>NW_020538040.1:47347338-47605995 GCF_003426905.1 Ctenocephalides felis | reverse complement strand
TTTTCTTCAGTATTATCGAACTTGGAAATACATGGTATTTATAAGGGTTACGAAAAAATTAACTTTGAATAATTATTAGCATCAAAAACATGATTAAAGCTTTTGAAAAGTCATATGCTGGATCGTAATTAATAGTTTGATACAGTTTTATTCATAAATTCATTATAAATTTTAAATGTGGGGTTATGCATTTTCTTTTGGGGCAACCACGATTCGTTCTTTCAGTATTATCGAACTTGGGAAATATGTGGTCTTTATAAGGGTTACGAAAAAAATTAACTTTAAATAATTAATTAGCACCAAAATCGTGATTAAAGCTTTTAAAAGTCATATTCTCGATCGCCAATTAAAGTTTGATACATTTTTCTTATAAATCATTATAAATTTTAATGTGGGGGTTATGCATTTTCTTTCTGGGCAACCACGATTCGTTTCTTTAGTATTATCGAACTTGGGAAATATGTGGTCTTTATAGGGTTTACGAAAAAAATAACTTTAGATAATTAATTAGCACCAAAATCATGATTAAAGCTTTTAAAAAGTCATATGCTCGATCGCCATTATAGTTTGATACATTTTTCTTATAAATTCAATATAAATTTTAAATGTGGGGGTTATGCATTTTTTTCTAGGCAACCACGATTCGTTTCTTTAGCCATTCACCCCAAATTCAATTTTATTTTTTTAACCCACATTTAAAAATATTTTTTAATTCGTATAAAAAACAGAATTTAAACTCATTGATAATATCTTAGCTAATACATAGCTATAATTGATCGTTCGATCGTAGTTTGTTTGATATACAGTTTGATAAAATTTTATACGAATTCAATATAAATTGTAAATATTATATCACTTTTTTGTTTTTTTCTTATTATCGAACTTGGGAAATAAGTAACATTTACATTGGTCAAGAAAATAATCAATTTTAAATCATCAATTAGCGCCAAAAACATCAATGGTAACTCTTAAAAAACATATTTTTGATCAGAATTAATTAATTAATAGCTCAATTAATTAAATCCATTATTAAACGTGAAGATATGCAGAAATTTTCATTTTCTATTTTCGTCTCATTACTACTAAACTACCCTACGGGAAGTTAAAAAAAGCAATGAATAATTTAAACTATATATTTATTAAATATAAATATTCATTTATTAACTATATTAACGACATTGTAAATATGATATCATTCAGTAAACAAAACAAAAATAAAATTATACAAGATTATAGTAGTACAAAAGTACCAGAAGATATAAAATATTTAAATAATGTCAGTACGTACCACACCGAGAAAAGAAAATACAAATCTAAACAAGATGTTTGATGAAAAAAAATCAAAACTTCGAATAAAATAAAGTTAAATAATAAAATTTTGTGGTTAGTCACATAACTTACTTAAATTTGTTTTTTCCTGGTTTGGTATGTATTGATATTATTTAAGTCTGTTATATCTACAGTAATATATCGACATATATTTAAAAATTTAGACGTTTTATATTTATTCACATAGAATAACATTCTGAAATTGCAGAATTATTATTTAAATAAAGATAAAAATTTAGACGTTTTATTTTATTCACATAGAATAACATTCTGAAATTGCAGAATTATTATTTAAATCTGTTATATCTACCTAGTATATATCGACATATATTTAAAAATTTAGACGTTTTATATTTATTCACATAGAATAACATTCTGAAATTGCAGAATTACATGTATGTATGAACATCTGGTTTTTGAGACTTCTCAATAGTGTCTCTTCTTTCTTTCATATAACCGATATTTGTATAAGGTATCTCGCTTAGAAATTTTGACTGTGTCGCTTTGTGTCCTTTGGTCTTCGCGTTTCGTAAAAGGGCCCTATACATTCTACCTGACTGATACCAGTTGTGGCCAAAATTACTTTATACGTAATTTATGAACTAATATTATGTCATTGCAATTTTGTTTTAATTACATATTTTTACATTTTTGTAATAGCAATTATTATTTATATTACGATACTAGTTTATATTTATATTAATGTTATTTAAGAGTAAAAGTTTAATTAATTTAAACGCAAAAGAAGATTTCTTTCAATTTATTATTGTGTACATAGAAAAAGTGTATGATTGTAAAAAATGTTTCTTAGTTGGTTCTTGAAGAAGGAAAGAATCCAAAAGCCCAAAACGTAGAATAAAATAAGTAAATATTAATTATATTTTGTGAAGATAAAATTTATGTAATATAATTCAGAAAAAAAAAATTTAATAATAAATCTAAACATTTAAAATTTTATATATATGAACATATTTAATATAATAGTAATTAATAGCGTTTTTACTAATATAATGTCGCTTTGAATATTTTCTAAGTAACATTTCACAGATTATGTAATTTACTAACTATCTCATATTGAAATGAATGAAAAAGAAGTTATGTATAAACTTTATGACTACTACACTGAATAAACTAATAACGACAAATTAATGAGCGTATACTTCGTAACATAAAATGATACAAAAACATAAAAAGCATAAAACATAAAAACCTTTTAGAACCGCCCTTTGATTAACAATGCTATTACTACTACATGGAACTAAGCACACGCACACCATCAAACAATGCACAAGGGAAGCAGAGTCCGCATTGTCGCATTTTTCAGTAGAGTCAAATTTGTTTGGCTGTCCATTTAGCAATTCTTGTTGAATTTAGAATTTATTATAATATTAAAAAATATTTATAATATATAGTAAGTCTGGAAAAAACTTAGTGCGTGAATTTTTAGTGAATAATAAAATGATCTATGATATCAAATAATAATTGGCTAAGAACATATTTTGTGAACAGTTTATAATTAAAATCCAGCGGTTAATTAACACAATTTTGAGTTTTATGGTTAAAGTACGTAAGTATATTTATTACTTATATTATATAAATAAACATACATATTTAGTAAACATGATGTGTTTTATATATTCTAGATTGACTAAATTGAAATGGATGTAAAATCAGCTGTAATATAAAAACTATCAAAAATGCAAAAATGGATTTGATAAAGGTAATAAAAATATTAACAAATTTATTAAATGCAGACTTTTCAATAATTTATTATCGCTTTTGAATATTTGATATTCGTATTTCCATCAACAGTTTTTTGTTTTAATTTAAAATTATAATTGCACTGTTGTAAATTAATGTTAAAATTTTATATTTACTGTATTTTTAATTATTTCAGATTTAACTGTGATCGAGTTCTAGAAAATATGAGTTTTCAATAAACTACAATGCCAGAAATGTTTTTTATTAAAAGCTAAGTAATTGAATTTATTATGAGTTTATAAACTCAATATATTCCAGAAAATTTAATTAATATAAATAATATATTTTATCTTATTTCAGGTGTAATCGTGATCGAATGCAAGAAAATGTTAAAACATGTGTGAAAATATCCAAATAATATAAGAATTTCCTTCACTAATTAAAATACTTATATAAATAATTATATACTTATAATAGACAATTAAGCGATAGGATTAACAAAGATGAGATTATGATTTACCATTAAGATCCTCCAAATTATTATAATGACTGAAAATATTTTGATTGTTCTATATCTTATTATATAATAATTTGTAAATTGTTAATAAAATTATTAAGATTCAATACATAAACTATTTAAAAATGTATGTATTCATTTAGAATAAATAAACTTTTATTATCAATGAGTTAAATACTGTTTTTCTATATAAACTAAATAATATTTTTAATGTGGGTTAAATAATAATTTTGAATTTGGGGTAAATATTTTTATTTATATTGAGATTATATGGTTTTTTTGTAGGGTAAATATTGTTTATTTATATTAATCTTATATTGGTTTTCAATATTGGGCTTATATTAGTTTTGAATAGGATTTTAATATTGTTTATCAATATTGGTTTTATATGGGGCCTATATTGGTTTTAATATTGGATTTATATGGGAAAATGTTAACAGAATAATATTATAGCAATATTGGTAAACAATATAGAGCCCATATAAAGTACAATATTGCGCCACGATTCGTTTCTACTAGGGTATATGTGTATATAATCAAGAACTCGTAAAAAATATTAAGAACTTTAATAATAAGTGACACTTTATACATAATCTTAACTATAACTCTGTCTTTGAAATGTACTCAGGGGGGTTACATTCAAAAAAACCTACCATGTTAGGCGAATCCATGCTATACGAAACAAAGGGCTAATACAAAAAGGAGGGTTAGGTTCCAAGTATTATAAAAAATACGATTATATTTTTACAATGAAGATAAATATAAATATAAATATTGCCTTTGCATTAAGTATTTACTGAATATAAACTAAAAATGAATCCTTTATTTTCAGGTGTTACATGACCATATCGGTTACCGCTATGAAATATTAGAAGTTATCGGACGTGGTAGCTTCGGGCAAGTTATACGCGCTTTAGACCATAAGACGCAGCAGCATGTCGCTATTAAGATAATCAGGAACAAAAAGCGGTTCCATCATCAAGCTCTGGTCGAGGTCAGGATCTTAGATGACCTCCGACGAAAGGATCGAGATGGACAACATCATGTTATACACATGTTGGAGCACTTTTATTTTCGAAACCACTTGTGCATTTGTTTCGAACTAATGAGGTAAGAATTTATAATTAGTTTTATCATTTCGATAGTTCTTGGCGATCAGATATAAAAAGCAACGAAAGTCATTTATTTAGTTATTTCTCCCTTACATGTATAATTTAATAAGTGTAAAAGTTAATTAAAAAGTAATTAATTGCATAGCGCTTGGTATCACGTTTATCGCCGACGTGTAAATTTTCTCTACACTTTTACTTTAATAAAACCAGTAAGTTTCAAGCCATACTCATTAATATTTTTGTGACGCAATACAATGCTTTTCTTGAGAAACTAGTTTAATGTGCTATTTTCTCATTTTATTTTTAATATGTATATAATTTTTCAGAAATGGTATCAAATGCATAGCGTTGAAATTTTACTATAAATAAATCAACGGTTCGTTAATTATATTCAAAAACTATTAGAAACAAAATTTTTATTTGATATTATGATAGTAAAATTAATAGTTCGATGCTAATCTGGTACAAAATCAGATGTCCTCTCACATACACTTTTAATGAACTATCGTCTTTTTGTGCACCAACTTGAACTTCATTTACCACATTTCTTTTCGACAAATTGAAATGATTCTTTTATGATACATTATTTTCTTTTTTGTATTCCGCAAAACTTCATACATCAAGTACAAATATAAATATAAATTGAGCTTTATTTTTATTTCACCGTTTCAATTACATTTTGCTTTAATTCTTTTTTTAACTTTGACTTCTTAATCTAGAAGCCAGATATTTGAACTCAATCACTCATTATATAAACGGTTATAACAGACAGAATGTCAATGGGATAATGTTTTTTTATGAGCATAAAATCTTAATAAAGAACTATAAGTTAATAAGCCGATTAAATTTAAGATGATGATAGTGTCTCCCACTCACTCAAGAATTATTTTTTTACCAGTTTTTCTTAAGCACTAAAGTTCAAATCGTTATAGATCAACAAATATAAATATACATTTATTATTAACTTCCTGAAGAAGAAGTTTGTTTTCGTTAAAAAAAATTAGCTTCTTTAGTATTTTATGATTTCTCGACGTTTCAAGTCGCTGTGATTTGTTTGGTACCAAATTTGGAAAAAAGTACGCCTGTAGGTGTTTTTGTGCTGATTTTTAACCTTTCGTCGACGTTTCCTCATAACATAAGTAAATTCAAAAACTGTTCCAAAGATATGAGTTAGGCATCCTGCTGATTAGTATCTGCTGATGCTCGGCCAGGCCGTTTCTTGTAATTCAAAATTATTTTTTTTGTCGTTTTTAATGAAACTTGGCGAAAAAGTTCAACTCTACATGAACATCATAAAGTACTATAAATCTAAAAAAAGTGGTTAAATTATAAAAAATTATTGTCAAAATAATAGCTACATTATTCAACCAATGCAACATATAAAATTTCCGGGCACATTTTTCACGAGGATAACACTGTATATAAAAACCTTGATCTGGTATTTTGTTAGAAATATTCAGAAAATAGTAGAGTTGGAGTAGCTATTAACTTAATTTACGTTTTTTATTCACTATTTTCTTATTATTTACACCTGTACCAGGCTAAAGTTTCAGTTGATCTTTTTACACCACACGTATGTATGCTTTTATGAAGATTATATATAAAAATTTGTTGAATCCAACTTAAAAATAACAATACATCTTATAAAACAATTAAATAACTAACATATAATACTTTTGGTATATATTTTCAAGCATGACTGTTTATCTCCTGATAGCGACGATGCTTGATTTATGGCGATGGCTGGTTACACATGTTTATATAATACATGCCCCGTACTTTCAAATTTTGTTAGTAAAAACTTACTAACGGTACTTGTTTTTGAGATAATCGGTGGTGGACCTTTTTAACCTCGGACCTTTAAGTTCGACCCTATTGCACGATTAAACGAGTTCGACTCGCACTTTGCAAATATTTTTAGCGTATGGTTGAACTTCAACACGATGCACCCAAAAAGTTGTTCCGTGTTTAAATGATATTATAGTAAATTTTATTCAGCATCATATTTGATAAGTGCACTATTAAATACCATTCCATAAGAATGTGCTTATGTTTGTTATTTCTTAAGTCAACATATGCCGCCCACCGTTTTATTTAACTGTGCCATAATGCAACTAACAGAGCATACGTTTCACATATTATAATAACAGAGTATGCTGTCATTAATATACTATTTGATAAATAACACCAGACAAATGATTTACTATGTCATAATTACAGCGTCGTAAATAACTTGCGTTGTGCGTTGAGGAATAGGCCAAAGACCTCATTAAATTAAACTCAGACTGTATACATTAGTAATTTTAGTTCATAGAATATTAAGAGAAATATTGGCTTTGCTAATAGTTAAATATATACTACAAACGAACTCTGTTTTCTAGAAAGACTATAATTGTTGAAAGTGTCCTAATGCTCAGTTCAGCAAAGTTAACTTGAAATAGGTCTAAGGTTTTCTTGAACTCTCATGTCATTTTCAGGGTTTATCGTAGGTTTACCATTGCTGATGTGTAAATTTTTGTTCATTCATTTTTCATATATGAAAATTTTGCTCAGATATTTGCAAAAAGTTCTAAGAAAGGCGCAAAACATAAAATTTTGTTAATAACCTATACAATTTACTGAATTTTATCAATTAACCGTGGATTGAAAGTTCGAAATAAACGATCTGATTGCGGATTTTAGTAACGTTAAATGTTTCGTTTATTACTACTCGTTGTAGTCATTCGGCTCTGAATCAATAAAAAACACATATGCAAAGTTTCATGATTAAGTTACGTAGCGCTTCTCATACAAAATTGTACTAAAAACTGTCAAAATGCTATGTGGTTGCAGTGGAGCCAGGCGATTAATTGCAATCTATGTATTAATATTAATAGACTCTTAATATTAGCTTTTAGATAGTGCGCAATTCAATCAAAAAAAAATTGAAATTTTAAAAAACTTAGCGACAAATGAGTTAAGTGACAATTCGACAAATTTTTTATTGAAAATTCGACGCCCTGCGAAACAGGTTTTTTGTAATTTGTTTTGTAGAGCGTCGAATTTTTAATAAAACTCTTTCATTTGTTCGTTAAGTTACATCTAAAAAAATATTTTGAAAATTTTCCCATGCTATTTCTATACAAAACTTTGATTGAATTGAGCACTATCTAAAAGACAATAAGAGCTAAAACTTATAGAAGATTATTTTTTTCAATTTGGGAGCATTTGAGCCTCTGGGAGCAAGGAAATTTGAAAATATCCATATTAAGGACCACCCTAATATATATATATATATATATATATATATATATATATATATATATATAATATTTATAGCATGTTTATAGAATAATTTTGCACTATGCGTTTACGATAACGGGTGTTCACACGACAAGAGCTCGACCGAGAATCGCATACCATAATAATAATAACAATTTTTCGTCGGAATTTTAAATAATCTTGTTATGATTGCCACTTTGTGTCAAACATTCATGCTGTGTGCGTTGCATTAAGCAAGAATTTGATCATTTGCAATAGTGAAATCAATAGTTATGGAGTGCGTTTTGTCAGTAGCATTAATATTACTTCCGTTCTTTTTATTTTTATTAAGTTTAATATGTTTTTTTTACATATTTTTCGACCGTACTGAGGACATTCTTGTGATTCAGGTATTTTAATTAGTAATGTAGTTATATTTAAAATTAATTTTTGAATATATATTTTAGATATTTAGATGGTAAAAAAATTAGTTACTTTTCAAAAGGTTTCAGTCAGGAATGGTGCTGTTTAGATTTTGGTAAAGATCAGCTGAGCCGTTTCTGTGTAATTCGCTATTGTAAAAAAAAAACTGATTGATGATAGTTGGTGGTCTGAACGAACATCTTGAAATATTACAGGCTTACAAAAAGCGGTTTAATTATAAAAATGCATCAATGTTTGGAATGACGGACAGTGTCAAAATTTCAAAATACTGCAGTTTTAATAGTAGCTTAATCTCAGTTCTTATTTTCTTATTCTGATCAAGTCATTTTTTTCTTTTTGCGGATGTCGGGAAGTTTTTCCTATTGTAGTTTAACATTCCTATAAAAAATTAAACGCGATATATTGCATTTACCCTAAACTTTAATATGAAAGAAAATAAAAGCTTGTTTTTTTATGTGACCTGCTGCCTCATCACATATTTCTATCGAACCATGCACAATAGAACTTGGGTTATTATAACATAAATTTAAATTTTCTTGTCGTACAAGAGTATTGTATTTTTCACAAAAGACTTCACTTATGAACCTTCATATAAAAGTTTGATTCTTCTCATGTTCGAAGAGATTTTCATTCTCGGGTGAAGCATCTGTTTGAAAAGCTCGGCGACCTTATGAACAATGTTTTGTATGAATATTGATGAAGTAAACCAATAATATAATTCGATATTGAAATTGTTTGCTCATGACATAATTTTAAAAACTGTAATTAAAATAGAAACTATTAGTGGACTTAGCGACCCATAGTTTGTTGCATTTTGCTCAATAAAATGAGGTTTCTTTGATGTGAATGTGTATAGTACAGATATTACTCATTAATTTCTGTATTTTTTGTTACAATTATTATATTTAACGCCGTCTTTTGATATCAAAATCGCTTACATTAAATTTGATTTTTTTTCTTCTCTAAATGCGTTTATATCTATTATGTGTTACGTAGGACAGATTATTCAAAATGTAAAAATGATTTGCAATATGGGTACGATATTTTTGAATTGAATTGAATTTGAATGATATATTGCGAATATGTCATTAATATAGCGAAAAATAATATCGATATTAAACATACAAAGATTGATATTATCTCCGATTATGTAAAAAGTGATTTTAACAACAGATAAAATAGTTTTTTTTTTATAAATGTATTCGTGGAATAACGATAGCTCGGTATTCGTAAATATATATGTACTGAAATTTACTAACAGTCAAAACATAAGGGTAGGGCGGTGCACAAAGGTCCAATTTGATCTTGAGCAATTTGAAAATCAAACCAATTATATTACAACAAAATAAATAACACATATGATACGAACATTTAACTATGTTCAGTAAAATTCTCAATTAATACATCATTGTAGAAATGTGTTTTTTGTGGTTTTTCAAAAATTTGTCACCTGGTCCTGGAAAACGCATCCAATGTCTTACTTTAATTTTAAAAGAATTTTACAAAATAATAGCTGCGTTATTCAAACAGTGCAAAATATAAATTTTATGGGTGCATTTTTAACAGAGATAACACTGTTAACCTTGATCTGGTATTTCGTCAGGTATAATTACCTTATGAAACAATGAAATAACAAAAATAAAACTAACAAAGAAAGAAAATACTTTTGTTATGGGTTTTCAAACAATGCTGTTCATCACCAGACATCGTAGGTATCAAAATGATGGCTGGTTATACATCTTTTTCCCTCTACATTCAAATATTGTTGTTAATTTTTTTTAACTTTATTTATGTGGGCTCGCCCGTAGGTAAGCGGTTAAGAGCGACGGGACTTGTTTCAGAGGTCCCGGATTCGATACTCACTTCGAGCAGCCTGTTGTCAGGCAGCAGTGACAACGATTATCACTTGGAAATATAGATAGCAATATGTTTCCAAGTGAAAATAGCCCTTGCCCGGGATTGCTGCACCAATAAAAAGTCAGCCCTATTAGATTAATTCTAATAACAAAAATCATCAAATATGGATGGATTACCACTGGGTTACCATCTAAAAAATATGAAGTAAGGAGAAGTTTCAGCCCAGCAGCTCATAGGACGTAAGGTTCTGAAAAATATAATAACTTGTTTATGAGATATTGGTGGTGGAGCTTTTTGCCCATTCCCAAGAATCACATCGACGAAAAATTCATTCAAATTTAATTCAATTATATCCATTGCAGAATTTCCGAGTTTCAATAAAGCAATGCATTAGGGCCTACAAATTTGATTCATATATAGTAATGCACATCATTTATAACCACAATCCTGACAACCAATCAGCCTCATTACCGTGTGTCGAAACCCGTGACGATATTGAAACCCTCATGTAATTCAGTAAATCAACAATTGACCGCGTTTTGTCAGGAAGTTACTCTTTTCGCCATCGGCAATCGTGTGGGCATGCATAAGCAGTCGGTGCCCGCCTGTAATTAAATGCTGTAGCTGCACGCAACCGGCAATCGGGCGAACGGGGACGATTGCCGCAGTGTCAGGTGCATTTCTCGTTCCCTTCGATGCGGGAAAATTGGTAATGGATTGACATTAGTTCGAAGATTGAAATGGCATCAGGCGAAATTCTCAGCTCGATTAGAAATTCTCTGAATTATGTCTTTTGTGGTAACACTGGTAGCATAACCATTAAGGGGTTACATCGGCTTCCTCGGGCAAAAACGAACTTTTTTCAATAATGTTTTTTGCATATAAAAATGAAATATTTTAATGAATTTTTTATTTAAAAGATGCATATTTAATAAACACATTTTGTAAAATTTTCAAAAAAAAAAAAATCAAAATTGCGGTCATTACGACGCCATTTCCGGCAGTCCTTCGGAAAAAATTTTTCTTCGCGTTGTCAGCAGAACTTCTTTCAGGATCATCCGAAATAAAAATAAAAGATACGTGTTATAGTAAAGACAATAAACTAGGTATTGGACGAAGGGAAAAAGAAAAAAATAAAAATTGGATTTTTGGCAGACGTTTTTATAAAAAATGCAAATTTCGATGAAAATTTTTCGTTATTTTTTTAAATAGTTGTAATTAAAAAAAAGAAAATCTTCCGTTCAAGGCCTGGTAAATGATATCTCGAAGACCTGTGTGAAATTTTATCTAAATCCGTTGAGTAGTTCGCGAGAAATCTTGACAACCGTGTTTGAAAACATAGTTTTGAGAAATACGCGTTTAAAGTTTTAAGAGACAATATAGGTGGACCTCGAGCGTTTACCTTTTCAAGGTAGTATCTCCGAAACTATTAGTTGGATCAACTTGAAAATTTAGGACAATATTCTAGAGATGCTATAGAATTCAATAATACGAAAATTTCGATTTTTTGAAACCGTGAACCCCATGTAACCCCTTAAGGTATTCGGAAAGTAGTATTAGAAAGTCTGACACAGTAGTCCAACTATTTGGTGCAAAATAAGCTGTTGCCTGTAGAGTACTCGGGAAGTTTTGAAAATTTGTAACCTTACATTTCGATATGATGGATTAGAGGATTTTTTTCTAGTTTAAATCGTATATAGCTACTTTTATCGTAGAATGAGCCGGAAAGAAATTATTGTTTTTTGAAGCAGTTTTTTCAATATAGCGGTAGAAGCGGTGAAAATCCGAGGTGGCGAGTGTTGAAATTCGTAAAGAGTACATTAAAATCTAAAAGGTTACCAATTTTCAATATACTTGTGTACTCTTTCGGCAAAACTACCAAATGACTGAACAATTATAGTAGGAATTGCAAAAAATGATATTTAAATAGGAAGGTGAATTGGATTGATAAAATTGATCTCATCAGTACTCTAGAACCTGATGCACATTCGGCTTTAAAATTGCAAATCAAAATATTGGAAACCGATTTCGGAGTTGCGGCACTTATAATATATTTTCATATTTCACGTCAGATAATTACTTTTTTACGTGAACGTAGCATTTTGCGTTACGTCAAGTTGCATGATCTTTCCAATACGTATACATAATCAACTTAATCAACATTATGATTTAGCTATTTAGGTAAAATGTTCTACTGTTATTTCAAAAATATAATTTTTGCTTTCGCTAAAAAATAACCAATACGACTTTGAATTGATGTCTTTAAAACATTTTTATAATAAAGTAGAGCGGGGTTTAAAATAAAAATATTAAAATCCCACCACCAATATCTCAACAACAAGCATAGTAAAGAAATTTTGAACAACAATATTTTAAAGTAGAGGGAAAAAATGGGAGATAAACTGCAATGTTTGAAAATTCATAACAAAAGTATTTTCTTTCGTTGTTAGATTTTTTGGTTGTGAGCTCTATTGTTCAGTTTACGAGATCTTAATATATTGGTCCACTCCGGTTACCATTTAGCCATCGATTTTGATACTTTAGTATAATGTTATTTAATATAGCACCTTCCTACATAACAATTATATGTATTCGAGTTACTGCTACGCATTAGCTAACAGTCAGTGAATTTTATTCAAAATATGTAAAAGTTTATATTAGCACTCTTTTAAACAACAACGTAGTAAGAAAATTATTGGCGTAGAAAGCGCATGTGCACGTGAAGCTAATTTAGCTTTTCTGATATTGCACCATTAATAACTAGTAAAAAAGCATTCAGAACTTTATATGTAATGTGCATAATTTTCTATTTTGCTGGGTACGATCCTGATGCTCGCAACAATAATGACCCGAAGTCACGATCCATTCACATCGTTTAATGAATATGAAATTATTTTGTGAACACAAGTCATAGGACGATGTCATTTTGAATAATAAATGCACTTTTAGTAGTAAAGTTGTGGCAGAGCGGTTAATTTTTTTTATTATTATTGCATACAAATATAGAGCAGCGATGCCATCTAATTCGAAACTTCTCTATTTTTTTAATTTATTATTTCATAATTTGTATTTATGCACATTTCTTGAATTCAATGTATAATTGCTCACAGTGATTAGCTATATGTCTATATATAATTAGGTCATTTGTTTACCTGTTCTATGCAAATATCCATGCTTAATCATCTCAAGTTGGAGCTCACATTATGTTTGACCCATTATTCAAATTCAGTAATGAGAAATACCTGAATGTGGTATATGAGTTTACAATTTGCTAGTGAATCCTCTTACACATTATCTTTTTTATCTTAAACGTTTACGTATATATTATCTAACTGTTTTTAAGTAATGCAAAATGCCTGTACAAATCCGTGCGAACATTGTAGTATGGCCTTATTTACATCAAGGTTAATAAATTAAAATTTTCAGAAAATTAAGAAAAACATTTCATTACTCGAAACACTTTTTTAAATAACGGATAATGTAGGTATATTTATATATTTGTATATTTGCTCATTAGTCCTTTTTTATACTTGCGTATGTGTTTAACTTGTATTTTTAAGAGTGCAATTGCAGATTGAATTAAAACATAGCTAAAACTGACCATTTACTAGTTTTTACTTTGATTTTTAGATTTTATAACCAAAATATTTCAGATATGTTTCTAACAACTATGTATCAAATGCTTTAAAAACATTTTTAAATGTTTTTTTCATCTAGCTTATAATAATTAAATCTTTTATTTACAATAATTTGTTTAATATTATTAATGACAATATCTGCCATGGTATTTATGATTAAGATTCGTATAAAAATAGTTTAAAAGTGTAAAAATTATAGTTTTCGATCACAAATTCAATTTGTTTGTTTTTCTATCACAAATTAGACTTGTCTGTTAATTTATAGAATAACTTTAATTTAAATTAATTATGATTTTACAAATATTTATTTCAAGAGTTACGAGCTCATAATATAATTTTCTAGTTTTACCATAATATCTGATAATATTGACTAATTTTGATAATTATACGATTTAATTTCAAAAATGGTAATTTCTTACGATACTAAATAATTATATGTGTGAAGAAATCAATACAAGATCACAACAACTATCGAATGTTTTAAAGAAAGATCTTCTTGTATGGTATTTGTTTCTAATTATTTTTTTTATCTTTTTAAACTAAGGGAATTTTGGATTATAGATAAGTTAATCAGGGTTTCGAGAAATTTACTTGCATTTCCAAGAAATATATGCACCATATGGGATTGGACATTTGGGTCGCCAATTGAACTTTATCACAAAACTTCTGTGATAATATTTTTAACTCTATATTTAACTACTGGTAATCAATTTATTAATGATAAATAAATAAGCTATTGCATTTTTACATTTTAAATTGAAATTGATAAAGGATTAACGAGAAATACGTACGTAATTGAGAAAAGTGTAATAATCCATGGATTATTTAGCGTATATTTTGAAAGTGCCTCGTATAGAATTTTGCTACAATATTTTATATTCAATACAAATAAATCAATACACACTGCATATTATTGAAAAATATTATAATTTGTTTCTATTTGAATAGTCTGCTCTTACTCTGTGTTTGACTTTCTTAAAATGGTTAAATCACTTATTACTCTTTATACTTCAGGACATATATTTCATTTAATGTGCTTCTGATAAACGTTTTGTAAAACAAATTACAGAAGATATATAATGTGTAGATATCACAATAAAAAATAATATTTATTTAATTAACCACCAGATCGCCTCAGTAACCTGCTTAACGACCACTACAAGAATTAAGTACCTTAAATATTACAGACTCTAGTGTTTTTTTTTTATATTTATCACAAAGTCTATACCAAGATAGGTTATTGATGTTGTCTCAATTAAAAATTGATGCATCATACAATAAAAATATTGAATAACCAATAACAATTTATCTTCTAAATGCCTGTGATGGAGATCCCCGCCTTCACCGGTCTTACATTTTCCTCTGTACATAAATCCCCTTTTCCAATTTATTACCCATTGATTAAGTTTTTTCGAATCCGTTCAGACGACTCATTGTTCATTTCAAACAAATTTACAACGCTAGTAAAACATGTCATATCTCTTACAATTTCTGGTGATGAATGTCCTACAAACACGGACCCATTCAACTGACACGCTTCTCGAAGCATCTTGCGATCAATATTGCTGTCTGGTTTATTATATATGTAGTCTTCCAAATCATATCAAATTAAATAGACCCTTAACAAGGTATTGTTGTTTGCAGAGCCGAACTTAGGAATTGTGGTAATTTTCATTAGAGACGATAAACTTTCTTACAGCGACATATAAATATCGTTGAAGTGATACACTAATGTGTAGTTAAATTTAGAAAAAAATTAAATAATGCTAAGTGGTAGTAATTATAATGCCTATACTAAATGAACTATTTCACAACAAATAACAGGAATCATGCAAACAATTATCGATCTATGTTCAGTAAAATTCCCAATTGTAGATATGTGTTTTTTACTATTTTTCTAAAATTTGTCATTCTATCATTCTTGTAACTTTAACATGACAGAAGTCAATAGTTTCAGACTCACGACTTTTCATATAGAATTTTTGACATGAAACTTATAATTTAATATTATATTTTTCTATATAAATTGAAAGAAATTATAGTTCAATATTCATTATCTATATAATTATAATTTTTAATAGTTTATTATTTCGTATAGTTTAACTATATGTAAATATTTTATTGAACATGCAAACATGTGCGTGTATTCTTCGATGTTCTGATGTTCATCTATATTATTTCGGCTGTAGTAAAGGGTTTCAGTGATTTAATGTCCATGGTTCAAAAAGTATTGATAAAAACATAAATAACACAGTACAATATGACACGCACTTACTACAAACTACAGACTAGACTTGCTATACACTATTCTATATTTTTACTTGTAATGATATGATATCATTATACATATTCCAAATTTTAGTGATAGGTAACAAATTAAATAAATCCATTATTTTCCTGTAGTTCCCGTAGGGTAAGTTATAGTTATCGCATAAAAATGAAAATAAAAATATTTGTATATCTTTATTTCACTTCTGAACATTCTGGCATACCTGAGAAAAAATCGATGCATGTGTGTATGTGCAGTTACATTTTTTGTCGATGATTTTGAGAACACGGATCAACCGATTTGAATGATTCAAAAAACATTTGATTTGTATTGATCAGAAAACGTGCTGATTTTTTGCCAACGGCAGGACCAGTGGTTTCGGAGATGCGGGGCTAAACGGAACATAAGATTTGAATGATTTAAAAAACATTTTAATTTTATTGGCAAAATGAAGAATTGATGAAATATTTGGGAAGCAGCAGTTTCGGAGATCCAATGAAAAAATAGAAAAATTGCTGAGTTGCAGCCAAAAATGATCATTAGACATAAGCGCATTAAATAACCAAATATTTTATAGAAATTTTAATAATAAGTACAAATTTGGTCAAAATCAAGATTTATAGTGTTTAACCGTTAGACAGCGACGCGGCGCTTACGCGCTATGGTGTTTCAATTTCATAAAATTTAAACAGGTGCGCATTGCGACTGCTTTAAAAACAAAACAAATTTTTCCAAAAAAATTTAAAGCTTTTAAAAGTTTTAAATGACGGTACGTAAAGTTCCAGCAATTTTACTTAAAAGGCACGATGCCATTAACTACTTGCATTTAGGTTCAAGCTTTTATTTACGATCATTTGTGCCTCCTGATATGATGAAATATATATCTATTTTTTTTTCTTTTTTTTATATACTACTTAATTTGAATATTTTAAGTACAAAAAGCAAATAAATCTCTCAAAAGAAAAAAAATAGGTTGATTGTTCCAATGTCATTTTTTTTTATTTTAGCATGATAACAGAATTTGGAAATCATATCAAGGAACACTATGAATGAATTTGTTAGATGTTCTGTAGTCTAATATGATTCTTCACTGTCAAAAAATATCTTGATGTTCTGAAGAGTTTTCTTTATTTTTAATGCGCAAATGCGAAATAACTTTAAATTTTATTTTGTCATTACTGATTTGCTTCTTCTGGTGCTTAAATCTTTGTAGAGAAACGAATCAATGACTTAGTTGAATTTATATCTGAAAAAAATGTCTATGTTAGTGAGTTATTTTATTATTATTAGTTTTACTTGAATAAAGATAAGGCAAATATCACAATTCTCAATATTAATCAATTATAAATTATTTTTTATTACAATTTTATTCAAATTAATCAAATTATCAATTTTTATTGTATGTATAATTCACCTTTCCTAATAAGGCCTAATAACAAATTAGGTTCTAATCCATTTTCTCGTTCTCTTGCAGCCTAAACCTGTACGAATTGATTAAGAAGAATAACTACCAAGGATTTAGTTTAAGTTTAATAAGGAGATTCACCAATTCGTTAATCAAGTGCCTGTGTCTGCTGCAACGAGAAAACATCATACATTGTGATCTGAAGCCGGTAAGCCTATTAAATAGTCCATAATTATTGTTTCTACATTTTTATGAAATTGATACCTCTTGATTTTCACAATCATGTGAAGTACCGTCTGCACATGGCGTTCTTGAATTTCATTATAGCACTAATTAATTATTAGATCGTACAATCGCATTTGTACATGGTATGGGTGGAATATTTAAATTCCATTAAATTATTACTTAACAACTTGATACCTAATGTAATTTAAGAAGATTGAGTTTGCTTCTTAAGTGTTCATCAATGGAATAATACTAAATTGTTGTATTAGACTCCTGTGGGTGGCAACCTAGATAGTTAAAGCAAATTGTTCTTGAATGCGAAAAAAATTAATATCACGAAAAATATATTTTAACTTTAACTACATAATTAAGTGTCAATTTTCATAATTCTTTGCACTCTATTTTTTAACTAAACTATCGAATGAATATTTATTTATTTATTCAATGTGGTTTCAAATATGTTTTTGCAGCCATTGATTTTTATGTAGTTTTTTTATATTTTATTGGGTGGAATAATCTTAAAGATAACTATACTTATAAAGGTTTACTGCCTAGGAATTGTGAAATATCTTGTGTGATGTTTTTCTTGGCTCATCTTGCTTATTTAAGAACTGAATATATTTTTTTATCATTTTCTATTATGGTTAAACTAACACAAATAGATATTTTTATGTGGCTTTTACAACTACAACATTACAGGGGTTTGTAAATTTGCACAATTTTTAGAATTTTTTTCAATTTTGATTAAATTTTATATTCATTCTTATATTAATCATGAAAGTTTTTTCAGATGTCTGATGTAGACATAAGATCAGTATTATAATATTTTATGTCTTCATTTCTCTTCCTTGATATTTTTTTAATATTTCTAAGTGATTTTTTTAATATAATGTTAGAACTAAAACTTGTAAGAATGAAATGATCATTTGGATCTCAAACATTTTCATCAATATATATCTTCGTTAAAAAAATGTTTTTATTATAACTAATAATACTTTGATTTATCAGAATTTCAATGTAATGTAGAACCAATATTACAAAAACATATTTAATTTAAATTATCTTTTTTTTAATTTAAAAATTCTCTAATTAATTTTACTTCGTTATACTATATACTATATATATATACTCTTTAAATGGATGTGACTCAAAAACTGATATCGATTTAGAATTTTGGTATGTTATTTTTAAAGGTATAACCTATCGAAATATGGAAAAATTGAAAATTCGATTTTTTGAAAATTTCGCACTAGTTGTGCCCCTTAAGAACTCTTCGAATGTACATTGTATTCAATAACTATTATCCGATTTCTTTATATGAATTTTCAAATAAATTACTTTTTTGAGAAATATTATTTCTGATTTTCAATGACAGATGTAAGAATTCACATTTTTCCAAATGAGTAGGAAATATTAAAGGTTTCTTTTATTATATTTCAGGAAAATGTGTTGTTAAAACAACGCGGCAGTTCATCAATCAAAGTAATCGATTTTGGCAGCTCTTGCTACAGTCATAGAAAGGTCTACACCTACATTCAATCACGATTCTATCGATCTCCCGAAGTTATTCTTGGGCTATCCTATGGACCACCAATTGATATGTGGAGTTTAGGTAATAAAAATAAATGATTATTAACAAACAATAATAAAGAGAGGTCTATGGTGTGAGAGCACTACGAATAAATGATCACTCTTACCTCCCTTGTTTATAATCACCATTACTACTTCGGTTTGGACGAACTTTAATTGGCACTGATTTTGAGGAACGGTGATTAATTAGCTCTAAAATAACAACCTGACGAATTTTTGTTTGCATGGTGTTTTATCGAAGTTGTTAAGTACGAAATTTTGAAAAAAAATTATAACGGAATAATATACCAGAATTTTAAATGAGGTATTTCAATGAAGGAAATATCCTGTTCTTCTGCAAATGTAATCCGATATTCTATTGGCAGAAAAGCTTTCTAACATATGAGAATGTTTCTTTGCTGATCATATTACATCATGTTCTAAATAATTTATTAATAAGATTATCTTGTGTAAAATTCAAAATTTTACAAAAGTATTTAGTGACCTGAAACCTGTATACTAGAATATTTTGGTCCTGTAGGGTAAAGAAATGAGCCTTATTGAAAAAATGTGTTTAACTGTCTATATTTGTTGTTGAATGTAATACAATCAAAATGATACAATCTCAAATTGTCGTAAAATTTCGGTTTCGAATGTAACAATGGACATGGATATGCTATAATTGCCTTGTAATCGCTATAGCATTTGACGGAACAAAAGAAAACGCGGGTTGACCTGTTCCAACTTAAAAAAAAAGTCTTCTAAAAGTCATTGGCTATCAAGAATAAGTAATTAACCTTTATGTAACACAGGTTGCATATTGGCTGAACTTTACACGGGTTACCCTATTTTCCCGGGCGAGAACGAAGTCGAACAGTTGGCTTGCGTAATGGAAGTGTTGGGAACGCCTCCAGAGGAGCTGATCAATGCCGCCACCAGGAGAAGATTGTTCTTCGGTAAGGAAATTATAAAATAGTATGAAATATTTGTAAAAATGGGTTATGAAATTATTATATGTACACTTATTTAATACTTAATTTTATTCTAACCACTTAATACTTACGGCAAATTTGCACATGAACAAACTCAGTTCGCTCATTGGAATTTTTAAACTTATCACGACTTGTTGGGCGGTCGGATCACCAAAAGAGGTTTATAAAATTTTATATTATATTTTAATATATTTGTACATTAATGTAAAAAATTTCAATAACTTCTATTCTTCAAATATAGTTATACATCAAAGCGTTTCTTGGGTCTGTAACTCGACTTCTTCATTTGTTATTATAAATTAAACCATACTAAATTTTTATCTCATAGTAATAACATTCTATACACGGTGCAATAAAAAAAAATAAGATTTTTTTGCCAGTAAATGTTTAAAAAATGTGGGCATTAAGTGGTTAAACTGATTTTAACCATTTTTTAGTTAGTCAAATTCATTAGTCAGATGATATTCGTGTTAAGGTTTAAGGCTTTTATTTAAAATTAAATCAACATACTACGGATATCATTTTATTGAAGATTCTATGCATTATTTTGTGCTCTTTTTATTAAATTTATATAATTGTTCATTACTGTTACTAGATGTTAATTATTTAGCAGTTGTAACAAATATAATAATTGAAAAAAAATAAAGGGTTGCAAGTCATTGTTTTCCGTAATAACCCTTATTTAACTGTTTTCTGCAGCTATGCGAGCTAGTAAAACGCCCAAGTATTTGTTATATTTTTTTTAAGATTTTCCGATCATTATTGATAAAAATGTACATTTAAAAATGAAAAATTAAACTTTTATACAAAAACTAAAACCACAATAACAAATTATAGTTCTCAATTATTTAACTCAGAGTGATAAATATTGCAGCAAAATTTCTCACACTGCATGTCGTCTATGGACGACCCTCGTAGCGAACGGGTTAACATAATTAATTCAAAATATAATTGCGAGTTTAAAATTGTTCATATGTATGTTGTTACTTTCATTTTACTAAATTTATTAGTATAGTATAATTGAAATTTTCCATTATTATTGTTAAATTTTCAGTTCGCGCTATATAAATATAAATGAAATATTAAATCAACTTGAGATACATTGTACCGGATATATGATTCAACATGTGTTTTAACATCCAAGAGCTACTCATTTATCATTTACTACACCAGTGATGTTTCAATCGCCAGCAAAGAAATCCTCACGTAATTTATTATTTCTGGCACTTAGTTCGACTCGAATCTGCACGTTCCAATTAAATTAATTTATTTGTAATTAACAGAAGTATCTTTGTATTCCCAACAGATTCCAAGAACAATCCCCGCTGTGTGACAAACAGCAAAGGCAAAAAACGCAGACCCGGCACGCGACCTTTGTCCTCAGCACTCAGGTGTAGTGACCCACTTTTCATAGATTTCGTCGGCCGCTGTCTAGAGTAAGTGTGCTGTTTCATTATTAACAATTCGTTGCCCACAACAAAATTACACTTGATTAGGTATTCGATTAGAAGTTTTGTGTTTGACTTCGTAGTGGAACTTTGAGAAATCAAACTGCTAATGTTCTTTGTTTCGTGTTTAGATTTGGTTTTGTTGCTTTGGATAAATTTCATTTATTGTGCACACTATTTATTATGAATTATATATCTTATATAGTTCATATTGTTTAAAAGTTGTTTATATTTTTCTCTAATCTCAAGTTTCATTAATCAATTAACTATGGCAAACTCATTAAACTGTGCGCTCAGTATCACTGGAATCGTTGTAAAATGTGGTTTCTGAGGTAAAATGTCACTAATAACTAACAAATATCTATTTTATACCGGCACAGCTTCAAAATATAGTAAATATCTTTGATATTTGAGAATGTTTTTTTTGAAAATTGCAATCTAAATAGCCAACGGTCAAAGATTTATACCCATAACGAGTATATTCGTCAATACACAAAATTGTGCTACGTCTCCATGACGAGCAAATCCGTCAATCACAATTGTTAATATTACATATAAAATACAATTTATGAAATTTGGAACTTACTCGCAAAAAGCCCATTTTGAAATAATAAAAAATGGGTTATTCCACATATTGTTTTAGTGGTTTTGCTACCATGTTGGGTTTAACAATAAAATTGGCACCGTATTTGGTTTTGTGAAAGATTTTTTTTAGAATGAAGTAATTAAATGTGGTAATATCGACAAATTGCATAATTCTAATTCATAAACTTATGTTATAAGAGGCATTTGTTGTTTTGTCGTAGCTCTGATAATAGAAATTAAAATAAAATTATTGTGTTGTCATGCATTTTCCTAACTATTCAGTTTTTTGTTATTTTGTTATTTGTAATCGAAATATAAAATATTTATCAGTCGATGATAAAAAAATATTGCGTCAATATTTATATTTTAGTATGAGGACAATATTTATCAGTCGATGATAAAAAAATATTGCATCAATATTTATTCTTCTATTTGAGGACAATATTTATTAGCCGATGATAAAAAATATTGCAGCAATATTTATATTTCAATTTAAGGCCAATATTGTATAAGGCCATTTATTCCTCAATATCGAGTAACGTTGGCCTGATCGATTAGTTGACATCATCACAGAACCGACGTTTGCCTATATTTGTGCAATATAGGTAATCATGGCTACAGAAAACCAATGTTGATAATATTATATATTGTACCGAGATTGATTTCTACATGGGATTGGTGAATATGTTAATTGTGACGTATCGTCATATATATTAAATTACCTGTATCAGTTGGAAGTTTGACAAAATTTTAAATTCAGTTCAAATAATATTTTTTGTTTACGATAGAATTTTTGTGAATTATATTTTAAAATTATGTAATTCCTCATCTTTAAAGCAGGTCTAGGAGATTTCACCAAATTGATGTGTAAAACCTGAATCCAATATTAGTGTTAATTCGGAATATTTTCTGCTGTTATTTGAAAAAAAAAACAATACGTACAGCTCGATAAAATTGTATTTCTTTGCTTAGACCAAGCGAATACAAATTCAATAAAGTGCATGCAGTTAAATACAGATGTTTCTTAATCGAATCCGATTGAGTAGCATTTTTTAGATTTAGCGGAACAAAATGCACCACTAAAACTTCAAATGTCTATATTGAACACTGAATTTCCGCAATACCACTTTTAACATATATCTGGTAGTAAAATTTTATCGAACGCTTCTAACATCTAGCTTTATGATGCCTGTTAAACTTTTTCGTCGCAGCTGAAACTCATATGGTTTGCATTGATGGGTCGTTACATGTTCTAGGAAATAGATTTTGATGGTATTCTGCTATCTTTATGTGTCATCACAATAAACTGCGCAATTTAACAGAAATTTAATTAACTTATATATATATATATATATATATATATATATATATAGCCATGCATACAAATATATACGTATGTATATGTATTTAGGCATGTCAGCTATATGTATTTATATAGTATAGGGGAAAAAACTTAGTTTTTCAGTTCTTAGCAGAATACATTGCTGAAAAGGCGTAACCATCTAAAAATTTTTGGAACCTCTTTGTCTTTGAAGTTTGTTTGCATGTTTGACTTTGTATGTACGTTTTGAAAATTGGTGAAAAAGAAGTAAAAATGTTCTAGAAATTTATTTTGATATATGCCTTGTATCATGTATTTTTGTATTTATTTATTCTAGGTTTTTGGTTCAAATTATCTAACAACTATACGTTAGGTTAAGCCAACATCTCAGTTATAAACTATAACTTAAATATATTCAGTGAAATTATAAGCAAACGGTTTTGTTAATTATCGTTAACATGATTTTTCGAATATTTTTGATTAAATTATAAAAATCTATATCTAGACAGATAGAGTAAATTAATTTGCCTGTCTAGTTAATCAAATTCGTTCAAAGATTAATCAATAAAAAGTAAATAAGAAAATTCATATAAGTTCTTATGATAATATATTTTTTAATAACTACATTTCAAACTTATTTGGAAAATATTTGTATTTATTTAATCGTATTATCAATTCTTTAGATGGGACCCTAAAAGACGTATGACACCCGATGAAGCTACCTCGCATGAATGGCTCCAACCATCAACTTCGGCAGCTTACCTTTCAGAGAAAAGGCATTCGCATCCAGCACAGGTAATAGTCATATTCAATGATTCTTCCATCATTAATCAAAATTTCTTATATTAAAATACATTTATTGAACTAATTTTACTTAGTAACAATTGATTAGTATTAAATGAAAAGTGCATATAAATTGGGCTAATAATCAATTCTAGAGGAAATTATTTTTTATCTATAAAGAAATTAGCATTTGAACGTGATTCTTTCCTGAATATGTATGCTCTTTTACAATAAGTATGTAATAATATAAAAACCATATTCTGACTTTCTCAATTTTTTTACACGCACATATAGTCAAATATAAAGAATTGTCAATATATTTTAAATATTTATTATTCGATCAATAAGTTATTTCTCTATATTTCCATCAAATGATAAGCTAGGAAATTCAAAATCTAAAATGCTTCTGAAATGAAATATCAATTTTTTAAAACCAGGATGGAGTCGAGTTTGTATGCAAACACGCTCGTACTCCTTATATAAAAAACTAGTAAACCCAGCGAACTCCGTTTCGCCACCAGATGGTTTCGTGAGAAAGATAAAGAATTTTATTTTTGTTTTATATTTAAAAAGGAAATTATGTTTAGGTTTTATAAATAAAAAGGTAGCTGTCACAATGTATCTACCGGCACCATCTACTTAAAGTATTGGTTTGTAGTACATGCTAAGTATCAGAGATGACGTTGTATGTGAAAAAAGATTTATTCGCTTTTCTGTTGAAAATTTTCTTCAATTTTCTTTGCGATAAACCTCACGGAGCCCGAGACCTTTCCAACGAATGCAAAATCGTCGAAATCGGTTTGTGCGTTCTGGAGTTATATCGTCAAGAAGGAAAACCCGACTTATTTTTATATAATAGATATTTTAAAGTAATTATGTGTAATGTAACACATTTATTGAAACACTATTTTTAGGTAAAGACAGCACCAAGTCTCCAAGTTGCCACACTCAAGGAGATGCCCTCCGCTGGCAGTATGACACTTCTTCCTGACATCAGGCGCAAACCAGAGCCTGCTCAACGTCAAACGGTCAAGGCGCAATCTACGACGGCTGCCAATTCGGTTATGACGAATAGCGTAGGAGATTTGGAAGGTGCCCAACAATGTTCACTTTATCGTTTATACCACCAGGGTAAGCGGGCAGCTTTGCTTTACCAGCAAGGTAAGGGCACAGGGCCAGGGCACATGTCCCATTCTCAATCTACGGGAGATGTTTCGGGTGTATTAGGACGAGCGTGATTACATTGGACGGAGACATCGAAAGACGACACTTGCGTGCTTAGGTGCTAAGCTGATATCAAAATCATCAATTGACGCAAAGGGACGTATAATATATATGGCCAATTCATGTTCATTATGTCCATAATGTCGTTAAGTTTTGGATTATCTGAGCTTATTTTAGCATATCGATTATAGCGTTTTAAAGTCCTTCTAATTAAAATGTTCATTATTTTGATTTTGTATCGAAGTCTGTAACTTGTTAATTAATGATTTTAATGTCAGTTTTTTTCTTAAATATAATCAATCTACTTATAAATTGGTTAATAAAATGATAAATATCGCAATAATGATTTATGACAATTTTTATTAAATATAAATTTGAATTTTGCTGACCCAAAAAGTCCAACAATAAGTGAAACGTTTTCTCCAAACAGTGGCCGCGAAGATATAACCTACAAGTAACCAGGTTTTCAAAAATGCGCATATGTTTAAAAGTTTTAAAACAAAAATGATGTCATTGGCATTTACAAATTAGAAAACTTTGCCTCCGCATGCGCATAGTGAACTTAATGATGACGCCTAATATTAAAATGTTAGACTAAATATATATTAGTATTACTCGTTATGAAACATAAACGTGATCCCTTGTCTAGAAGTAGTTTTATTTATAGTGTGTGATGATTTAAATATAAGCTTTTATTAAGCCGAATGATCGCGGCTCTAAGCGAATTATTTTTATCAGCACTGCTTTAGAATTGTATGCCTTCTTCTTCCATTCTACTTGATCTGTAAGACTAACATTGTTGAACAACTTTGATCTACAGGTACTAATATTATTAGAGCTGTATAGTGTTCTGAATATGATTTAGAAAAATCGTTCTTTTGGGACCGTTGATTAGAATTTAGGCTGTTAAAAACAGGGACATATTACCTATTTAGAGAAATTATAAATTAGAGAAATAGGGCAGATTGATTACCTTGATTTAATTCATAATTTCTATCTGATAAATGCAATTGAATCAAATAAGCTATCTGGTGTGATGTAATAAGTATAATTGTTTTGAAAACAGTATAAGCTTTTACCTGTCTGTCTTTTTAGGACTTGATGGTAGTTAATTCTTTTGAACCGTTTGTAAACTATGTATAATAGGTGAGTTTTCTTATAGAAAAAAAACATATGTTAGATTTTAAGAACGACTTATTTTAACAGTGGCATATGAATCATATTCTTCTACCATCATCGGTTTCAATGTCTTCATACCATGTATATAATTCTATCATTAATAACTGGATATATAAATAGTGTATTACTAGAATTTTGTTACTGATTATTTAATGAACATATAACATTACTTTATAAAACTACTTATGGTCTATAATATTTTAGTAAATATAATATAATTAGTTCTAATCTTTTCTAATCTTTTTAAAAAGTTGAACATGCAAATTTCTAGCAACGATGTATTTTATATCTAAGGAATTGAAATATGTTTAACGCCAAATTTATTTAGACTTGATAATATCATAATATACTAAAACTATAAACTATCTAGTGCATACTCATAATGAATAAGTCACTAATCCTAGATATATGCGTAAGTAGACACGAGTCATACCTAAGCGCGTAAGATGGTATTTTATATATGTAAAACTAGCATGAATTGATGTTTGGCATAATATTAGTGATAATATTAGATATTTCAAAATATTGTTTCTAAAAATAAATTTGAATATTGTTTTTTGGTTATTGAACAAAGCAGTAGACTGTGTTTCAACACTTTGTGGAACTGGCAGATACAATTTTATTTAACAGATATACTGTTTGTTGATTGTATTGCCAGTTTGTTATAAGTGTTAGGATAATTTAATGTTGATTGTTTAAAAGCAAAATTGTTGAAGACTGCTGCCACATCAGAGATTCTTATAATAAGTTCTGAAAAAAACTTTCATAATATCACCTGCATTACAATGGAAATTACAGCTGTAATTCTTGAATTGATGGAAGGAAAAATAATATGCTGTGATTGACATTTTGTAATCGGTTACCGAGTTAAGTGTGTGACACTATTTGCGAATAGTAATCCTAGAGTAATGTTAATCTTCTATATACGTGATAGTACTTTTGATACACACAAATCATGCCGTTTCATTTGTCGTGATCTCTTTATCTTCTAATCATTTAAAGATAGTACCGTGAAAAATTTTTTGCTATATAAATGACTTCCAAGTTCGTTGTCGTTCAGGACTTGTGCACACAAGCAAATTTTGTTTTATACATCACTCACAGAAATGTTTTTGTTTGGAACAAAACGGGTTTGCATTATATTGTTTTAAACACTCCAAAAATTTTCTGTGTGCACTTGTCTTTATTTTGTATTGCTGCGATTCTAAAACTGCAGTTTAGTATTTAATTCATAGAAGTTTTCTCTGTTGCGTATTTTAAGCTTTAAGATATGAATATTTAATTATTTTGGCAATTTAGGAATGTTATCTCAGCTAAATCATATATTGGTTAAAGCGATATGAAATTATAAATATATAAATATATTAAATATTAAAAGTATATTTTAAACGTTATTGTAAATTTTAGAGATGTTAGCAAACATTTGATTTCAAATGACTAAAATGAACTTTTGGGAACATTTAATAAAAAGACTATTAATCTAAATATTAATTGTTTTCTTACATTTTTCTACTTTCAGAACGTGAACTGGATTTGTTTTCAGAGAAACGAGGGCTTATCTATTACTTTTACACAACGGGCCTCCAATTTCACTTGAAATATATTTTTGATTCATGTTTTCACGCATTCTTTCTAATATTATTATTGTTAGTTTTTTATTATTTAAATTGTTAATTACAGCTTTTTTCAAAATTGTTTACAGCGTAAAATGCTGCATTGAATATAGTCTAAAGATAAGTAAATGATGTAAAAGATGTTAATCGAAAGATATGTGAATATGTAAATGATACATCACACTCGTAACGCCGGTTGAACTTACTAAATAAATATTCTCGTTTAGATCGATAAAGCCTTTTATATTCCTTTAGTTAAATCAGTTTTGTGATATTACAGATTTTATTGTTTAATTGCGGCGAGTGCTATATATTTAAAACATATGTAAGAAATTATCTCTAACGGAAATTTAGAAACTATAAACCAACAAACAAAGAGTTATTGTCGTGAAGAGCGTCGTTAATTCTACGACAAAACATTATGTTCGGTTACTATAGACAAAGCACTTTTACTAGCAATTTTATAGCGCGAATAAAAATCTATTAATAATTGACAGCATCCATTATTAATTAATTGAAAACCAAAGCCGCACATATGAATTATGTCTCATCACGATTTGACTGCTCCGAAGCGCTTCTTGTAGAGGGATACACAATACAACCAGGAACGAGGAAGTAAGTTTATCATGTTAAGGTTTATTTTTATAAACTATCGTTCGTTTTTTACATAAATCGTTTTTTTTTTCAGGATGGAACCTGAGGCCTTCTTCAGAAGATAGGAAAGTTGCTCTGATCTTCGGATTTAGAATGTGCTCAACAAAAGCAAGTTACACAATTGCGGGACTTTATATAAGTTTAGCTCGCGATATAAAGTTTCGTGCGGTTTGCGGTAGAATACTTAATATAATTGAATCAGTTGATTAAAACATATTTTATAGATTTCTGTACTCAAAGTTTTTAATGTATTACTATCTACATCACTGTAATACAAGAATTACGTGTTTATTTTTACAGACGTCGAAACTAGTTAATATTGTATGAGTTGGGTGATGTTTTCAAGTATTTGGGGTTGACGGTTTGTGTACCGGTTTTACTTCAAGCTTAATTGTATAATTCATGAATGTATAAAACATAAAAGTTTATTATTTTTTGTACATTCAAAGCTAACGATGCTTTTCCAATGGTTATAAAATACTATTGTTCATGTGGCATAATTGAGGTTTACATTAAAATCTAAATAATGGCATCTCATATTGACGTAAGCGAAATTGTACTTATGTATATTGTCGGAAACTTTTAGTATTGTGAATAAATGTTATTGATAATTACATACATAATAAAATGAATTTTTGTAGAATCGATTCGAATTTGCAATTTTATGAAAACTGTAAAATGTTGAGTAATTTGAACAATTTTAAAAGCTTTGCAATATTTGTAGAAGTTTGAAATTTTATAGGAACTTGAATTGAAATTAGTACGTAAAAGATCGGTAAGACGGGCCACATTTTTAACCGACCTGGACGTAAGTCTGATAAAATGGTGACAATGGGCGACAGGTTTTGGACTCATTAGTGCTTTTTTACATTTGCGTGTGCCAGTTTTAGATGTTTCGCCTGGGTATGTCGAACTCAATATTGAAAACACTGTTTAAAACTTTTATTTTGCCTATTGCCCTACAGGAACCGCTGATAGGAATTTATCCATGGGGGGGAGGATCTAGAGACAAATGTGCCATTCTTTTTTACATTCTAATTAAAGTCATTGTCTTTACTTCTATCCATGCATGGCAAATCTACGAGAACTTGTCTTGGCATATGTCCGATCCACTAGTGAATATGGTGGAGCTCTCCTATTCAAACCCGTCTCTATAAAACGTGGGCAAGAAGATAGCGTTCTTCACATATTTAATGTCTCCTGAACAAGAAGTGCTTGAAGTAGTGTAAGTTTACTCGAAAACTGCCGTCAACAAACAGCATGTGTGTAAAAAATAATAGACCGACCCGTGGCTCCGATTCAGCCAAACTTGGCCTTTTGTCGATGGGCTTCTTAGTATGTTCTGTGCCACATAAGTAGCACTCTAACTAACATTTAGTCAAATTGTTTTTACTACACATAACTATTCTTCCCCGACTCCAATAGCCATCAATATCGAAAAGTAATATTCAGAATGTAACATAAATATATACAAGTCAGGCCTCATTAACTATTTTTTATTTCGTATTAAGCTATTTACCATTACCTATTGTTTAATTCATTTTTCAGTTTCGTTTTATAATAAAATTGTGTTAACTGTATTTTTATGAACCTCACATTTTCAGTGAAATTTAATCAAAATGTTTTAAAATTTATAATGATTTCATCATTATTTTATGTACTTTTATTCACTTGAATTTTATTTTATCCCTACTTCATCAATTGTGAAGTTGACTTCTCGATTAAAACATCAGATAAATTCAATTATTTGCGTTTCATTGCGAAATGTCATTTTACAATTATCTGTATATGAATCTGATGAAATTATAATGTTAATTTCTTATGCATTTGCCTTCTTCAATTTAATATACTATTGCGAAATTTTACAATATAGTAATTTCAATAGTCATCTTCACAACTTTTACGTAGAAAATTCTTATATGACAGGGTTCGCAATAAGTCGCATTATGGTCGCAATGCATAAACAAGGTTTTTCAATTTATTTTTGAATTACTTGCTGCATTTGTTTTGAAATATAATATACTGCTATACTATACGGACTCAAATGGCGTATATTTTCTTAATATTAAATGTTACTTTTCTTTTCACAACACGATAAAAGTTTTGTTTATAAGTATAGCTGCATCAAACAAAATGAAAACAATGAAAAATTTAAAATATTGTTTTAGCTAAATTTTATAATAATCTTTAAAAAAATATGAAAATATTACATACATAATTTTTCTTAATTTTTTTTGTGAATTATTTTTTTGAACTTGATGAAATTTTTGATTTTATAATTTAATATTGAATTTATACTCAGACATTTTTAAATAATAATAAAGATAATTTTTAAATAATGCGAACATTTACTATCGTGAAATAGTTTTAGATGTATAAGTCGTTTAAAAAAAATAGATGTATTGTCGTTTAAAAGTCCACAAAAAAGTTGCTTGTATTGAATATGCGGCATATATTTTCCAGTATAGTTTTTACCGCTGAACTTGAATCTAAAGTCAAAATTTGGTTTTAAACTACAAAAATGGAGAAAAACAAGAAAAAAATGACAAAATTTCCGACCTAATATTTCTGCATTATATGACTTATGTTTTCCAATGTAGTTTTTACAGCTTAAAATGTATTTAATGTCAAAATTAGGGGTCAAATAGCAAGAAATTGATAAAAATCGATATAAACGACAAAATCTCCGATCTAGTAATTTTTCTTTAGTATAATTAAAATCTTACAATTTTTGTCGTTTCCTGGCTTCTTTAACTTAAATGACTATTGAGTTTCAAAATGAACAATTAAGTTTTTAATCTAAACAATTAAGATTACAGCAGTAATTTGCTGAACATATTTTCAAATATTCAAATGACAAGTATGTTTGCAGATTACCCAGGGGCAATGGGAGAGTAACATGTAACAGGGTCAGGAAACGACAAAAATTATAAGATTTTAATCATACTGAAGAAGAATTACTAAATCGGAGATTTTGTCGTTTATTTTAGTTTTAATCAATTTTTTGCTATTTGACCCCCAATTTTGACGTTAGATTCATGTTTAGTGGTAAAAACTACATTGGAAAACATAAGTCGCGCACTCAATGCAGAAAACTTTTTTATGTGAATAAATGTTTTATAAAAAGTAACATCGTCAAAAATTTAATAAGTTTGATGACAAGTGCTAGATTATTAATTTGATGATTCGTAATAATAATCCAGTAATTTAAATACTTTTATATAAATCTGTAGTAATTTGATAAATTCTCAATCAGCCCGTTTAAATACTATCTTTGATCAAAAGAGATTGCTTAATTTTATTAGCAACAGTATTTAAAATCGATAGAACTGAATTTCACTGTCAACGTCAGAAAAATGAAATTTTAAATATTTATATTCAAACCTATTATACGACATGGTTTATACATATTATGTATGCAGATGAAAAAAAAACAGTCACGTCTCTCAGAAAGCCGATACTTCACAGATCGTCTTCACTTTCACTAAAGCACGAAGATAATCTCCAGTGAAAGAGAACGTCTATGTCAATTTGCGAAGAAATAAATAAAACACTTATATGCGAATCAAGCAACTCTCACAAGGTTACGAGCTATAAAAATATCGTCCACATAAAGACAAGAAAGTGAAACAATAGCATTTTGCAATTTTCAAATAATTCAAATCCATCGTAAATTTTTAACTATTCAATATGTAATTGCACAGACGTACTCAAATACACAAACACACACACACAAACATATATATATATATATATATATATATATATATATTTATTTATTAACTTCCCGTAGAGTAAGTTATAGTAATCGCAAAAAAATCGAAAATGAAAATTTTTATATATCTTTACGTTTCAGAGGTTTCTGAACATTTTGGCATACCTTAGAAAAAATGGATGTATGTGTGTGTGTGTGTGTGTGTGTGTGTGTGTGTGTGTATGTATGTGTGTGTATGTATGTGCGGATACAAATTTTCGTCGACGATTTCGGGAACACGGATCAACCGATTTGAATAATTCAAAAAACATTCGATTCATACTGATAAGGAGACGTGCTGATTAGTTTTTGGCGAAGTTAGGTCTAGCCATTCCGAAGATACGGGGCAAAAAGTGCCGAAAACGGTAACTCAGTTTTTAAGAGAACGGAGCGTCCGATTTGAATAATTCAAAAAAAATTTTACTTGTATTGGCAAGATGAAGAGTTGATAAAATTTTCATGAAGGCAGGTCTAGCGGTTTCGGAGATCTAATGAAAAAAGTAAAAAAAAAAATGCCATTCGGCGGTTAAAAATGATGATTAGACATATGCACATCAAATTATCAGATATTGTATAGAAATTTTAACAATGGGTATAATTTTTTTTTACATTTCTATGGGTTCCGTACCAATGTTTATGCGTTAGACGGCGGCGCGGCACTTGCGCTGTGACAATTCGTCTCTATGCAGTTCAAGCACTACGATTGCTTTGAAAAAAAGTTCAGAATTTCCAAAATATGTCAAAATGAAGAAAACATTTTTCTTTTCAAAAAAATAGTTTGTTTTCAAAAAAAAAATTTTTCTTTCAAAAAAAATTTTTTTTTTCAAATAAATTTTTTTTTTTCAAAAAAAAGTAATTTTTTGTCATATTCCTAGTTTCTTAATAACTATTTCGAAGTAATTTTTTTTCAAAAATGTTAATCGTTTTTAAAAAAATAATAATTTTTGGTACGGGAAGTTCCCGCAATTTGCCTTAAGGCACGATGCCCTAATTGCCTTAAGACAGAATTCCACTTATTTATTTATTTATTAACTTCCCGCAGGGTAAGTTATTGTAATGGGCCGAAAATCGAAATTGAAAATTTTTACATTTCTCGACATTTTGAAGGTTTCTGAACATTTTGGCACACCTCAGAAAAAATGGATGTGTGTGTATGTATGTATTGATACAATTATCCAGTCACGTTTTCGGGCGCACGGATCAACCGATTTGAATAGTTCAAAAAACATTCGATTCCTATTGATAGGGAGATGTGCTGATTAGTTTTTGGCAAAGGCAGGTCCATCAGTTACAGATATAAAGAGCAATGAGTGCAGAAAATAGAAATCGAGTTTTTGAGAGAACGGAGCATCCGATTTGAATGATCTAAAAAATATTCAATTAGTAATGATTGGGAGAAGTACCATTTCGAAGATACGGAGCTAAATGTGCAAAAAATGGCAGTTTTTGAGAGAACTAAGCGTCCGATTTAAATGATTCAAAGAACTTTCTGCTTGTCTTAACAAAATAATTGATTTTGTAAAAAAAATTTTTGTTTCAACTTTTGTTTTTAAAAAAATTTTTTTTAGAATTTTTTTTTTTGCATATTAAAAATGATTCAGATTCTAATATACTTCAAACAAATAATTTCAACTTTACAATTCAGTTTATATGATTCTTATAAATATTAGACAATGTTTGTTACAATATTAATAATAAATCTATATGAAAACATGCAGTATTCCTCAAACATTTCGTTATGGTACGGGAAGTTCCAGCAGTTTGTCTTAAGGCACGATGCTATACATCCAACTAATTTAGTTACTTATATGAACGTAAGTTAGTATACATGCGTTTATTGACTGGGAAACATTTGAAAACCTTTTATTGTGACAACATATCAGCATCAATTCTAACAAACTTAAAGTAAAAATAAATATTTCTTGATTTCTAATTAGATTTATTAGAAAAAAATACTACAAATTCCGAAGCGTAGGGAAGATAGAGGCTTGTTGTAACAGTTCAGTATATCCCGAGATCCATTTATTATATTTTTACAAAATAATTATGGATAGTTTCTGTAACTATTTCACAATTAATCAATTTATACAAATATGCGATTTCAAAACCTACCCAGTGTTTGGAGCTAGTTGTAACATCTACCAGAGCAAGTAGCAACGACATAAAAAACGACAATAATACTACTGTTAATTTATTAATCATTTATTTTTAAGAAAGTGACTTATTTTTAAGTAATTTTCTTTTCATACATTAACGCAAACAATAATTAATACAAATAAGATATATAGGTCTCCCGTAATATAATTTTTTTTTACAAATCAACTACAATTATAATTAGTTTGCATGTGCCCACATCTTACAAACTATATATTCGTTACAATTTTTTGTACTTGAATCTATATGTAATTTTAGTATGTTACAACTATCTCCAAGGTTTTGTTTCAACTAACCCCAGATCCGATCTTTTTACAACAATCAAGATAACTATCTGATCAATTCAGCAATCACAAAAATTGTCAACTTGCAAAATAAGATATATAAAATTAGTCGATAATAATAACGCAAATCAAAATTTTATGATAGAAATTTTATATTACCTTGTCAAAAATGACGTACCTGCACAGTTTTGTCGATTGCTTAATTAGTATAAACATTTATCATGATCTATAAAATTTTCGGAAATTTAAATTAAAATCTACGAACTATAACAGGGCAACGTTCGCTTGATAACCATTTGCTAATTACTTTTTAACCTCATTAGGAAACACCGCATAATAAATACAATCGTCTAAAAAGTTACTACTAACAATAAGCATTAAGTCATAACCACTCTAATCTATTGTTAATTGTAAGATAAAAAAATCATAAATGATTAATTTTGATTGTTGTTGATAGTTAAATAAAAGTCTTCTTTATATGGACTTCTTTCTAATGCTAGTTCTTGAATTAATGACTACGGATACAAAAACTGTATGTATGTATCGGTTTAATTTACATTAATTTGGCATTATCGTTAATTGACGAACAATTGACATAGAAAAAATATTTTAGAAATTGACTCGCTTGCCATAATATATTCTTGAGTTTTTTTTGCAATAATTAATCATTAACAATTATATATATATATATATATATATATATATATATATATATATATATACATATATATATATATATATATATATTATAGTATATATATATATATATGTATATATAGTATATATATATATATTATAGTATATCAAATATATTATAGTGTATATCAAAAATTAAATGATATTTAAATAAATTATTAAAGAATGTGTAGTATATAAGTAACTGTTTTTGAAATTACACTGAAGATGAGACACACCATGGTCTCGAAACGTCTGTAATCATAAAATAAAGTTGTGTTAAACAAATCTGAGTGCTGTTTTGTTCATATTAAACAATTAATATATATATATATATATATATATATACATATATATATATATATATATACATATATATATATATATATATATATATACAATATATATAAAAATACACTAGCTTTCATTCAGCTATGTTTTCGATTTTAATACGCAAAAATTATACGCGCGTAGGATATTTCCATAAAAAAATGCTGTTGACAAAAATGGCCTTTTGGCCACGAATTGTAGCCTCTTCCAAACATTTGCGATTTTTCTTATCGTGCAAAGTGATTTTCCATATTTCAAAAATCACAAATTTCAATTGTAGCCTACAAAACCAATGGATGAAGGCATTTTTAGTGTTTGGTTAAATTTATTTACATAGCTGTTCAGATTGCAATAGACTTCATCCGAAAATAATATGATGTCGAAATTACGAAAGCAATTTAACTCTGTGTCTGCTTACAAATTGCGTAAATTTAAATCCAATTAGTGTAGGTCTTAATCCCTATATTAATAAAATTTATATGACTACAATTTTATTACCTATTTTCCATACTCGGTAAGGACATTCTTAATGCAAATTGAATTTTTAAACTAATTAATGTAATGTCTTATATTATTCACTCTTGTTTTGTTGTACATTTGAAAATACATAGTAATAATCATTAAAATAGATTAACCATAATTAATTAAAATGTTGCGTTGGAAATTGTTATTACATATAATTACAAATATTACTGATACTTTACGTATTAAATGTGACAACTACATTTCATTATTTTCGTTTTTCTATACCCTATAAGATAGAATTCTACTTTCACATTTGTGGTTATTTAGGATATCATCAAACATCTTGACAATAAAGAACAAAACCACGTCAAATCAAATTTATATGAGCTGCTAAAAACTTTTTCATATTTATTATTGATCTAGAAGTTCACAATTTCGTGTTATGTGTCACTGGTCTAATTAAGATAAATATAATAATAATTCTTATTGTATAATGTTAATTGACGATGAATGTTATTCTATCATTTGTGTCAACGACTTTCTATATTATTAATGTTTTTTTTTTTAACTTTAAATAAATACTAAACACAGCGAGCAACACTAAATGTGTATTATATACAGTTATTTATTTATTTAAAATTATTTATTATTTATTACAGTTATTTATTTATTTGAAATTATTATTTTGTAAAGCTCAATGATTATTTAGCATTATCTCTTTCATGAGTGAAAAAATGCTTTATGAGGGCTATTTTAATGTTAGTTGAGTTTTAGGCCCACATATGAAATCTGGAAATAACCATTGAGACAAGAAGTTATTACCAAGCCTATGGACAGATTTTGGAAGAAAAACAAAAGTATCGCATTGTGCTTTAAGGTAAATTTCTAAACTTTCTAACTAAAATTAAATTACAATTGAATTTAAATTTAAATTTAATTTAAATTTAAATTAAGATTTAATGTTGATATTTTCTGAAAATTATAAAAATATATTTTGAAATGTTTCATCTTTAAATTCTGAAATTGAAAAAAATAAGTTTTTGATTAATAAATTTATTTCATTTATTTTGAAAACTGAGAATTTTTAGAATATCTGATGTTTTTGTAAAATTATGAACTTTTTGAAAATTTTGATTTTATATTTTTGTATAAAAAATTCTCTCAATGTGTGGCAAATTTCAAACTGTTTGTAATATTTTTATAATTCTCAGGAGAAGTATACATAGAAATTACACATATTTTTATTAGATAGGGCGAAGCACAAGGTCCAATTTGATTTTCAGCAATTATATTGTAAAAATCGTACCAATTATATCACAACAAATAACATACATCAAACAAAACATTATCTGACTATGCTAATTAAAATTTTCAGCTAATTAATTCTTGTAGAATTGTTTTTTTTGCTGTTTTTTAAACTTTGCTGTCACTTGCTCCTTTTTAATCCATATGCGGGGTAAAATGGACGGCCGGGGGGGCAAACAGGTCTGCTGTATTAGTTTTAATTTTAAGATGATTTTATTAAATAATGGCTACATTATTCATGAATACATTTCAACGGACATGCAAAATATAAATTTTATGGATACATTTCTTATAGAAATAGCACTGTAAACCTTGATCTTGTACTCTGTCAAAAATATTCATTCAGAATAACTATTATTTTTATTTATTTATTGTAAAATCGCTTTTTAACTAAATTTACTTTTTTATTCACTATTTTTTATTGTTAACGTCTTTGCCAGGGTAACTTCGATCCTTTTTACTCCACCCACGTGTAAGCTGTTATAGAGGTAATATAAAAAACTGTAGAATCTGACTTAAATTTAACAATACATCATATAGAGCAATTAAATAACGTTTACTTAAATATTATATTAAGGTATCGTAAACTAAACAACAGTGTTCACAACCAAAAAAACTAACGATGAAAGAAAATACTTTTGTTACGGATTTGAAAATTAAACGTAAGAATTATGGATGGTTATACATTATTACTCTATAATTTAAAATATTGTTCTTATTTTTTTTAACTTTACTTGTTTTTCAGATATCGTTATTAAACATTTTTACCTGTAAACTTTTAAGCCCCGCTTTACCCTATACTTTTTCAATTTTAATCACAAATATTATATAAATAGCATGAAATGTGGTCTATGAAAGGGCAACTTTTATATATGTTCAAATTGATGTTTTGCTTCAAATTGAACTTAATTCTATATGAAGAATGAGGAAATTATTTATGTATGAATGCCGGAGACATAAATCATAACAGTGGTAATAGCTTTATAGTATGGTCAAACTGATGAAACTTCCTGATTTATGTATAAATAGATATCAATATTTTATTTTTATAAATAATTATACACCTATGAGAAATCGGAAATTGTTAGCATCAAACAAAAATTTTAAATTTTGGACATGCTTAATATCTATATGATTTTTAAATTTAACAAATCTGTGCAAATTTAGAAAGTTTTCGTTCATTCAGTATCGACTTATCAAATAAAATTAAATAAGATGAGAAACTCATGTCATCTGTAACGCGGTTTAAGTGATACGATGTTGATTGATTTGTCTATAAAATAAGAATAATGAAAGTTACAGTATTTATAATAATCTATTTGGAAACATTTAATATTTCTCGAATATTTCGTTACGGTAATGGAAGTTTCAGTAATTTGCCTTAAGGCGCGATGCCATACACCACTAATTTTTTTTTTGCTTCTTTTTATTCCAAAATTACTAATCTACAATTAAAACTTTTTGAAACTGGAGTATTCCTTTAACGTAATATTCTCAAAATTCTAAAAACTTTTATTTTCTTATTTAAATAAAATAATATTTTCCTTCTATTTTTGCCGTTATACTCTCAAGGCTTAGAAAATTAGGTGGAATTTTGCTCACCTTTTACACCTAATATCATTTAATAATATTTACTCACAAGTGATACCAATCAAATTCAAATCACCTATTTAGGTTATTAAAATTAACGATTAAAATAAGTACAATTTTATATACCTTTCTTTTGCGTAATCTTGTATTAAAAAAAACTTCATAGCTTTGATATTTCAAACTATTTGCAATTATGAATTCATATTAACGTACATAAATTTTTACATGATTAAATATCAAGTGAACTCTTAGAAATCAATATTTTTTTAGCATTTGAATCTCAATGTATTAGGCAACTATTTTATGCGCAATATGATTCAATGGATTATCAATAATAAATTCTATATGTTTATTATTGATGTTCATCTGGACATTCCAAAAGTCAAATCAAGCACAGGTACTTGAATCCGAATGATTGAATAACATTTCTTTTCGTGCGTGGAAGTGAAAGGAAGAATTTATATGAAGTTAATTAAGTGTTATTTAGCAGGCGCAAGAACTTGAACATTGTAAATAATGGCTAAAATTGTAATTATATACACCTTGTATATACGTATATGCCTTCCATACAATATCAGGTTTTATGCATCATCTTAGCAGTTTCTACTTATATTCATAATTCCTATTTAGTTACTTTTATTCTACATTGGGTAGAGTGACGCTTAAATGTTCGCGGGTAAAAAAGGTCCACCACCAACCGATATCTCAAACAAGTAAATTTTAAAAAAAATTAACAACAATTTTTGAAAGTAAAGAGAAAAAGGAGTATAACCAGCATTTTGATTCTTATTACTTAGCTATCAGGATATAAGCGGCAATGTTTGAAAATCTATACCAAAAGTATTTTCTTTCGGTGTTAAACTTTTTGGTTATGAGCACTTTTGTTCAGTTTACGAGACTTTAATATAATTTTTAAGTAAAATCTTTTTTGATTGTTTCATGAGATGTATTGTTAATTTTAAGTTAGATTCAACAGTTTTTTATATAATCTCTATAAAAACTTACACCTGGGTGGAGTAAAAAGGATCAACTGAATCTTTACCCTGGCAAAAGTGTAGAAAATAAATAATTGCAAATAAATAAGTTAATTGAATTAAATAAAACAATTTTACAAGAGATGTAAATTATGTAAATAGTTATTCCAACTAAGCTGATTGAATATTTTTGACCAAATACCAGATCAAGGTTATTTATAGCGTTATCTCTGTAAAAAATGCACCTTTGAAATTTATATTTTACAGTGGTTGAATAATGTTAGCTTTTATTTTGCAAAATTCCTTCACAATTAAAATAAGACATTGAACCTTTCCAATTTACTCCGTCTATGGGTTAAAAAGGACCAGGTTACAAATACAAATATGAAAAACAGAAAAAACATACATTTCTACAATAATACTGGGAATTTCACTGAACCTAGACTGATAGTTGTTTGTTTGATATGATTATTTGTTGTGATATAATTGGTTTGGTTTTATATTTTTGGCTCTACATTTATATATATACAATATAATTGCTGAAAGTCAAATTGGACTTTTAATAAGGTGACCCGGATTATCCGCCTTGCGTCCCGGATTTTTTTAAAACCGATATTTGTCCCGGTTTTAGGTGTTTTGTCCCGGATTGTCTTGGATTCTCAAAAATGTTTTGAATACCAATATTTTTTGAAATATATTTCAACTAGAAAATTTTAACTGAAAAAATATGTATACAAATTTTTAGCTCAACAACACCCACCCTACCCCCTGGCTCTCGCACATATTATAATCCGTCCCGGATTTCATGCAAAAAATATGGTTACCTTACTTTTAAGCACCGACCTACTCTATATCAAAAAGCAGTTGCACCGAAAATTTAAAAGCCATTCTATCAAATTTGTTTCCTTACAATTAGCAGATAAGTGCAAAATGTTTCGTCCAAAATCCTAAAATTAATTTGAAAATTCGAAAATTGTTCGGAAGATATCAGGGTCATCAGGGCAGCATTGTCTCAAAGAATTATCAAACTTTTTTTTAAATTTTTATAAAACTTTTTATGATGATAGAATTCATATTATTAAAGAACACCCAAAAATATTATGGGTTTGCAACAAGTGGTTTACTTTCAATAATTCATTCAGGTTTGAAATATTGGATCGTATCAAATTTTAAAAATTGCCAATCTCGATTCTTATTGATAACGGAAAATTTTTTCATCTTAAGACAAAGGGTCATTTACAGCTAGTACTGAATAGTTTCATTACATATACTATGTCTTTATAATAATTGAAATAAAGCAAAATTAAATTTATTGCTTTTTACAACTTTCATTTTCTTAAACCTACAATTCCTTAAGATACTTCTTAATATTGTACACAGATATTTGTAAAACATGAAGATAAAACTTTGTGCATAAAAGTAATTTACGTTGTTCTTGCTCGTGTCATGTGACCTTTTATGGATGTAAAACTAGAGATTGCTTTTAAAGCAATTACTACTTATTTGTCATGTATTTAGCTAATTACTTAAATATAAATTACGTTAGTATTATAAGCTATATACATGGAATTTAACTCTGCTACCTATATTATTGCCCTTCACCTTATAATTGGTTTAAAATGATTATCTGGATAATTGATAGTAGCAAAATTAGACAAAAACGAAAACTCGAGCAAGTCATGCTGAAGCACTTAAACTTTTTAGACATCATCAATGAACATAAATAGATCGCAGAAGCAAAAACATTACAATTTCATTGTTGAGCAAAAAAATTATTGGGATGCTTTAAGAACATTAAGAAGTGTAACACATTGTATACCTCTTTCAAAAGAAATATTGTCTCTAATAAATTGAAACTAGTGGTGCAGGGCGTCGTGCCATAAGGCGAATTGCTGAAACTTATTAACCGGTACGAGCTTTAATTTTGTGAATTTTGAAACTTTTGAAAAAAAATGTTTTTTTTTTATTTGAAATATTTTTTTTATTTATTAAAGTTTTTTGTATTTTTTTTTTTTTGTAATTTTGAACCTTTTTTTCCAAAGTGCTGCGTTAAGGATGAAATATCGAAACGCGTAAGCGCCGCGTTGCATTCAAACAATTAAACATAGTACTAAACTTGAAACATAAACAAAATTTGTACTTATTATCAACATCTCTACAAAATATCTAATAATCTGATGTGCATATGTCTAAAGATCATTTTGTCCGCCAAAAAGCATTTTTTTACTTTTTCCATTAGATCTCCAAAACCGCTTGACGTGCCTTCGCAAATTTGACCAGTTCTTCATTCCTTAATATCAATGAAATGTTTTTTGAATTATTCAAATCCGACGCTCCGTTATCTCAAAACCTGAATTACCAATTTTGACACCATTTGCCCCATGTCTTCGAAGCGGTTGGACCTGCCTAAGCCAAAAACTAATCTTCACGTCTCTCCATCAATACGATATAAATGTTTTTTAATTATTCAGCAATATATATTTGAAAGAATTCATTTCCAAAGTTGAATAGTTTCTTACCGCATGTTGTACAGAAAGAAGATGTAATAAATAATTATGATGCTTTTCTTAAAAGGAAGTGAGTATGAATTTAATAAAAACAGAGGAATATATCGTAACAGTTTCATAATAGAAGAACGCAAATCTATAATTATTTCTTGTAAAAGTTTCATGTTCTTGGAAGGGAATGCTCAACATGCACGCATCGGCATAATATTATAGAATAGGTGCAAAAAATGTATAACAATATTGTTTTTTCTGTAACCTGATTGCGTGAACATATTAGTTTACTTAGTGACAACTTAATACATTATATTCTTTGAATAAATTAAATATTGTTTTGTAATTGATTCAGGTCAATGATGTTTGGTATCCTGGTGATTCATTATTTTACATTTGTAAAAGATTTTTCTCGTTGTTAAATAAGAATTCCGGTCGATGTTACAACTAGCCCCAAACACGGGGTAAGTTGTAACACCGCATTTTTTCTAGAAATTGATTAATTGTTAAATAATTAACACTTTTGTAAAATTATTGTTATTTCATTTGGTAGAGAAATAGGTAATACTATCCATCTTTATTCCGTAGAAATATAATTAGTAAATTTTAAATCATATTAATTTATATCACATTAAAATGCTTTTGATACAAATGGCAGAATAAAATTAATATCCAAGGTCCTCATGTTTTATTTTATTATAAAATAATAAATATCAAAATAATTATTGATATTTCATTCTTATTATTGTTCAAATACATCTTCATTCCAATCTTTGTCCAAAATAAAAACACATTCATTAAAACTTGTCAAAAAATGAACATCTAATTCGGTAACCAAACTCGGTCAAAACGTGCCGGCTTTTTTGAAAGTCGTAAGATATTGTGGAAATTTACTAAAATTTAGAAGATGAAGAAAGGCACTCTGAACATTTTTTGTAACTTCCATTTTTATTACCATTGATTCGGATCTATAGTTAATAATCGCGGCCAATTATTGTTTTTACTAAGGTTTAAAAAATTATACATATAGTAAAAAAAATTATCTCGAAAAAAGTCCAGATCGATAATAATTTATTGTCAAGAATTGAAGTTAAGCTATATATAGTTTGGATTCGACTCTTTTGTTAAGTAAATCGTAATTAAACTAAAATATGTTCATAAAACTCAAGAAAATGTTTGAATAATACTTTATGTTTTAAAATTTCTCAAAAAGTTGATTATAGTAAGCAGTTTAATAGCTTTTTTGCTAATTTTTTTTGCTGTTTCTTATATAAGTAATTGTAAGGATTTTTCATGGCATATAAAGAGTTTTATGATCATAGAAATATTTTAGATTCGATATCCTCCCCAAACAGTTTGATATCAAGCAGTAGTGATATCAGTTTTCAGTTAAAAACATAGTATAAAAATTTGTCTACAAATGAAAACAGCCCTTTGGTGGCATTACTGTATCATTTATAAATATATCATCATTATTAGAAGAATTCTTCTAATAAAAATTTTTAAAATAACTTTACATCAGCTCGAGAACTGATATCACTACTGCTTGATATCATACTGTTTGAGGAAGATATCGAATCTAAAATATTGGTTTTCAAGACAAGGGCTTTTACTAAAGAACTCCGAAAAAGCCTAAAATACGAAAAAGTGCATATATTTTAACTTTTTATCTCGATTTGAATACAATATAGGAAATCAGATGCTTAAACACTATATGATATCATAATTCTTTTGTGATGTATCAGAGTTGCTTATTACAAATCGCAAAAGTGAATTATGTTCATTGGGATGGTATAGTTTTTTTTTTGTTACATAAAGTCTAGTAGTCTGTTGTTTTTATATCCGATGCATTAAACGAAGATCATACATGCTCTATAAAAATTTGTACATTAATTTCCTGTGCAAAACGCTATTTGTACAGTACATGAATATTGCATAACTGCCGGTTCATTACAGAAGATGAAACGTGTTTCACTTTCAACTCGGACATGCCATGGATTTAATAGTCCAGTTTTTCAATTACAGACTATCCAGGATGATTGGCGCTATTCACTCATGTTAATGCTAGTTACTAATAATATATTTCGTAATCGAGAAAACTATACGGCAATTCAGTGTAAATCATAGAAAGGTATTGAAATAATTAGCACAAACAGATAAAAATTTACATTGCAAAAATTAAATTTTCTTATAGAAGTATTGAAAATTATTTCATATGATATTGATAAATGTTTTGATTGAACGTTAATCATTTGCAAAGTCAAGTTCCAACTCAATTTGAGAAAGTTCTAGTGCCATGTCATGTTGTCCTTGTTGCTACAAAACAGGACAAGTGGGTATCAATTACAAAACTGACTACTGCTAAACTGCTATTTAATATTCATAAAAGATTCATTGAGTTTATACTAAATTATTTAGAATTAAAATAATTTAATCTTTCAGTTGGTTCAATGCATGACTTCAGTATAAATTGATCTGTTTTTAAGTGTCAACATAGGTGGAATAAATATTTTTCAGTTGTGCTTCATTTACTTAATATTGATTTGTAAACATGCTTTTAGAAGCTCTCGGTAAATACATCTCAGACCTTTTTGGTATGGTTAATAAATCAAGCTAAACTATATTCTTAATACAAGTTGTACGGAACAGCAATCCACCCAAAATCGCTATTGAACGAATCGTGTAAAACCACATATTTTGAATATCAAAAAATGTATTCAAAAATTAAAAATTACACCTTGAATGTTAGAATTTTCATTATTATTATTTATATTATTTTACATTTCATTGTTATCACTCAAAGTGATAACAGTAGTCATGGGGATGTCACCTATAGGCGACGCTCGTGGGTGTTAAGGGTTAAGGAGTTGTACTTTATTCGAAGAGTAAACTTTTTTTTTTCACAACGAATATTTATGTTATTGTTAGCTGTAAGTAATTAACAATATAGTAATATATAATACCATCTTAATCTACATTTAAAAATACGAAACTTTCGGCGATAAATATATTTGAAATTGTATTATTGTGTTGTCATTTATAACATTTTAAAGTTATATCGTAGTACTAATCTTGATTCAATGAAAAATGTCCGAATCAGAAGAATATTTTACCCTGTTTGTTGAAAATAATAAAACAAATTAAACATTTGTTCCGTGAACTAAACGTAAGTTATTCATTAGAAATTATTTCTATATTATTCGTAGTTTCTATAAATCTTTGAATTGATTAAAATGGAAAATATTTTTTATGCAAGACAGATATTACAACTGTTCAAAGAATGAGATTATATTGCCAGCAAAAAAGTAAAACAAAATACGAGCAGTCAATGAATGTATGTTAATTTTAATTACATGAAGTTCACACACACACAATTACATGATGAGTGAAGTTGCAAAAACAATATTTGTTTAGGCGTTGTTTAACATAATCCACTGTGTGAACAAATATTAAAGAATTTATTAATCAGCAATTACTTCATTTCTCTCATGAAGGTTTATTTGTAAATGCTAATTACAATGACAAACCAATCATGTCATATTTGAACTTCGACTTCAATTACATTATTGTTTTTAAATATTATACATATTTTAATGCTATTATAAATATATAATTTATAATTCATCATTATATAAATGTGTATAGTGGTTGACACTAATAAATATGTGCATCACAAGTGTCACCATATTACCAATACACATTATTCAAAATTGTTATATGATGTATTTATTTTTAACTTCCCGTAGGGCAAGTTATAGTAATCGCAAAAAAATCGAAAATGAAAATTTTTATATATCTTTACGTTTTAGAGGTTTCTGAACATTTTGGCATACCTTAGAAAAAATGGATGTATGTATGTGTGTGTGTGTGTGTGTGTGTATGTATGTATGTATGTGTGTGTATGTATGTGCGGATACAAATTTTTGTCGACGATTTCGGGAACACGGATCAACCGATTTGAATAATTCAAAAAACATTCGATTTGTACTGATAAGGAGACGTGCTGATTAGTTTTTGGCGAACTTAGGTCTAGTCGTTCCGAAGATACGGGGCAAAAAGTGCCGAAAACGGTAACTCAGTTTTTAAGAGAACGGAGCGTCCGATTTGAATAATTCAAAAAACATTTTACTTGTATTGGCAAGATGAAGAGTTGATCAAATTTTCATAAAGGCAGGTCTAGCGGTTTCGGAGATCTAATGAAAAAAGTAAAAAAAAAAATGCCATTCGGCGGTTAAAAATGATCATTAGACATATGCACATCAAATTATCAGATATTGTATAGAAATTTTAACAATAAGTATAATTTTTTTTTACATTTCTAAGGCTTCCGTACCAATGTTTATGCGTTAGACGACGGCGCGGCACTTGCGCTGTGACAATTCGTCTCTATGCAGTTCAAGCAGTACGATTGCTTTGAAAAAAAGTTCAGAATTTCCAAAATATGTCAAAATGAAGAAAACATTTTTCTTTTCAAAAAAATAGTTCGTTTTCAAAAAAAAAAATTTTCTTTCAAAAAAAATTTTTTTTTTCAAATAAAATTTTTTTTTTTCAAAAAAAAGTAATTTTTTGTCATATTCCTAGTTTCTCAAAAATCTAATTGTTTCAAAGTAATTTTTTTTCGAAAATGTTAATCGTTTTTAAAAAAATAATAATTTTTGGTACGGGAAGTTCCAGCAATTTGCCTTAAGGCACGATGCCCTAATTGCCTTGAGACAGAATTCCACTTACAGCTAGTTACTTAACTTAAATTTGCTACTTTGTACAGTAGCAAATAAGTTTTACTTCAATCGCGTGTGATCCTTACGCGCACTCTTTTTTTTTCTACCTTTTCCTAGAAACATCTTTGTGATCCAAATTGAAATCACTTATACATGATAAGAAATACTTAATACATGATAAGAAATAAATTTAATAATGAGCACCAATACACACGCACACATATATATATATACATACATATATGTATATATATATATATATATATATATATATATATATATAAATTATTTAGAATGATTTGCAATTTTTCCCACTTTTTTCTAATTTTAGACGAACATCTTGGTCGCCACTGATGTACACTCTCTTTTGGCATCGAAGTCAGGAAGGCATCAAATAACAAATGCGCAGGTAATATCGTTATTTTTTATGTAATTATTGAAAATTAATTGATGTTACATGATCGCAAGTAAATGCAATTTACAATTACCATTCACTGTAAATAAAAAATCCATTCATACGGTTATAAATCAAATCGTTACGCGTTATTTAATCGATATATAAACAGTTTGGTTTCTGTTGAATTAACATTCTCAAAAATGTGTAAAGAAAACGCATATGTGACGTTAATGAGCCAAAAAAATATGGCTTGCTAAATTTTCATAATTATATTATAATTAAATAATTTTTCTAAAACCAGTTTAAAATTAAACTTATATTTTAGTAATATGCATATGAAGTTCTTACTGAAAAATTTTATACATGTCTTGAACTGTTATCGTAAATTTTGGAAGAACGTTTATTTCGTCCTTTAATATAAGGACTTGCTTGTTATAAATATTCTGAACCTGGCTGAGTTTTGAAACCTATACACTGTATGATAATTAATGACATTGAATTAAAAATAGTATTTAAAATATTGTCTGTTTCTGAAACATTGTCTAATGCTATTGATAATTTCAATATTTAAGAAATACATTTTTTTATAATATTTCATCTCGAAGCAGCAACAACTTTCAATATGGCAATTTTGGTATTAAAATTAAGCACAATTAGCAGTTATATTACTTGTTTTAAAATCCAAATGATTGTGGAATCATAATCGTTAAAATACACCAAAAACATGTTCTGCAAGTTGATTTCAGATGTACGCAACTAAAAAAAAACTTGTTAGTCAAAAGTCTTACTTTGCTTTTGATTATTTGCTATTAATTTACTTGAACTTGCTCTAAATTTTGCTATTATTTTATTAAATGATAATATAAACCTGATTTCTTGTAATGCATAATGCATTCATTACCATTTTTCGACAATTTTCTAAATAATTTTCGTTTATAGTAAAGCTTTACCTAACGGCAAGCTTAATAACTAAAGCTTAATAACTAAAGCATCTGAATGTATTATATTTTTTTAAATTTATGTTTTTGCAATTGAAAATTAGAATATAATTTTCTAAACTATAAAATATTGACTGAGATTAATTTAGTTGAATTACAATAAGCTAAATTTTATCACAAGTTATTCTAGCTCTTACTGTAGTTTATCGTTGGTGTTATTTTGGTTTATTTTCAATTTTTCATTTCTTATTTTTATTAGAATGTTAACTGTGTACACAAAATGTTAATTAAACTTTTTTGTATGATGAGTCAAAGCACTAATTAAAAGGTTGAAAGTTTAATTAATTTTTTTAATAATCTATCAATGTTTTCAATAAATGATTGGTTGGATGTATAAATATTTTTTGTTAAATTATTACATATATACAAGTCGGTTTTGAAGTATATTTTTGTGAACTATGAAAGAGAAATTAAGTGTTTTCAAATATACAAATAAGACTTACGAATTGAATATAATTTTTTATGTTCACATATTTTTTTGTAAAAACTAATTCATTGAAATAATTAAAAGGGACTATTTGTAACAGGGATAATTAGTAATAGGCGTTTTTCAATACGATCTTAAACTTTTTATTAAATATTTTATTTGCATAATATTGTCATAGCTACTGTCCCGCAGGTCGACGCAATATACAGAACTGTGCAGGTCCGTCATTTTTGACATGTAATATAAAATTTGTATTATCATGAAGTTTCAGTTTGTGTTATTATTAACGATTAATTTTAAATTTTATATTTCTAAATTTGTTTCAAATTTATCAATCTTTGATAATAATAAGTAATAATTTTTGTGATTGCTATATTATTTAAATAGTCATCTTGATTAATGTGAAAAAATACACATAGGGTCAGTTTAAATAATGTGTGGGGGCTAGTTTTAAAATGGGAGTATTACATACCAATTCAAGTGATGGAGATAAGTTGTGAAATTTGGGCATATGTAATAGTTTGTAAAATTTGGGCATATGTAAATTGTGTTACAGAAGTCACTATATTCTTTATTTATATTATGTTAATAATTGTAGTTTACGTTGATTAATAAAAACAATTACTTGGAACGAGACAATGTTCTTAAAATTAAGTAAAGAATAAATATCAGAGGTATTATTGTCGTTTGTGTGTCGTTACTATTTGCCCAAGTAGATGGTACAACTCTAAACATACAAGCCTCAAACACAGGGTAAGTTGTAACACCGCACTTTTTCAAGAAATTGATAAGTTGTGAAATTATGAACAATAGTTTTGGAATTAATTTTACTTGTTTTGGAAGAGGAATAGTTAAGGCATCTATGTAGTTAGAAATATAATAAGTGAATTTCAGAATATATTAATTAAAAAAACTGTTACAACAAGCCCCTAGCTTTTTCCTATGTGAGTTATCAAACAATAAAAATTGTAAAGGGCAATTTGTAATATTTGGACAAATTTAAGAATAGCATTGAGCAAATGATGATCATCCTACTTTATTTTCAAGCGATTTAAATTTCTGCTATTAATTAAAAACAAAAATGTAAACTAATGTTTCTTGAATATCCGCAAATTATCTATATATTTTAGTAAGATTTGTTTGTGCACCAAAAGTTGCAGTCTTTCGAATGGTGGAGTGAAGCATCTGCATCTCGTCTTATAATACATTTGCATCCAACGGATAGACATGAACGGTTTTATCATAAATGTAATAGGTACATTATGAATGCATGATAATCGAAATTTTGATTGAATCATAACCATTTTTGCCAGTTGAATGCTTTCTTATAAGTTAGACTAGAAGTCAATAACTTTTGCCAAACGACTTATATTATTGAATGCGTTTCATTTAATGCACATTCCGCGCAGAAGACGAAAGTTACAGCGTCGATATAGCGATAAAATATAATAAGACAAAAACCTCGCAATACTTTCTAGGAAATAAATGTTTATTCATAAATACATATCTGTCTGCATATTTTATTCAGTTTTTAATTTCGTTTTCGTTTATTGTAAATTATGATACAAAACATTATGAAAGTATATGGTAGTTGACAGATTATTATGCTAAATCGATCTTTTACATATTAATTAGCACGATTTCAAAAAATACAAAAAATATATTTTTATTGCGTAATTGCTATATTTATGTCGATGAGAAGTATTATCACCAATCTGTTATTAAAAATTAATGCGCGAGGTTAATGAAACTAATTTTGTAGCTAGTTGGGCAGGGCACAAGGGTTCAACTTGACTTTGAGCAAATATATTGTGGAAAACAAACCAATTATATTACAAGAAATAACACATATCAAACAAACAACTATCTGACTCTGTTCAGTAAAACTCCCTGCTAATTAATCATTGTAAAAATAAGTTTTTTTGCTATTTTTCAAAAATTTGTTACCCGGTCATTATTACCAAACAGATCAGATGTCTTATTATACAATATCATACATATACATTTTCTACAGAGATAACACTGTATAAACTTGATCTAGTACTTTGTCAGAAATTTTCATCAGTAGAGTTAGAATACAATTTAGTTGATTTAGCTCTAGTCAAATTGTTTTCTTTTACTCAACTTACGTTTTAACTTTCCATAGAGTAAGTTATAGTAATCGCAAAAAATCGAGAATAAACATTTTTGCATATTTTTACGTTTCAGAGGTTCCTGAACATTTTGGCATACCTTACAAAAAATGGATGTATGTGTGTGTATGTGTATGTTTGAATACATATTTTTGTTTACGAATCAACCGATTTGAATAATTCAAAAAAAACTTTTGTCTTTGGCAGTTTCTAGCCGTATTTTTTCCATCTACTTCCAACTAATATCTACTTCCAAAAAACAATATTAATTCTTGTAGTTATGTACGTAGTTATGGTATTTATTAAAATTTTCATTCGATTACTCAGCAGTTTATAGTTTAACCCTTGTAGCTGTGGGCTATATTTGACACTGATTTGTTTTGTATTTGTATGTATTTGTCGCAGTTCTTATTACAATCACTGGTTTGTCACTAAGTTATAATGAAAGAAGATATATTTATTTATTATTTATTATACATGTTTCGCGGACTTTACTTTTAGAAGTGAACAATTAGTCCCATTAAACTACCTGCTATCCCTTCTACCAGGGGTAACAACCAACCCGTGTAAAACTCAATGCCATGAAGATTGTCACCTTCATGGCCAATATAAATAAACAAAAATACGTCCGAACAATTCTTTTTAAATGTTCTTGTTTTTGAGATATTGGTGTTGGATCTTTTTATCTGCGAACTTTTAAGCCCCGCTATACCCTATATTATATTGTATTACATAAAAAGGAAAATGTTTTAGAGAATTTTTATTTTTGCAAACGTTTTGGCTCACAATCTCATGTTATGTTCCGTGTAAAGAAAATGACTTTAAACTTTGTAACAGTTTACTTCGGTCACTCTTTTTTAAAACACATCAACTTGCAAAATAATATTTAGTAATTGTTTAGTTCAGTAAAATATGTTACATATTAATTAGGCCAGGACTGAAGATTGTATATCAAAACGTTAGAATTATCAACTACAGAACTCTGAAATATTAAATGTACATGTATTATATATATATATATATATATATATATATATATACAATGTATTTATATATTTATATATATATATATATACATGTATTTATATATTTATATATATATATATATATATATATAATACATATATATATATATATATATATATATATATATATATATATATATATATATAAGCGTGTGTACATTATACGTTGACCAAATGTTTTGTATACATCTTATGCTTTTTATTATGAATATCTTTGCTTAAATTAGAAAAAATCATTCATTTGATTGCTGATGTTTTATTATCGAAATACTTTCTCCTTACTCAAACAATTATTATTTAATGCTAATGCGATATTAATAAAATGTTTTATTTTATTATTAAATAATTAAATTTTAGCTGTATAACTGAATATAAGTTCAGGTCCATGGTGTGAGGCCACACAAAACAAAGATTTCTTTTCCCCTCCCTGTTCATTATTCCATCACCATTTTGTTACCATTAATCACTTTTTCATCCACTTTATGCATTTTTCATTTCAAACTTCTGTTTCCAGGACTACTGATCTTGAGCTTTTTTTAATTTTCTGCGTTTTTTCTTCTTGTGTAAGTCACAATCATCTGCATTCTTCTTCTTCCTAATCCTTTTAGTTCTTTTATTTTACATTCACTTTTAGTCCTATTATTTTACATTCTATTCTGCACTCTTTTTGCAGAATAGGTACGATCTAGTTGCATTCATTTTGATGATTATGCTTAGTACACACGCTCACACACACACACACACACACACACACATATATATATATATATATATATATGTGTGTGTGTGTGTGTGTGTGTGTTCTGTATATACAATAACTTATAATAGAATACAATATTAATAAATTACTTGTCTATACAAAAATTCGCTTGCGCAAATATCTATTTACGCAATGTATAATACTATTTGATATCTTTACGGTAGTAAATGACTTTTAAGACATTAACCTACTCAAATAATTAGTAAAATCCAGTTGCTTGTGCAAACAAAACTCTTGGTAATGTATTCATTGCAAGAAGAAAGTTTCCGAGTAGTGATGTATGTTCATCTTAGTAGCCGCGGGCTATAGCAGACTCATATGATGAGATTTCCCAAATAGATGTTGTATTTGGAATTCTTCCGAGATATGAAGGATGAGATATGCAAACAGCGAATTAAATATTTATGCCGCAAGCGTAACGAAATACAAAATACTTATCGTATAGTTTGAATCATGGTTCCGAATCTTATCCTAAATTGATATAAATTATTTATTGCCGTTTCAATATAACATTAACAATTAGATATCTTGCGATATTGCTTCCAACTAGCTATAATATTAGATGATTTCGCGATTTTCTCATGAATTCATGTTAACAAATGGTAATGTATTTTAAGAATTTTGTATATTGGTATGGTATATTTAAGAAGATTATGATAATAATTTTATTTTTAATAATTATTATTGATAAGGATACTTTCAACGATTGATAAAATATTTCTAACGATTAGATTGATAACATTTTGCAATGTTTGTGGATAATATAATATAATAGATAATAAAGTAGGGGAAAGTCTCCTAGTGGCGAAATATTATACGAAATGTTAATTATGATTTATGTTAGAGAACAAAGTTAGAAATCAAACTAAATTAACAAAACCGCAATCTTTGCTAAAAATAATTAATACTATCAATCGAACTTTAGTATCAAAAAATATGATTTTAAACAGTGGCACCTAGTACCGGACATTTCAAAGTAACCCGCATTGATCACATATGTAGCCATCTCCACAATTTGGAATGTTTGCACATATGTGTCTTTGACTAATATTCTTAGATATTGTAAAAAAAGTCACTATTTATCCACCCTTTTGGCTGGGCGACACCGAAGCTCTCAGCTGTTGCGTTCACCATAAGCTTTTCATTCTTCTACTAGGAAATACGAAATATGGGGGTATATAGTGACCCTTAGCACTCATACAGTACAAAATTAAATAATTGGAATAAATTACGTAAATTCTTACAAGAAATATCAATATGTTTACTGTGCGGCACTAAGGGACGACTTAGTGTCCGGTGCTAAGGAACAGACATTTTCGTTCATTTGGTGGCACCTACTAAAATTGGTTAAAGATCTAATAATATTTTACCATTTTACGGATAACAATTAAGTACAACTTTAATCTTTGCATACCACTCAAATGTAAATGCATAAATATGCTAGAATTACTTCCATTGATATTTAGGTGACGCGGTGATTATGCGCCTAAAACAGGAAAGGGTTTCTCTCGCCGTGGCCATGTGCGTTACAGGCAAAGCTTGGCGCGTGATTCTGTACCCGTGTATCCCCCATGCCCCCTTCACTTGTATTTTGAAATGAAAAGATTTATACTCGCTTAAATAATACGTGTTAAATAGAGTGTCCGGTGCTTGGTGCCGTACGGCGTTACGGGACTTCCCCCTACTGATCATTATAAATAGCACCGCGTTAACTTATTGTGTAAATGGTGGGTGAACTTTCCCACATTTTCATGGATATTTCAGCCAAATCATGAGTTCAGAGTGAAATTAAAAATTGGTATGAGTAGAGCGGGTCAGTTCCACCACCATTATCTCATAAAATGTGTATCACAAATAAACTTTAAATAATCAGGATATAAAATATATGGATTGAATATCGTAATTTTTCAAATTGAAATATATGATCTATTTTAGATTAATTTTAAGGTCAAAATATATATCAAATATAGATAGACCACTGAGTTGCCATCTAATAATAAAGCAGCGAAACCTTGGAGCACAACCGCTCATAGAACTGTATTAAGTGCTAATTACTGCCCAAAAATGCAGATACAATAAAATCTAAACTGTAGCAATTCAACATCAATAAACTATATTATTTACGAAAACAAATTAATCGTATTCAACTTACATTCTATTAGAGTGCTGGTCAAACTCGAGCACTGAGAGTTCCGTTAAAAAAGCGTTTTTTTTTTCTTAAATAAAAAAAGCATCTCACATCCGCGTTTAGACAATTTGTGGGGAAAACTCTTCCAGCTGACATTTGAGTCATCAAAAGGTCATTGTATGAGATATATATGCATCATCAGCGTGTATATATTACGCGTTCTTTGCATTGTTTCAGGTAAAACTTTCGTTTTTGTTCGGAGAATATAAGATTCGTATCTAAAGTGTGCGTATGAATCAAACCAGACGCATTGTTCTCAAACTTCGTTATCTTAATTAGATGCAGTATTGCGATGAAATATATCATTTCGAATTTCTTCACTTTATCAATTAATTTCATACTGTGTATTGTTAATATGACATGTAATATTTTTCCATCATTGGATTATCAGCAACTAAGTATAATGTACATTTTCAGTCACTATGCTACTTCAGTGGTCAGAGCTATGGGCATCCAATCAGGATCGATACCCTCTTCGGAGAGCCTAATGTCAAACATTAATGAATTCGATATTCACTTGAAAATATATATACTTGAAGCTTGCTGCTTCGAGTAAAATATTTGAGTTATATCGTTAATTTTTACTTACTATTATATATTGTTATAATAAATTCTGTTGTTTTTGTTCTCAGAATGTATTGCACCAATGATTCTTTATAATAAGTTAGGGTTCTCGGCTCAGAATTTCAACATCAATTCATAACATCGAGGTAATAAATTTTCAAAATTAATATTAAATAATATCAACAAGAAAGATTCAGATTTTTGCACAACTTTTTAGAAATTCAAGTTTAATGTAATATTTAATGGTAAGATTTTATTTCAATCATTATATATGTCTACGATAAAAATTTCGATAAAAAATGAAGTTCTTACGTTAGTATAACGTTCGTACGTTAGTATTGTATAGTTTTTATTTACTTTATTTTTGGATCCATATTTCCCAAATAATTAAAACACTCACTGATAAACATATAATCTTATACCTATTATTAACAACTAACTAATTATATAATAACTAATCATGAGAAAAATAATAAAATATGAATACAAAGAAACTGACCAAAGATGCGAACTTACACATTTAACTGTTACCACATATATCACATATAAACTTTAACGTAATTCTGACGACTTACATTTGTCATTACGTTATTTATTTAAAATTATATACCATTTAATCATAATATTAAATTATATGTAATCATTACCATGTCATATAACAAAAATTGTAACCGCGTCACCGCAAACATGTCTTTTTGCGAAATTTTTTGAATGTTCATATTAAGTCTTAAAATGACTGCAGTTGCGTAAGATTTGTAAATAAACATCTACTCGATTAAAAATATTTATTTGTTTATAATTTATTATTTCAAGGTTAACTTTAGTAAAGTTAACCTTAAAATAATAAAGTAAAGTTTTCTTTAGTAAAGTTACTTTACCTGAAAAACACGATTGATGGTGTTAACTAATTACAAAAACAAAATAATGTAGATTGCAAGTTAAATCTAATGGAAAGTGTTAACACAGTTATTGAGAATAAAATATATACATACAGGATTATTGTAAAAAAGAAAATTAAAAATATGGTTAACGTAACTTGAAAAAAAATATGCCATTATACCACTATAAATTATTCATTAAATCTGTATTAGAAAAAATGCTTATTTTGATAACAAATGTTCCAAAGATTCTCAGTATTAAGTTCCTTCGCCATATTTAGATTTAGCTTTTTTGTAAGTAAATATATGATATCATTTTTTTTAATTTTAACAAAATCAACCAAATAATAAGCGTTGACAATGACAATAAATACTAGTCTTTGTTTTATTACTATTGTTTGAAGTTTATCACATCATGTACAAATCCAAGACTCAACTAAATTATATATATATATATATATATATATATATATGTGTGTGTGTGTGTGTGTGTGTATGTGTGTGTGCGTGATACAGTCAATACACCAGTAATTAATTAAATGCCAACAACAATCAACATTTGATCTAAATATTTCTTATGAATCTAATAGGCTATAATCATTTGGAACCAATTCAATAATAAATCGCTCCAGATCACAGTGTTAATAAGTATTTGCCTCACCGGCGTTTATTAAAAGTCGATGGCTTAATTTGTTTTATCCAACATTCAATTACCATTAGTATTACAAGAATAAAATTTAATGCAATACCTTAATCCAGCTTTGCTTTTTGTCTATTGTTAGCAATTTTACGCCACAATCGCCTGCAATTTAATGCATCTAACTAATGCTTTACACACAAGATAGTGTATCTCACCATATACGATTTAATGCGACGGCTTTAGTAAATAGTATTTATTTCACATATATAAAAGAATAAATAATTATTCAAGAGTTTTATAAAAAAACACTTTTAAATATTAGGTGCTAAAAATGGAAATTATAGTTAGTATGATATAACGCATTTATATTTATATTAAATTTTAATCCATTTTTTTGACAAATTCTACTGTTATAAATAATTATGATGAAAATCGTGTATATTATTAGACGGCGTGTATATTTTTTATCATTATTTGAACAGCAATTAGAACTCTTTTCAGTGTTGTATGTGCTGTTGTTTTCAAATACATATCTTCATAAGATGACAATTTAATACTTGTCTTCTTTTATGATGAAAATTTTACATTTCTCTGACTGTAATGTGATATATGCTGCAAAGTTCCAAAACACTAGTTTTACTTGGAACCTTATTAATGTTTATGTTTTTAAGTCATAATGGTTATTACTACAGCTTGATATCAGGATGTAAGTAGCGGGATTTTAATTTGAAATCTCGTGGTTGCGAGGTCGAGGCATCGTAAAACCCCTGTTTACATAAAAATTTGTGTTACAGGTCGCCTTATGGTCAAAAATTTTCCATAAAATGGAATATAAATGACAAATGGGTCAACACATATTTTAAGCCTAAAAATCGGTAGTAAATCGTGTCATCGTGGCAAATGTGTCATTTTCATAACACTTATGATTTTTATTAGCAAAAACTAAACCAGGTACAATTTGACACCATCAAATCAATGAATTGTTAACTATTCCATAAGTTTTGTAGAGATCGAAACAACAAGTAATTAAAAGATGCTAGGTCAAGAATATATGGCAAATGTGATAAAACATTCGAAACATGCTCCGTTTTTTGCTTCAATTTTTGCCGAGTGACCAAAGTTGTATGATGTCAATAATGGCTTTTTTAACTGCATTGTTTAACTTGGTTAGTTATTTAATACAGACATCAGAATGAGCATTCGGTTGGTAATAACAATTAAAGGAACTGTCTATCCTTTGTAATCAACTTCAGCTGGACGACCAGAGACGTTTTTCATTCCACCTGCACAAAATTTGGTTGCCGATGCCGTTTTTTCAAGGCTTTGTCGCCATAAACAGCTCATAACTTTTTGTGAGTTCAAGATGACTCTTAACCTTTGCAAAAATGAGAAGGCAAAATATGACAAAAATTCACGATTTGATTTTTCTACTATTTTGATACTACCCAATGGATCAAGAAACTCTTTTCTACTGATAAAGATCTAAACTGCCTACTATCCAAAAGGTATTTTACTTTAAGACCATGTCAACAAACCTACAAATTCAATTGAAACCATCTAAACTGAAAATCGCAATTAATTGTCTACCTAACAACCTAACATTATGAATAAAGTAAGTCCTTTAGTAGTAGATTCTGAACTTCTATTACTGGTTAGACAACTTTAAAAACATTTTTTACACTATTTGATTATTCCATTTTTTCGTAGTAATTTATATTCAAAAACAATTACACAAAATAAATGTAGATAGTGAAATACGTTTCTTCAAAACTAAAAGATACAGTTGAAGTGATTGACCAAAAAGAGTATTATGTGTTTGTTTAAATCTATCTACACAAATGTGTGCTCCAATACCTATCATCATCTCATTTATGAAAATGAGATGATGATGCTGCTTGAAAGATGACAAAAAGTTCATGATGAAACTGGACGATACAAAAATTCATTTAGTTTCATAGAAAAACATGTCTTTGATTTTTTAACAAAAAACGAAATTACTTGGTTGTCAACAAGATAGTGAAAAATAAATTTATTCTTAAACAGTATGAAATCTTTACAATATGTACGTTTAAATATAATGTGAACGTGAATTATTTTAAAGTAAAACGATTTCCATTGAATCATCAATTTGGGCGTTTTACCACCGACTCCGTCACTACATTTGGTATATCACTGCATAGGTGTCTGTTTGGAGTTTTTATCCGTCGGCTATCGCGCGAACAATCGCCAAGCTAGATTATTATAATTAGTTGTTGTTCTCCGAGCCGTGTGGCCCAATTCTCACACGTCTCCTATTATGGACAATTTAGATTGTACTTATTATTTGGATTAATTAAAACGTGTTTTTAATGATCATGATCGCTGAACCTGACACTAAACCATAAGCGCGTTCTTGAAAAGAAAATTTGCCAGGAGAAAATGAGTGAACTTTTTTTATAGAAGTCGGTGTTATGGTCATTAGCTATGAATAAATATAGAGGCTTCATTGGATATTGATGAACATTTTGTGTTTCGTTTTTTATAAAGTCTGAAAGCTTACAATAGTGATAATATGGCAATACCATGGATTACAATATCAAATGTAGTTGTACGCACACACGCCCAATTATATTACCAGTAGAACCCTGTTAAGATGATCTTTATGAATACCATTTTACTAATACTACAAATACGCTACTTTATGCCGGATTCTGCACTTTACTGTCCATATCCCGCAAAATACGCTTTTTTGCATGACGCGTTTTGGGACCGATTCATGGGAAATATGAAGACGGAGATAAGTTTTTTGACAGGTATCCGTCGGTCATTCAGTTATTAAAAATATAACTAAATAATGTTTAAATCATATTTGATAAACACACGTTTTCAGACTCAGTTTGACCGTTTTCCGTGGACAAAACTAAAACATATAATATAAATAGTTGGTACTGGTATTTTGCCTTGAGGCATGTTACATGAATTTCCCGATATGTGTAAATAATCGACGTAATCAATAATAAACAAATTAATTTTTAAGTGATTAGAATATTCCGAGAGGATTTATTACACATATTTGAAAACGAACGAACACGTTAACGCGCAGTATTTTCTAAAAGCTAATTTTCAGAAATCAATAATTTTTATAATTGAACCAATTTTCGTAGGACGTTAATGGTTTAGTATGTTCATTAAGACCAAGTAATCTATCATTATACCAAGAAAATCATCTAATTTTTATTTTAACAAACGTCAAAAAAACTATTCATTTTCTCAAACTTTGGTGAATTTTTGAAGTTAAACTACTTGTCGTAATGCCATAATATTTTAGTAAGCTCTATAAAACCATGATATATATCGCCAAAAAAAGTTCCATAAAAAACGGCTTAATTTTTTTTTCAACAGTTAATTACAAAGAAAACTCGATAGGCTCGGTAGATTTTCACCTAAAACTAATAATCAGTATCATTCGCAACTAATATCTTTCAAACAGTTTTTTATTTTTCAAAATCGATTCGGTAGTATGAGCTTAAATGTGGATTTTGTCCAATTCGTTTAACACTTTTTTTCAAATTACAAAGAAACGGCTCGGCAGATCGTCGCACAAACGCTAGTCCTCATCGAGATACATCGAATGGCTTTTAAATTTTTGAAATCGGTCGAACCGTTTTTGAGAAAACGTCGATTTACGGCAAAAAATCTGTTCACACACATACATACTTTTTCCAAATTTGGTCTCATTCGATTGAAAATGGCTTGAAACGTCGAGAAAACATAAAATTAGCTATTCGGATTTTTTGATGAAAACATAAACTTCTCCTTCGGGAAGTTAATAAAAAAACAAATTAACTCAAAGCGCAATTTTACAAGAGATAAATTAAATAAGTAGTCATTCCAACTCTGCCGATGAATATTACTCACGAAATACCAGATAAAGGTTATATGCAGTGTTATTTCTGTGAAAAATGTACTCATGAAATTTATACTTTGCGTTGGTTGAATATTGTAGCTATTATTTCGTAAAATCTCTTTATATTTGAAAATAAGACATTGAATCTGGTTGCTTTTTGCCGTCATATTTGCCCCTTTCTCCCCAAAAAAAAAAAAAAAATTTAAAAAATTACAGCAAAAAACACATTTTTACAATGATAAATTAGCTGGGAGTTTTACTGCACATATTCAGGTACAGTAGAACTCCAATTATCCAAACTCCGACTATCCGAATCGCCGATTATCCGAATCACTTTCAGAAAAAAAATTGTCCAAAAAAAGTCTAAGTTACAGTTAAAACAGCTTACATTGACGGAGATGTTTAAAAAGCAATGATTTTTATTTCTAAACTTGTACATAAGTACATTTTATTTATATTTAAAAGATGTGAAAATATCATGTTTCTTTCATTTAATTCAATAAAAAAAATAGTGCAATATCAAAACATAACTTTTTTTCTCTCCAATGGCAATTTTAAAAAAAAAACTCCGATTATCCGAATATTTGATTATCCGAATGGGTCCCGGTCCCCATTAATTCGGATAATTGGAGTTCTACTGTAGTTGTTTATTTGACATGTGTTATTTGTTGTGATATGATTAGTTTAAAGTTAAATTGAAACTTTGTGCCCCAATGTGATAATGCATTTAGTATATTTATGGGTAAAGTGTTATTCAGACAAATTTAAATTTTATACATCTTATTTTCTTAGCTTTGGTTACAAACTGCTTTTATATTGCATAAGCCAATACTATAAAAATAATTTATCATGAAAAACACTTAATGTAATGTAATGTAATAATAATCGACACTTTTCAAATAGAATTGAAATTGTGTTATAAAATTGGTATTCATATGATAGTATGATATATGTAGTCACTTTACTACTTTTAATACAAAATTCAAATATCAATAATTACTTCAGTGACATCATTCTGACCCAAAGTACGTACCTGATATAGGATATTGCTATTTTCATCTGTAATACTTACATTACTTTTTCTTATTATCGATTTTCTGAAATACGTGGGTATTAATATTCAATTATTATAATGTCAACTAGAAAAGCAAACAGACTTGTTGAATGTCTAATGCGTTCGCCGGTTTCAGTGAAATTTAGAGAGAGTGCCGGCTTTTGCGCCAAAGCAAACAAATAATGAAAACTTTGGTACCGGAAATATTTTGTTTACTCATTTTCGCTTTGTTGAATATTACGCCGCGGATCGTTTAAGAGCTCCGTTAAATTTTAATTCATCTAGAACTATCAAGCTGTGAGATCTCTGTTTACATCTTGTTAAACGTCTGTAGATTTGGTTGTAAATTGAGTAATTATGAAGCTTGAATTTTGATAACAATAATTCGTATTAAGTCGTTGCAATTGAGTTTTGGGTTCGTTGCGAACTGTGGTTGCTTTGTCAAACCAACATAAAAATTGCAATCAAAATGACATTTAGCTCATCAATGGAAATAAATAATATAAAATGTTAATTCAATTATGATAGCAGAATTAAAGTATTAACTAGTGGTGTGTATGGCATCGTGCCTTAAGGCAAATTGCTGGAACTTCCCGTACCGTAACGAAATGTTCTAAGAATATTAAATGTTTTCAAATAGATTATTATATTAGGTTGTCAAATATCTCCCTTCCGCTTTTTTGCTCTTGGTTTATAATACAAAAAAGCGGAGGGGAGATATTTGACAACCTTATAAATAAATACTGTAACATTGTCTAGTATTTATAAGAATTATATAAACTGAAGAAAGAATTGCAAAGTTGAAGATTTTTGTTTAAAGTATATTAGAACTTAAGTCAAAATTACAATTAAAATCAGAATTATTTTCTATATACAAAAAAAAATATTTTTTGAAAAAAAAAATTGAGACAAATTTCTTTGAATCATTCAAATCGGACGCTTAGTTCTCTCAAAAACTGCCATTTTTTGCACATTTAGCTCTGTATCTCAGAAACCGCTGGACCTGCCTTTGCCAAAAACCAATCACCCTTTTTCCCGTCATTACAAATTGAATGTTATTTGGATCATTCAAATCGGATGTTCCGATCTCTCAAAAACTCGATTCCTATTTTCGAGAGCAGAAATTTCTTTGAATCATTCAAATCGGACGCTTAGTTCTCTCAAAAACTGCTATTTTTTGCACATTTAGCCCTGTATCTCCGAAACCGCTGGACCTGCCTTTGCCAAAAACCAATCACCCTTTTCCCCGTCATTACAAATTGAATGTTATTTGGATCATTCAAATCGGATGTTCCGATCTCTCAGAAACTCGATTTCTATTTTCTGCACTCTTTGCTTGTATCTTCGGAACGGCTGGACCTGCCTTTGCCAAAAACTAATCAGCACATCTTCCTATCGATAGGATTCGAATGTTTTTTGAAACATTCAAATCGGTTGATCCATGCGCCCGAAAACGTGGACAAAAAATTGTATCCACACATACATACACACACACATCACATCCATTTTTTATGAGGTATGCCAAAATGTTCAATTTCGATTTTTGGACGATTACAATAACTTACTCTACGGGAAGTTAAAACTATATAACAATATAGTATCACAACCGTAATATATTTTTCTAATATTCTAATATATGGTCATGTAATGAGATGGAAGTAAGTACTAGAGAAGTTGCTAATTACAGTGAAATTATATTTATTTTACCTTTTCGAACGTTATCTATTTTTATTTTTATTATTTGAACAGAAATCAGAACGTAAGTTTCTGTGATTTGTTGTGATAATACTTCTTAAGTATAAGAAGTAAAGAATACGGTACGGTTGTGCCACTTTTTTTGATCATCAAATTTTTTTTAAATTTACTAGTTAGCTGAGAGAAAATTAAATTAAATGGTAATTTGAGCATTTTTGTACGTGGAAATACTCAAATACTGCCCTCTTTTGACTTAATAATCGCACTCTTTTGAAAACACATCATCATTATGACTGAGCTAAATTATCTAAAAATAAAACCTAATTACTGGTAAATAACTACAAATGTTCAACTTACAGCAAAATAACAAACAAAGTTATCTATTTGTATATAATTAACAATTATGGTTAAAATAGTTCGAATATAAAAACTTACTTTTGGCACTTTAAAAGCAATGCGGTCTACAGATCATGTTAATGTAAGGCAATGACTGAAAGTAATAATGAGAACTTATTCCAACAATCATACTTCATCTTTTTCCCTTTGGACCCTATATTAAAATCAATATATTTTAGCCGACTGTCACTATCCTTATCTGGAACAACCGTACCCAGTCTCCCCTACCTGGTTTTTCTTAAAAAGACAAATCAACTTTTGCCTCATCACTTCATTTATTTTATTGTTAGAATTTCTCTAATACTGATGTTTTTTTAATTTGAAGCAGCAATGCCGGGTAAAGGCCATTTTCACTTGGAAACATATTTTCGTCTGTATTTTTAAGTAAAAATTGATGTTATTACTGCTTGCCATCAGGCTATTCTCCGTGGGTATCGAACCTGCAAAATTCTGATTGGAATACTAAAGCTTTAATCATTATATTGCCATAATTGTATGGATACTAATATAACAGAAATAACATGCGTAGTAAAGAAAATTATAAATACAAATTTTCTAACATAATGAATATAACCAATATCATCAATGATATACAAATTTAAAAATCATAATCATAAAACTTAACAACTAGTCCGAGTTCTCACGCAATATGAGAATTCGTTGTGTAAAATTCAAAATCTTAAAAAAAAGTGTCGCAACAACCAAAGACAATTACAACCGCAAATTATTGCAAAAACATTATGAATAGTTTTATTTATTTTAAAAAACCGCACGCGTTCACGGAATATGTTAAATAATAATTAAGAGTGTGCCATATATCACAATTGTTCAACTTTCCTATACTAGTACAGCACATTTTTTTGTTCCAGGCGGCCGCAAGAGACCTGCAGCCAGCGTTTGCGGAAGACACGCATGTATCGTGTCGCGAAATAGAGGTGTTTGAATATCGCGCGGAAAGAGAAAGGTACGTTCGAAAAGAAGCTTCTTAAAAAAATTTCTTCGCGATGTTATTAATATCACAAACCGGGCTTGCACAGAACATAGAAAACCGCACGCCTTCTTCATATTAGTAACGGAGCTGGTGATTGCCTTATTTATGGCTTTTCATAATTAAATTGGTTGAAAATATTAGATTTTAGTAAAAGTTTTAGGATTATTAAAAATTTTACGATGCATTCTATACCGTCTGGATTTCGGTATTATATAAATTAATTATGGTATTATATAACTAATCAAAAAGTTGTTAGTATAATGCAAAATGCTCATATCTGAACGGATACTAAAAATTCAAAGTTTAATAATAAAATGATATTTTTGTACAATCATGCATGAGCATGTTATACATCATCATAATCAAGGTTTATTACAATCGAATAGTAAAACTAGCAACAAGTAAAATACCTATACTTTTATAGAAGGTTGAAATTATCCAATATAGAATCTTGATATATTATTACAACAAAATCTACTTTCCTTTATAATGGGTAGTACTGCCTTATGGCAAGCCCGTGACCTGATTGAATTTCTAACTCGATTTAGGGAAGAATAGTGTGAGAGATTTTCCTTTGCCATATTACACCGCAGTGCCCAACTTGTCTATTTTCAATTGGAAATACATTCTTGATCTATATTTTCATGTGAAAAAGGACATCTCTTCTGCACGATGTCAGGTTGTTCAGAGCGGGATTAGCACTCACGACCGCGTTCACACGAGTCCGTGTGCTTAACTATTAGACCATGGAACACCCGTTTATATGAAAATATTGATTTTCTCGTCCTTTCCTCTGTTCATATATTTTTTATAGTTTCTATATATTTTTATATATTCAATAATTATGTCGTGAATATCGTTTCATAAAATAGTGTCAAATTAAATCATAAAATTTTTGCACTTACTATTACAACATATTATTAGTATATTCATGAGTAAAATTGGTCGGTAAATTATAGAGCAATGTTTATGATTTTACAATTAACTACGAAAAGAAAAATTAACTCTTTCCAATCGCTAATTGCAGATTTAGTACGTATTTTGGCATGCGAGTGGAAAGGGTTAAATATTTATATCGATTTACAATGGCAAAATGTTACAATACATAATGGCTCTATTTAGTTTCACGCTATTTTCGAATTTTGTTTTATAAATACATAAAAATATTTATATATTAGAAATCCTTCACCCTTTCGGTACGAGCGTCGCCTATAAGCGACACCCGCATGACAACCTGTTTGTACGGGTGTCGTCTATAGACGATATCCGGTATATCGACCATTATGCTAAATAACTTAAATATGATTTTAAAATAAATAAAATTCACAATAAATGACAGTTTTTTTTTTAAATGAATCATTTTTTTTAATCAGAACTGCGGGCTATGATGTTATATTAAGAAATATAAGATTTTCTAGTTTCTGTTTTTTAGCTTTTAAACCTTGTATAAAACTTTCTTCATTATTAATTTAAAAATAGCACTTTTTGTTAATATTTGTCAAATTAAAAATAAAAGTACGAATTTATTAATGTAAGAGGCTATTTTAACCCGCCTTTGGAATTTTGTATTCGGCAATTTTCTTATTCTTAAATTATTAATTCATATAAGCATATACGTTGTCTTGTTACATAATAGTCAAATGTAATTTTATTGTCAAGTACTATTTGAAAATCTGGGAGAATCTTGGCCAAATATTTCTTCTAGGTAAACCCGGGACACAAGGTGAAATCATGGGTCAGAAAATTTTATATTTTTAAATCCTATTTTATTTTTAAATTTTACTTGTTTTTTTTTAGCATTTGTGTAGAAAATATTAATTTTTTTTACGATTTTATTTTATTCTAGCTCTAGCGTTTGAGGAATTTGGACATTGTTGAATCTCTGCGGCAACAAAAAAGTACAGCCAGCCAAAAGGGGAAATAATTCTCTGAATGGAGCTATGAAGTATTATGTTGAAATAATAAAATTGATAACAATGTTAATCAAGAAGCAAAGTAATTCTGGTGTTAACAGGCGCTTCGTCTATCGTTCTTGGTGGCATTATCAAGAGAAGGGGATAATATTCTCACTTGCAGAACCGCGCATTTCGTTCGGATTTGTGATAGGTGTATTGATAAAATGTATTGCTGACTTTGCTACGTTCACAGTGTAAACCGTGCAGTGTCTTTTGCAAGTCGTGGTCGTTCAAGTCGAACGGAATAACACAAAAGTGCAACAAAAGGGATAATTTTATAAACAAGTGATTTTGTAATCAGGTGCTTTGCAGACTTTTGAGTTTGTTATGTTTCACGAATTGTGAATTGTATACAAATTTCAGCGAAAATGGATTTAAAATTTCGACTTTTTGTGTCTGCATTGTTATGCACGTGGATTCACGTCTCCAATGGACAATCACCCTTCCAACTAAATTATAGCCCGGTGAGTTATATTTAATTTTTTAGCATGAAATTTTAATTTAAATTCAACTAACACAAAAGGAATTATATAAATAATGTTATAATCTAATAAAAATAAACATTTATTTCCTTCATTTCTATCAAATTTTAACATACGTTCGTGTTTCCACCTTAACTTCAAGTTAGGAAAAAAAATAAAGAAAATTGAAGCAACACCTTCGTGACTGAATATAAATTAATTTTCAATATAATATAGAGCTTATTATAATTATAAATAATTATATGTCTATATAAGTGATAGTAAATGCAATAGTCGCGAGGATTGTAGGTGAAACTTGTGATTATGAAAAGTACGAAGTATTCAATACCTACATATTTACTTATTATAAATGCATTTGAATTGCGAAATAATCCTTAATTATATTAAAAATCTCCAAATATCTAAAATTGAAATTTAAACGTATGTGGATAATGTCTCATAATTTTTCAAAATACAAAAAAAGTATAGTCAGTAGTTTAGAAGCTACAATTAAGTTCTAAAATTAAAGTATTTTTTTTATTAGAGATATCTTATTTTCGAAGTTATTTATATTTTTCTAAATGTTCGTTAACAAATAGAAGCTTTAGGAAATTGTTGAATGATGTGGTATGTAAAATTTCTCTTTACGTAAATGAAAAACAAACAAAGCATAATTTATACACTAATAAACACTCGTATGTTTAAATAATCCATTTAAAGAAAATTTTTTTTTTCAATTTTTATTTTTCGATTTTATATTTTATTTTATATAAAAAAATTAATTCTTACGACTTTGAGCTATTAATAAAATTTATCAACATTATATAGATTAAAAAATCTGGATAGATGGTACAAATTATATATACATATCTTCTATATATTATTTCTTTGTGACCCAGTATATAAGGGAATTCGATTAAAAGTATTTTAACGAATTTAATTACAGAGTTCTTACAGAGAACCATACTCTGCAATTAAATTTCAGAAAAACTTCTTGCAGAGAAGAATATATTTTAATAACCTTTTGAATCATGCAATAAACAAACCGTAAAATATTTAGATAAATATTTATGCCAAATCTTTATAAAATGAATAAGAAAGTTCTTTTCTCTGAATTATAACCATCACTCGTATGCATCTGATTAAATGTAATAAAAACTAAATGAGTTTGACACATATATGGTATGCATATATTTTATTTAAATCTGCTATATTTTAATGGACGGTGGCTAATACGTCAAATGTAATATTTATCAGATAAATTTATATGTGTGTTTGAAAGTGCGTGTGCATGTGTGCGAGTGAATGACATAAGCTAAATAGCTCATAGAATTGTCATGTATTCTGATTGCTATTGAAATAAAATTAAAAAAAAACTATTTTAATGTGTGATGTATCAAATGCACAATTTTCGCATGAATGTATTTGAAATTTTAATTATTTCGAGATTCCAAATATTTTGCTATTTTTATGTAAAGGGGAAAAGATTATAGCTAGAGCAAATATTAATATTATTGATAATACACTGCATAAACGTTAGAAAGGTGACGATACAACTAAAATCTATAATAAAAAATAAAGTACACAAATTTTGATAGAAACAGCCTTGACTATCCCTTATATGCAAATTTTTCCCAAGTATGTTCATTACTTATTTTTAACGGTTATACTATTTCCCCTTAACTCGTGCCAATTTTATTGTTCGAACAAAATTATTATATCATTTTATTAATTAAATTTCAAACCTGCAAAATACAATTGTATCAAAATCAAAACTCAACGATGCTTGTAGAACAAAGATTACTTCCTCTTAGATATAATTTAAAGCAGCTTTTCCTCATGGCTTCTGGTAATACTTGCTAATCATCGACAAAGTTCTAATTTATATTACGGATAATTGTAATTTAATAGAAGCAGAAAATGTAATTGGTTATTTCTAATTGTTTTTGTTATAGAAACGTATATATATATACATATATATATATATATATATATATATATATATATATATATATATATATATATATATTAGGGTTGTCCTTAATATGGACATTTTCGAATTTCTTTGCTCACAAGGGCTCAAATGGTTCCAAATTTTTAAAAAACAATTCTCTGGAAGTTTTAGCTCTAAATCAAACTTCGTATGGAAATAGTATGGAAAAATTTTGAAAATTAAAAAAAAAAAATTAAGTATAACTTAGCGACAAATGAATTAAAAGTGAAAATTTATGTTTCATTGAAAATTCGAAGCTTTGCAAAATTTTTGAAATTTTTTTCATTTCCATACAAATCTTTGATTGAATTGCGCTCTATCTAAAAGACAATATTAAGAGCTAAAACTTTCAGAGAATTGTTTTTTATCAATTTGGAACCATTTGAGCCCTTGGGAGCAAGGAAATTCATCTATATTAAGGACAACCCTATATATATATATATATATATGTATATATATATATATATATATAATTTTGGGGATATGCCATGAATATAATAAAAATTTTAATATTACAAAAATACCAATGAAATGCTATAGGTACTATGTTATATACGATTAAAATGCGTTTTAAGCGCTATCATGTCAAGTTCCTATTTTTAATGAGGATTTTATAACATACTAAGTGTAACAGGATCATAAGATGTTAAAAATGTTACAAAATATATAAAATAATTCTAATTAAAATTTAAAGCTTCTCTATGAAAAGTACAGTGGGCTATTAATGATCAATATTAACTTAAAAATAATTTAAAATAAATCAATGATCATTTGTGCTCTGAATACATATCATGATAAATAATGAATATAACAATTCGATGTTGACAGACAAGATAAAATGTTGCTTCTACTTTATAATAAAAATCTAAAACTTGTTCATATAAATTAATGAAAAAATTGATATCATATTACATATGTATAATTCTTCGACGTAACTATTTATAATTACAGTATTATAATGTAATATATAAGTACATATATATAATACTGCGATCACTTATCGCAATTATAAATTACATATGTTGTTACATTTCATATATTTTATAAAATACCACTACTAAGTGTGGTTAGATCGCGTGGAATGATAATTAAATTTTACATTAGCATGAATTCTTGAAACTTGGAATGCACCTATCCAAAGTAATAAATTTTAGCGTAGATTCGTCTAATTGAATAGTTAATGATTATTCAGCAAACCTTGTAACTGAAATTGTTAGTTAAAAGTGTCTGCACATTTATTTAATAAAAATTGTAGTCAATAATTAATTGATGACCGTTGCTCTTTCGATTTAGCAAAAACTGCTAAAGTCTATATTTAAGAGAGCACAAATTAAAAACTGCTAAATAGCATTAATGGATTTTAAAATATGTTAAATCTAACACTATAATTATGGCAAAATTCGTATATTAGCCTCTCGAAAATTCTCTCACACTTAAGTTTTACGTAAACCACTTAAATTGAAAGTAAATATTAATTTATATTTCGTAATTTTATTGAATCGTTTCGAAACATGGAAACATCTTTCTTTTTTCTCAATCCAAGTGATTGTTTTTATGTGTCATTCAACTTTATTTTATTTTGCGAGCTCACCATTATGCCCTAGTAATAACTTACGTAACAAAATAATAAATGTATTTTGCGAAGATTATGGTTAATGCAACATCGATTTATCTTGTAACATTTATCATTGGAAGAAATTTCATATTATTTTAGATTATATAACTTTTTCCTTGCAAATAGACAGGTGCATACATATATATGAATGATACATACATATATATGTTGAGAATGTTTAAATTTGATGTTGAAATGTATCAATAATTTTTTGGAAGGCGAAGCATCAAGTAAAAAATAATTAAACTAAAGATGTCTAAAACATCTTTATTTTTCCATACGTTTTCCACTGATGATGTTCCATACATAATCAGTTGTTTTGAAATTCTGAGACTAATATGTAAATAATTAATAATTGGAATAAAGCGCTAAGTATCAGTGATCACTTTTCTCTAAAATATCTAATTTAGAAATTAAATTCGACATAACCGAGATGTCGATCATCGGAGGCAAGTTTAATTTCTCAATTGATTGAATACACAGTGTATTGACCATTCTGAGTTTGGGATAGAGATGTCGCATTTTTTAAAAGTAAATATATATTTGCTTGTAATGAAGGTTTTACATGTATTTGACAATTTGCAAGAATGCCAAAAACTATGACATTTTGTTATTTTCCTTAAAAATTTGATACGTAACCACGAATTAGTTTCGTTCAGAGATGTGTAGTCACTTCTTTTGTTCAGGATCTTGTGGTAATTGGTTAAACAACCTTTCAACAGACCTTCTTTAAAGTAATTTTTTTTCGAAATGTAAGATTGTAGGGTTAAAAAAACTATGCTGTGGTTCAAATTATTCATATGTTCTATTATCATTGTTTTATATTGTGTACTGTTTTTGTGATTATTTTTGTGTTAATGTAGGCGTTTGCTCAGATTTTGGATTATTTGCCTATGTAAATGAATTCACAATCCGAGCATTTAAGTTGATAAACTGAGTTTCTGTGGCGGTTAGTTATTATAAAAATATTTTTATTTTAAATTTTTAAGTAAAATAGAGGACAACGCATCAATTTGAAATAGAACGACTCTACTTTGTCTTGATCTTTACTCCTGCTAGAAAATAGTTCAAAAACAATATAAAATAAATTTATTGCATGAAATAGACTTTTTCTATATTATTAGTTTCAAAAAATGATATAATAGACATTTTTTCAGTTTTAGTAATTTTAATAAATAATATACCTGCTATTAAATTCTCGGTGGCATCTGAATTACGAAATACTCAAGCTCACCGACTCGTATAAATATATTCATTTTTTTTAAACCAAATAAAAAAAATAAATAATAAAGTAAAAAGTAATTCGTTATTATTTTAATAATATTTATAAAAACTGTGGAATAACACTTGAATACTTCTATATGGAAACTTTTGAGAGTTGACACTTTTGATGATCGTTGCTTCTTATAAATTACAATCTGTCTAAATAGATAGACATTGAATAATTAGTTTGACAAATAACATAGAATTTTAAAAGAAAAACCAGTGGTTCATCTTTTATTAATGTACTAAATTATATCTTAATTAAATTTTGGTATAATAAAGAAAAAAAGAAACTCAAATATATACATACAATTATAAACAAAGTACATTACATAGACTACATATACACATACATACACACACTTATCATAGGTAATATGGTAGAACAACTTATTATTGATTAAAGTGTTAGAACTTAGTTGTTGCATTCTTCTTAGTCTTATATTAAATGTGGTGTTGTAAAGACTTGCTATCAGTTCATTTGGATGATAGTCAATTTTACTCTTGAAGTTAAGGGCACTCTTTTTAATTTTTTCACTAATGGTGAGTGTATCGGTGTCTTGGTGAATTAACCATGTCGGTACATACCTTGGAGCGGTTGCTTTAATTTGGACGTATAATTAGTATTGCCATAATTGATATTAAATTAAAAATATTTTTGAATATGAATTAATTTTTGCAATGTGAAACTATCGTTAAATTAAATGAATATATTTCCGTGTGATGAAATTTTACTCAATCCTAATACAAATCAGCATTTATCGACTTTATATAAATATCTTCTCTATAAGTGTTTAACTGCATAAACGCCTGCATAATCCTTGTCCTCGATTACTGACATCGCATTGCGTACGAACATTACCGTTTCCGACTAATATGTGAAATTACGCTTGTATGTATATAATACATAGTATAATCGGAAGTTCACGACCGGCGACCGTTCGTTGACCAGGAAATAACGAAATTGTCGACTTCTTGAAGATTTCACATTGGTCAACGTCATCTTCTCTACAATCGCACGGCTTATGTCAGGGGTCGACAACCTGGATTCATAATCAGATTATAATATCTCATTTTAAAGCGTTTGCGATTGCTATTCATAATTAGAAGATAATTTTAGCTTGCTTTATTTATTTGATTTGGTGAAATGCTATCTATATTTAAGGCACAAACTAAAAACTGTTAATTAGCATTAATGGATTTTTTTCTTTTTATGAAATATTATGACCTATAATTTACAGATTGGAAAATTAGAGTGAAAAAATATAATATCTCATTTTACAGCGTTTGCGATTGCTTTTCATAACTAGAAGATAATTTTAGAAGAATTATAATTAAATTTTATTTTTCATAATTATAATATATCTTTTTTAAAGTGTTTGCAAATGTGGCTTTGTCATTAAAATACGTAGTTATTGTAGAGATCAATCAGATAAAATAAATTTGGCAATCAGATAAACCGGTATTTATATTTTATTTCAATATAACTGACAATCTGTCTTGTAAAGACATTCAGTAATTGAAATGATAAAAGTGCAATAATTAAGTAATGAAGCTACCCAATAGTAGACATTTTAACAATGAAATTTAAAATATCTAGCTAAAAAAATATTACATATAATTATTACAAAATTACAAAAATTATTAATGCTCCATGGGCGGCTTGCTTAACTTTCAAGTCACATTCCAAATTATTCGATATTCTACCAAATAATTATGTTTTTTTCGTGAAATTATGCATAAATCTTAATTTTAGTCTACTAATATTCATATTTATGACCTTTGCTAGTGTTTTCAACTTGAAATAACTTTTTCCTACACACAAGTGTGAACACTATAGGTCGCTATGACTTGAAAGTCACATAATACATTAATACAGAAAAAAATGTTGTTTTTCTTTTGTATATATATTCTTGTAATTACTGATTTTTTGTTTTCCTATTTTTTATGTAAACCATAAATATGGACTATGGAGGCTTTAAGCAATAACAATAGAAATTAACTTAAAACTATTAGGTTAATTCTTTAAATTGTTGTTTTTTAGTCTAAAAATGTGGTTGAGATTATACAATTCTTAAGCTATCTGCAATCTATTTGAAAAATAAATAATTTTCTTTTTCTAGTTTTAAGTAATTTTCTTTACTTATCTCCTCTTCCACAGCCAAAACATTTGTGTCTTGACGAATTGGCAATGGGGGTGTAAATAAGCCATATGAGAATATATCTTAGGACAGATATAATTTGTCTGTGTATTTTGTTTCGAAATTGCCATTCAAAGCATTCAAACCATCCATTTTTTTCTTTTTTTTATGTTTTCATATATTTATTTATATATAAATAAATAAATATGTGAAAACATAAAAAAAATTGATGGTTTGAATGCTTTGAATGGTGGATTTTTCAATGATATAGGCATTTATAGGAATTTCATTGATTTCAACAAACATTAATGATCACTTCTTCATACGTATTAACAGTTTATATAAATTAAAAATGTTTTATTTCTTCATTAACAATTGAAATATTGTCTGTTATTGTAGTATAACTTATTTTGTTCTCTAATTAGTACAGAGATTTAGTTTAGAGCACATGATTTTTAGTTAATTAGTTAAAATATGGCATTTTGTTTTAATTTTTAGTAGACAGGCTCAACACTTCATGAACTTTTGTCATACAATTTCAACAATGTCAACATCTTTTAAGAAGGCTACTCAATTGTTGGCCTATCTGATATATTTTTAAAATAGTTCGGAAAAGTACGGAAATTTCAAAATTAATAAAACGGTTTTATATATTAATACGGCTTATTAATAGGCAATAAATAAGTAAATAAATTATCATTGGTATTGTAATTAGGCAGAAATTATCTTAATATGTCATATCATTCTGATTGGAATGTATTATATGAATAGTAATGAAGATTCCTTTACAAGTGTATTTCTGTAGTAAAAACCGGTAGATAGCCCCTGATGTTCACAATGGAATAACATCTGATTGCGAAGTCGTCGTTTCTGAATTGTGAAGATGGAAGAAAGTTCAACCGTCGCGAAGAAAGTCCATTGCATCTTCCTAAGTAGTGGAAAGGTCGTTTGATTTATTCTCTTCTGTTTGACTTCGTGCAAACTGATGAGCATGATTCTTGAATAGAAATCTTTCACTCGATATGACATTGATAGGACAGAATCAATTATTAAGGTCGATAGTTTCGTGTTTTCATTATTATTGATGCTACCAAATATATCTATGTATGTATATATATATACATAAAGTTTAATCGTTTTGAACTTCACTAACTATGTATTAGTAGTTTCATAGTAGTACAAATATTTAGAGCTTACTGATGTCAATTTGGTTCATTGTTATTTTATCACAATGAACAATGTTTATTATAACACAGCCAAATGGGGATGTAAATTTTGCCAGAAAAACTAAGAAGTTTTATTATCTTAAGTCTGTTATTTTTAGACTTTCCCATGATATTTTATTGTTTATCGAAGTTTTATTATAAATCCACGTATATCGTATTATATATCCACGACTTTTAATTTCAAAAATAAAATTAAAGTCAACTTTAATTGTATTTATTATAAGTATTGATTGAATTGTATTTATGCATTCCTTATTTCAATTCTTTACTTACGCAATAATCTATAAAATATATAATAATTTACAAATATAGTAAATAAATAAAGTACAACTTTCAGGAAACGATAAAAAAGTTAACGAGTTCTTGTGCGTGCTTGCAACTACTAGAAACAAATTGTTTAGTGGGTTAAATATTCATCTAATGGTCAACAGACATATAATCACGTGCAATAAATTAACTATGTATAGCTTTCTTTGTTTTTATAAATGTAGAAAAAATCAATTAGAATAATTATACAGAAAGATCTTATAATGATTACATTTTTTTCATATTTTTTCATTTTGAGTGAAAAAATGCTTTGATGTAGAATTCAATCCAACTGTCATTCATTTATCGAATAGTAGTAGGTAATCGAATTTCTCAAAAAAAATTATGTGCACGGAAAAACTAAAATAATATCTTTTATTAAGTATAAATCTCTTATGTGTAGGCTATTTACAAAAACTTACTTGTTTTGGAGACTGTAGACATCATGGAGCAAATTCTCCCGTAAAATAGACCATCGTTATGGCGAGATTAAGTTATGTTGCGTTTTTCATATAAAATGGTACTAAAAACTATCAAAATGCTATGTATTAGCTGCATGATTGGGTGTTTTACACATAAATTGTAACTTCACACTTTATGTTTTTATGACACATCAGAAAGATGTACTTATGATGAGAAAGATGTACTTTTGACTTACGTGTGTTTTCTAGGTTAGATTTTATTTATAAAACGCCTGACTGCACAGCAACCACATATCAGTTTGACAGTTTTTAGTACCATTTTATATGAAAAACGCGGCGTAACATAATCTTGCCATAACGTTGGTCTATTTTTTCGGCAGAATTGGTCCGCATGTCTGCAACTCATAATATCTGCAATATTAGCCGTCTGTTCTGGAATTATAGTTAAATAATAAAATAAAGTGGAATATCAAAATTAATATTTTTTAATTAATTTCTTGGGTATAATAAATAAATAAATCGAACAGAAAACTTACTTTTGACTCTTTAGAAGCAATCGGTCTATAGATTGTGTTAATGTAGGATGCAGACTCAATGCGATAATGAAAACTTGTTCAAACAACCATACTTTATTTTTGCCCTTTGGACCCTATCTCAAAATTATACTGAGTTTAACTGTCATGACGTCTGTCACTAGCATACCTTGGCACAACCGTACCCAGTCTCCCCTACTGGTATAAGTTTATTGATTTTAATGAAAATATTTGCAAATAACTATAAGTAATTATATACAAATATAATACATTTTACAATATCATCTTATTAAATCTATTTTTATTACGAGTTGAGAAACAAACTTTGGAATGAAACACTAGTACTTGTATCTAAATGATATAGATTAAACAAATGTTGCAATATTCTGAATTTTAAAAAGCCCATATAAAAACGAAGGCCTAAAGTGCAATTTTGCCGCTCTCAGTTCTAAATAATGTACATTCATTTGGCGCATTTACAAACATTTTGCCGCCGCACGTAATGTTATATTATTCAAATTGCCGTTGAAATGAATACTCGCAGCAACCTCATTATTCCGACACTAGGAGGAGACAATCACCTGTACGCAAACTTGACATTTCTTCATCTGCATGCGTAATGTAATTCAGCGCCCACGAATAAATATAAGCCAATGTTAATGCAGATAGACGAGAGGTTTCATGTCATGTCTCTGGATTTACATGAAACCGCAATATTTTTGTTCATTGTTTAATGTTCTTTTAAGTTGATACAGTTATTACCATGCGGGGGAAATATGGACAAAATGTCTTATATGTACAAAATGACACAGTGGCCTTATTTTAAAATTGGCTGTTTTTAGTGTCATTTCCGCGACTGTATGACGCTATAATCACAATCCTGTCAGATGTTGAGCGTCATTGTCACAGTCTTGTCGAATTAATCAGTTTAAACGTGTGTCGCGCCTTTAAAGTTTATTTTGAAGATGTTTTTTTATATTTATTGGAAACTTATTTATAGTTAATTGTTATTAATATCATCAAAATTAATGAACTTATATCAGTAGTGAAGGCTGGGTACGGTTGTGCCAGGGTACGGTAGTGACAGACGTCATAACAGCTGAACTATACTGATTTTGAGATGCAGTCCAAAGGGAAAAAGTTAAAGTATGTTTGTTCCAACAAATTTACATTATTCTATTGATTCAGTGTCCTATATTAACATGGTCTGTAGACTACGAAGTGTCAAAAAACGGATCTTTATTCAATTTCTTCTAATAATAACTGTTTCTTGTATGCAGATAAATCACTTTGATTATTATTTTTGTGTAATTTGAATATTAGTAGTTTATTCTCAGAAATTAGTTTTTGCGTAGGTAATTTAGCTCAGTCATAACGATGAATTGTTTTTAAAAGTGTGCGTGAGGTACAATTCTGATGAAATTTTGTGAGAGGTTTCTGAATACTTTGGAATACCTTAGAAAAAATGGATGTATGTGTGTGTGTGTGCGGATACCAATTTTCGTCGACGATTTCGGGGCAAAAAGTGCCACCAACGGTAACTCAGATTTTAAGAGTACGGAACGTCCAATTTTTATAATTCAAAAAACATTTTACTTGACAAGATGAAGAATTGATCAAATTTTTATAAAGACAGGTGTAGCGGTTTCGGAGATCTAGTAAAAAAAAGTAAAAAAATGCCATTTGGCGGTCCAAAATGATCATTAGACATATGCACATCAAATTATCAGATATTTTATAGACATTTTAACAATAAGTATAAATTTTGTTTACATTCCAATGGGTTCCGTACCAATGTTAATCCGTTAGACATCGAATTACGCGCTTCGATATATCGTCTCTATGCAGTTAAAGTAGTGCGATTGCTTTGAAAATAAGTTCAAAATTTTCAGAATATTTCAAAATAAAGAAAACATTTTTTTCAAAAAGTTTTTTTTTCAAAAAAAAAAAAAAGAAATTTTTGTCAAAAATTTATAGTTTCTCAAAAATCTAATTTTTTTTTAAAGTAAATTTTTTTAAAAAATGTTAATCTTTTAAAAAATAATAATTATTGGTACGATGCCATGCGCCCCACTAGTTATTTATTGTATTGTATTTATTTTAAAGTTTTAATATTGATACTTGATGGTGTATTAACGGTTGGTTTTAATAGTTGCAATAGATATGCATGTCAAATATAATGTTGCTGCAATGTCACTGACAATTGAAAATCAGGCTCAGTATTGTTATACAATACCGATATAACGCAATTAATATGTTCCAATTCTATTATTCAAATTATTAGTATATTTCATACCATGCAGCTTTTATAATAAACTGTGATGTAGTTTCAAGAATCATAAATAACATTATTTCTAAAAAATTACTCAAATAATAATAAACTTCATATTAGAAGCTAACGCAATAATTCTTTATATCCTTTTAATTAGTATTTACAGATGTCATAAGATGGCAATAAAAATATTTAAATTTAAGAAATAATTTCTTATTAGCCCATCTGTTCTCAATCGCAACGATCGTGTGAATTACATTACAGTGAGAAATTAGATTAAATTTATTGTTCTATTCATCGCAAGTCTTTTCCATTAATTGAATGAGTTCTTTACTATTATTTATATATACTTCTGGGAAATCAGTAATTGGTCTCTGTTATACAGTATTTATTGCAAACGTTGCACATATGTAAATATTTAGCTTGAGTAATTTTTATGAAGCGACCAGCACGTTTGGCTTAATTTAATATCATTAATTGCAAAAGATTGCTAATGGACAGTGACGATATTATTAAAATATCCGAGGTGTTTTCATGCTCATTATTGCTCAAAATTTAGACAAATAGTTATATTGTTAAGTGCCATTGCTAATAACACTGTCGTTAACATAATTTTATCATTCAATATCAAAAATGGCTTAAGTCTTATGTGATAGTGGATTTTACAATAAATATATGCATAATATGATAAAATTCTAATCTTACCATAATGTTATTCAGCGTATAGGGTAGACCGGGGCTTAAAGATCAGCGGGTAAAAAGATCCACCAACAATATCTCAGAAACAAGTAAAGTTAGAATTTTTTTAACTACAGTATTTGAAAGTAGAGGGTAAATATATGTAATCAGCAATCGCCTTGAATTAAGGAACGTGACAATCAGAAGATAAACGGCCATATTTAAAAATATATAACAAATGTATTATTATTTCGTGGTTAGGTTTTTTGTTTGTGAGCGCTGTTGTTTAGTTTACGAGACCTTAATATAATTTTTAAATGTATCTTATTTAATTGTTTTATAATTTCAACTGATATTATAAAATTAATTAATTTCAAATGAGATTCAACAGATGTTTTGTTTTATTTAACCTCTATAATTACTTACACGTAGATGGGGTTAAAAGAACCAATAAAACTTTTTTTCTGGCATAGGTGTGAATAATAAAAAATGGCAAATAATTGCGATTTTACAAGAACTTAATTGAAGTAATAGTTATTCCTACTCTGTTGATAAATATTTCTGAGAAAATACCAAATTTTTGAAAAATGGAAGAAAAAAATTTTTACAATGATTAGCTGGGAGTTTTACTGAGTATAGTCAGATTTTTGTTTGTTTTATATTTGATATTTGTTGTGATGTAATTTGGTTTTCAAAATATATTTGCGCAATGTCAAATTGGAACATTGTGCCTCACCCTACTCTATATGTTTTTGTTTCACATTAATTGTTTTAATTTATTTTGAATAAGCTATTCTAAGCAAGACAATATAACATTACTAACATAAATCATAGTAAAGTTTTTCTGTATTATTTAATAGTACAATTGAAAAATGGTGACGGTTTAGTTTATCTATGGAATCAGTATTTGTAGTTTTCATTATGAGTTAAACATTTGGGTTACTTTGTACTTAATATTATCTGATGAGAAGCAACATCAGCCTGATTGTTTAAATTGCCATGTGCTGATTAGTTGTTTTATATTGACCATATCCAAAATCAATCATGATATCAAGTTTAATTAGAAGAACAAGTTTTTGTCATGAACCTAATATATATTTTATTAGTATCGTAGTGGCAAAGCTAACTCCTTTCGCCTCGTAATGTCGACCTAAAACAATATTAATATTTTGCATTTATGTATAAATTAGAAGTGTTCTTTCAGTAATTTTGATTCACATCCTAAATTCAAACTGCCGTTGTTGTTTTTCAAATTGCACAACTGTATATTACATGACAATTTCCATATTAACCATTAATGACACCTCTGTTTTTCTTATTTTCAGCAGTTATCAAATTTCTCTTTCTATATTCCTATTAACTTTACATATTGTAATTATAATTATTCCGCTTGTAAGACTTTTTAAATGTCATGCAAATTACCTGAACAGAATGTGCTATTTATAGAACTTTTACTGGTCTTGCTAATAACTATTTCTTACACCTAAAATCATATTAAGTCAGTTTTATTGCCCTCATTCGCATTCAACGAAATTAATGCAATCATAGAATTGATAAAAACTAATAACTTCCTACATTTGCGTGTGCCGATGATTATTTGTAAACTTCATAAAACAAGTATTGAAATAATATTGCGCTCTTACTTTCTCAAGGAAGGAGACATTTACATTTGATAATACGACGGTGTAAGGTTGTTAGTTAGATGATAACCGGATCGTTACAAGATGAACATACTCACTTCCGTGCAATTATAAATTATTTAGCAATAATTAATAAAAAATGCAGTAATTTCTATTATGTATTGATTGATTTAAAAAAAAAATATATAATATGTTCTTATCTTCCCGAAGGAAGATTTCAATTTTAAGTGTCCTCGACGTTTTGAGTCATTCTGAATCGTTTGACATCAAAATTGGGGTGTCCGTAAGAAAAATTGGATCTTTTGTCGATGTTTTCTCACGGATGCACTTAATTAGAAGATTTAAAAGACGTTCGATAAAACTTGATCTAACGACTCACATTGCTTAGTTTTGTACGATGATCAGCAGAGCTGTTTTTTATAATTTTAAGATAAGTGCAAAATATTTTGTTCACGTTTTTGCTGAAAATTTTTAACCAATTTTGAAAATGTCTTAACTATTTCAAAGTTATCAGTTGCAAATCCTGCTGATTAACTATAGTAAAGAATAGCCAAACCGTTTGTTTATAATTATTCGCTAATTTTTTTTTATGGTTTTGATGAAACTTTTGATGATAATAGATTTTATGATTTTAACGGAGATCTTAAAATATTAAAGACCTACGAAAATATTAATATTATGATCATACAAAAAGTGGTTTAATTATAAATCTTCATCAAAATTTGGATTAATGGGTTATGTCAAAATTTTATAATTTTATTATTACAACTATAATTGTTGCTTAATTTCAATTATTTTTAATGAAGAATTTAAGATTATTAACTTCCCGTAGGGCAAGTTATAGTAATCGAAAAAAAAAATCGAAAATGAAAATTTTTATATATCTTTACGTTTCAAAACCTTCTGAACATTTTGGCTGGATGAAAAATGAAAAAATTGATGTATGTGTGTGTGTGTGTGCGTGTGTGCGTGTATGTGCGTTTGTGCTGATACAAATTTCGGGAACACGGATGTCTTTTTTTTCAAAAAAAAGTAAATTTCAAAATTTACATTTACATTTACATTTAAATTTTCTCAAAAATCTATTTTTTTCAGAGTAAACTTTTTTTAAAAATGTTAATCTTTTTTTAAAAAAAATCATTTTTGGTACGGGAAGTTCTAGCAATTTGCCTTAAGGCACGATGCCATGCGGCTCACTAGTTTGGATACTAAACAGTAAAAATACTATCATCAAGTTTATTATTGTAAATGACTGTTGCTTGTTATACAAATAGTAAAAATGAATACTAATAGTAGATGGTTAATAATGAAAATACTTATATAAAAATAATTGACTTTTTCGATTTTTTTTTCTAAAAAAAGACCATATTTTACTTTTTGTCGTATATCAATAACTCACAACTTGTTAGTTTTTTGACTAAAAATGACCCAATACAATGTATTCGAAAAATTTTAATTTCACTTTTTTGAATAAAGTATGATGTTTAATATTGCATTTTTATATTCTAGATTTTAGTGCTGGGTTTTATGTAATAATAAATATAACTATGCATATTCGGTAGTAAATTACAAAAATGTTTATAAACTTAAATCCTGTCAACGTACTTCTTTATAAGGTCAATAAAAAACTTCTATTTTCAGCATCACATGGTAGTAATAATAATATACTCGTACAGTTTTTTATATATTTTATGAGATCAAATTCATTTTAATATACTTGCAACTCGGGGCTGGCACCAGTTAGTCCTGGGATCAATCCATCAGGCAAAATTATGTCTAATTTTCACTTAAGGTTATAGATCTCAATATAATTTCGATTGAAAATCTCGGAAATTTTGTGGGCATAGCTGCATACAAATCTGATTACGCCAAAACTATACTTACCTATTTGATATAATTAACACAAAATTAAGAGTTGTTAACCACTGGGTTGCCTTTTTGTGAACAATATATCTTGGTTAAGATGTACGTCAGTTCAATATTCATCTTATGGAAGACGTAGCTCATTGCTGTTCAAATAGAGTAAAAAATGTTTTCTCATCTCTTAATTAAAATTTCACTTTATTTTTTGCTTATTTAAGTACTCTCTTTGTAATATTTACTATCATTACTCCTTAAGATAAATGAGAGAAAAAATTAATTATGTGCTATGGTAGTAAAAATTAAAGAAAAAAATCTAGCACAAAGGTCATAAACTAGAAGAATTTAGTGCTAAATTAATATTGCGACAATTGCGTACTTTCTAAGCATTTATAAAGTCAGTTTTAATTGCATTTTAGATTTAATGTCATGTTCGTATAATGTACACATGTTGTACAACGTTAATATTTACTTAAACACGTTTTGTATATTCAGAAGCACGCGTACGCAAATTCAAACAAAAGTATATAATGGGATTATTTATTTAACGTGTTATTAACTTGAACACTTTCCTAAATTATTATTTAAAATTTACTTTTTAATTTATTTGGATTTCTAAAATTTGAGAAAACACTAATTGGACTTACTTATATTATGAATTTTATTCAGGAAAACAGTCTGATTATTTCCCGATCTTGTAGATTTTTGAATTCAAGACAATCAAATTAAGATTTCCAACAAATCGAAAGCACTTTTTTCATTTTGTATAAATGTGTAATTCTGTGTAAATGTATTGAGTCTTGTCGGTATAAGTTATTTATTTCTATATTCAAAACAATTTTCACTTTCCATTCATAATTCTCAATGATAATATCGCTTTATATCTATAATAAATCAATCATTAGCCGCAAAGCTAGTCACTCAATATAAATTGAAATAATCGTTTAATTTATTTTTTGCTGTCAATCAATAATAGATCTCCTTAAATTGGTAAATTATTACATGACGGTATGTGATATAAATCATGTTATGTAGTTGAAGAGCAAAATTAATATAATTTTAATATTCATTGTGAAAAAATGTTCAATGACAATTTCACCAATTTAGATGCACACTATAATTTACTTTTTGCTTGTCAAAATATTTTTCATACTAAAGTTTTTTTAAACTGTATTACTACCATGATATTATTCTAATTATGAGTACAGTAAAAATTGTTCCTAATTTTCTATATTTTGGTTCCATAATAATTTCAGTGCGTATCTAATAATTAATCTATTAATATTTTTTTACATAATTATCTTTAGTGTAATAATAATAAGTGATTAGAGCAAGTCTTCAAGTTGACTTAATCATAAAATATTTTTATGTGAATGTTTTCCAATTATTAATACCGATAGCAAAGCGCAGCAAATTCAAAAACTTTAATTCAAGTTTTTATACATCCTTCGACCTGTTATCAAATATACTAAAAGAGATATGCTGTGATATCTCTATATTAAAATCTTATTAATTATTGATTCAAATCTTCAACTTTACACTTTGATTTATTAAAGATATCGTAAATTAATATTAAAACCTTACTTGTTTAGCAATAATAAAAAAATATTTGGGAGGTTAAATAGATGCATTTTGCATCATATACATATTTGATAACTGATTGAACTTTGACCAAGTTAGGTTATTTTAATTATATGAACCTTTACTTAATGAATATCTATTCATAGTACTACTACTTCCATTATTAAAAATTAATAATGTTAATAAATATGTAATAGTTTAGTGCTTTAATAGTTTTAGCCTCTTTTTTTTAAATATAATCTCTAAACATTTTCTTTTCTATTTGATCTAATTATGAAAGGCACACAAAAATATTTTTGGTTCAACGATTCTAAAAAGCAATGCTATACTTATAATTATAGATGTTTTTAGCTTCAAAATATGAATTTATATTACCTTGTACAAGTACATATTTATGCTGTATGAATTACATAATTCTCGGAAATATCTTATATAAAGTAGGAAGCTGAATCGGACTAAATCGAAGTATATGTTTCTTGTGATTTTTTTGTTTACTTATTTTTACCGGCAAAAAATTGTTATACAGAACTAGAATGTGTTATATATATGTTCTAGTATTGTAACTAGTTTCCGGCTAAATTCAATTTTTACTCTATTTTCGTCAGCATATCTAATAAAATATTGAAACATGTCCTAAGACGATCGACAAATGCTAAATTACAAATTTTTGTGGTAAAAAGGACCAGGTGACAAATATTTGAAAAACAGCACAAAATACTCGTTTCGGCAATGATGAATTAGCCGGGAGTTTTACTGAACTTAGTCAGATAGTTGTTTGTTTGACATGTGTTATTTGTTGTGATATAAAGTATGTGGTTTGGTTTTTACAATATATTTGATCAAAGTCAAATTTGACCTTTGTGCCGTATTATTTATTTATCATTTGGTTTATAGATTAAACTAAAATTTTTTCCTGAGATATTATGATGGTTTTTAAGTAATTCGAAGACGCTGTTTACGAAAAGAGTAACAAAATTTGCTAACAGCTCTAGTTTTTGAGATATGCCAATATGCTAATTTTAGCACAAATTACAATAGAAAATACAACATATTTCATTTTATGCCTTCAAATTGTTTTATATGATTTTCGAGCATGGACAAGGCTCAACTGATTTTGTCATAAGCCATCATGTAGATGTCCCATCTTCCTTGATATCGCTCTTCCAAAGTCCTGATGTCTTGGTAGATACTCTCGCCCTGCTCTTCGCTAATATCTCCAAATTTTCTAAAAACAGTTCTGCATAAGAGTGCGGGTGATGAATTGAAATCAAATATATCAGTTTTTAATTCGTCCTCTCTTCTCTTTTAGGATTTTGGAATGGATTTTGCATCCATTACTTGGTAGGCAGGAGATGTTGATATTCTAGGTTGTTCATCATTAGCTTATAACGCTAATCATAAGTAGACCTCAATACCATTGGAGTTGTGTTTTTTTTATATTTTTATTTATTTATTAATAGCAATTAAGATACAATTTATCTTATAAGCTATTGTGACACAAAGGAGAAAAAAAATATATACAATAAAAAAAAAAATAATAATAATGAATAAATAAATACATACATAATAATAATAATAATTATTATTATTATTATAATAAAGAAAAAGAAAAGAAAGAAATAATTAACTAGAGTTCACTCCAATGAGTGAAGCCTAGTGTTTCATTTAAGGTCGCTTGGCCAGCATCTTTCTTTTATCTTTCTTCTTAGTGATGAAGACTCGATTATAGAAGAATGAGCTGGTTGTAGTGGCACTCAATTTTTGAGGGGTAGATCGAGATTCTGTCCTTGATGACATCTGTGACGTATGGAATATCTAAATCTTTATAAACAGCGTGGTTAGTTATGTACCACGGTGCGTTGACTATATATCTTAGTATTTTGTTTTGACATCTTTGCATCATTACTATATTGGGTTTGCTTGCGCATCCCCATAACTCGATACCGTAAGTCCAAACGGGTTTTATGACGCATTTGTATAGCAGTACTTCATTATACAGCGAGAGCTTCGAGTTTCTTCCTATAAGCCTATTGATTTCTTGGGCTTTGAACTTGATTTTTTGAATTTTGACTTAGATGTGTTGCCAAGTGCATGCCCCGGTATTTGACCACATCGGGATTTTTCTAAATGACGGAGGTATTAAAATTATATCATTATTTTTTCTTGTGGATAATACGTAAATCCACTACGCAATTTTTACACATAGCATGAAGAACCCATGTTTTATCTGTATTGGGCAATTTAATTTTAAAGTGTTTGAAATACGATGTCTTTACGCAGTTCGACATAGGTTTCTGGTGTTTGTCAAAAATATATTAACCACAGATGCAACTATCAGAATTATGCACACAACGCCTTAAGAGTCGAAGCCATATCAAAAACAGCAAATAAAACTCTTATTGATTCGTTAAACTGCAATAATCATAGCCGAAATTACTAATTGGGGTAGTTCCCTAAAACTTATTATCCTTGAAATCAGCTTGCAATTCTAAGAGATTAAAAAGTAAAAGTTCCATATTTGTCGCGCAGTGTTATTAAAAGACAAGGAAAATGTATAGTGCAAAATGCATCTATTTAACCGACCATAAATACGCGAATGATTATATTACAGTGATGCCATTAATCTTTCTTCAAATTTATAAATCATTCGCTGTATATTTATTACTATGTTATACACATGTTCCTGTATATATTTTGAAGATCTTTGCGTGTTCTGAGAACGAGATCATGCTGATGAAGAATGGGACTGTTAGTCTAACAAATGAAGGCAATTTCACGGCTGTTTGCCAGCTCGTTCAACAAATTCACTCGCTTTCTCTATTCGAATCACTAATATAATATAATAATCTCGTATCACAAGATACAGCCGGAAAGATGGGAAACGTTTTAGTTAAAATATTTTTATTGCTATTTATTAGTCTATACGCAATTATGCTATAATATTACGGTTATTTAGTCCGCGGGTAAAAAAAGTCCACCGCCGATATCTCAAAAACGAGTGAAGTTAAGAAATTTTTAACAACAATATTTGAAAGTAAAGGAAAAAGATGAATAACCAGTTTTACCTTGATATTTACGACGTCGCTATCGCGAGATAAACGGCTATGTTTAAAAATATACCAAAAGTATTTTCTTTCGTTGTCACTTTTTTTGGTTGTGAGCACTGTTGTTTAGTTTACGACACCTTAACAAAGTTTTGAAGTATACGTCATTTAATTATTGTTATATATTGTTAATCTTAAATTAGATTCAACAGTTTTTTTGATTCAGATAGTTGTTTGTTTGATATGTGTTAAATGTTGTGATATATTTGGTTTGGTTTTTCACAAAATAATTGTTCAATGTCAAATTGGACTTTTATGCTTTGCCCTACCCTACATGAAATTATTGGAAATTATGTGTTTTTATTTATCAACTTTCCTAAGAAGTTTGTTTTTTCGCAAAAAATCCGACCTGCTAATTTTATGTTTTTTCTACGTTGAAGTAATTCTGAATCGTTAGAGACCATAATTGTGAAGTATGTGTGTGTTTATGTGAATAAAATTTCAACGTTTCGTCGACTTTTTCAAAAAAACAGCTACATCTATTTCAGAAATTCAAAAGCTGCTTGAAGAAACTCGATAAGAACTCGCTTTGGTACAGTTTTATGAGACGATCCAACAAATAGTTTTTTTTAGAATTGCCAGAAAAGTGCAGAAATTCAACAGCTAGTCAAAACTATCATTTGTTAATCGTGCTGACTACTTTTTGGTCAAGATCGGTCAGGCCGTTTTTTTGTAATTGAAACGCATTCACTTAGTAATTCATTATTAATCATTTTAATAACTTTGGATATTAATTTAGTTCATTGTCCAAACAAACGTCTTAAAATATTATAGGCCTTCAAAACGTTGTTCAAGTATTAAAATGATACACATCATGTGTATTGGGCGCGTATTCGTTTTTTGTACAACAATCTATAACATTTGAATTATCTCTTGCAAAAAACTACCATGTTTAGTTGTACAAAGAGTAATAAGTAACAGTTTCTGACATTATGAGTTAATACAGAAACTCTTATTGATTTCACAATGATTAGTTGCATCATTTACGTATGTCAGAAGATTTATGCAACTTGCCTAAAGACAAAATGCCACCTATTAATAATCTTAATTAATCTAATTAGAATTAGTATTATTTAGAATGTATAAAAATGAAATTTAAAATTAATTTCACCTATGTATGCCTATTAGTATTTTATTATTAGTTCAGTTATTGAAACTTTCTTGAAATACATGGCATTGTCTTATTTAATACACAACGCCAGAAATGGTTTTATTTGCACATTAAAATCTTGGAATAATTGATTTCAAAACTGTTTATATGCATCATTTCACAAAACCATTAAGGCAGGGCTCAAACAATTGTTGTATACAATATATGTAATTTGCAGTATAATAAAACCTAATTGTTGGTTCGACAATGAAGATCCATATACGTGGCATGTAGGTGCAAGTCGAGTTAATTATTCTTTCTGCTTTCATGGATAATATTTGTTTCGAAGATTGCACTTAATTTAAGGTAATATTAGTCTATTGTGAACAAAGTTGTAAATTCAAGTTGGGATCATACAGCTTTAACTTAATCAATAGTATAGTCTACAACGCTTTTCAGTTAAAATCGTATTAAGAAATATGAAATATGAGTTGTGATGTTACTTGTTAACTATGTCGCTTTTTAGAAGGTGACCCAATGATTAGTCTATCTATATGTAATAGATTTTTATTATTATAATTTTCTCCAATACTGATGATATATTCTTAATTTGATGCGGTGATATCGCGCAAGGATTATTCTCACCTAAGCTAGATCTATATTTTCAAGTGAAAACCAATATTTAATTTTTTGTAGAGTAAGTTATAGTAATGGGCCAAAAACTGAGAATGAATTTTTTGCATTTCTTCACTTTTTGAAGGTTTCTGAAAAAATAGATGTGTGTGTGTTTTTGGGCGCACAGATCTAAAAATGATTCTAAAAGCTTTCTGCTCGTATTGACGAAACGTTTGCTTTTGAGATTTTTTTTTATTTCCAAAAAATATATTTTTTTGAATATCGAAAATAATTCGGATTTTAATTTAATTCTAGCTTAAGTTCTAAAACTCGCATATATACTTCAAATAATTTTAACTTTACAATTCAGTTTATATAATTTTCATAAATAATAGACAATGTTCTTCATTTTAAATTTGATTGATTTGAGTTTATTCACTTTTTTGTAAACATATATAAGTCGCAGTATTTATAATAATCTATTAGACAACATTTAATATTCTTTGAATATTTCATTACGGTACGGGAAGTTCCAGCAATTTGCTTTAAGGCACCATGCCATACACAAGTAGTTGCCTAAAATAAATTATCTTTAATTTGGTAAGACAAGTATTGATTTAGTTTAAAATCAATTTTGTCGAAATTTTATTACATTTATTATAGTTATATAAACTAAAGAGGCCCTTGGAAGATAGTTGACTTTGAAGTGAAATATCAAAATATATTGAAAACAACGTGAAATTAATAATTTCTATAGGGAGCGTCCATTAATCACGTGACTCTTAAAGGAAGGAGGAGTTCGACAAAAAAATCACAAAATATCACGTAGGGGAGGGGGAATTTTGTAAGATATCACGTGTAATTATTTCACCTCAATTTGAAAACAAATCTAAAATTTTCAAAAAATTTCGAAGTACTAAAAAACACGTGATGTGTGGAGTAAAAGGGATGACTTTTAGATATCACCAAGGGGAAGGGGGGATAAAAAAATCCTTATAAATCGTTTACGTGATTAATGGACGCCCCTAGTTTGTATGTACACCAAATAAATAGATCTTAATTTTAATTGATTTGGGAAACCTGACAGTAATTGAATAATAATGAATTGTTGCATATTAATTGTACAGGTAATCCTCGCATAACACGGTACTTCTATAACAAGGGATTAAGAATTGAGACCAGTCCCCCTTTAATTGAACCACGGGTTTGCTATAACACGGTTTGAAAATTGAGTGAAACCCTAATAAAATGCGGCATATAAAAACCTATGAAAATCAAACTTTAGCTAATCTAAAATTAGTAAAATCGCCGTACAATAGCTCAATAAATGTGAAAAAAGTGCAAGAGATAATTTATTATTAAAGCGCCGACGGTCTATCAAAAAAATTCTAGGATTATCTGAATAATATATTTTATATTTCGTAAACAAAGATACTTCAAATAAAATGAGTATAAAAGTTTAATAAAAATAACTAAATGAGTATAAAAGTTTAATAAAGATGAATCTCATTTTACTGGAATCTGGAAAACTGCTCAAAGGATGCGGATATCTTGCAAAAAAGGATCGCATTCAAAAGCACTTATTTGTTAGCTATGATGAAAAAAAATCATATAATTCATGTATTCACTTTTTAAAATGAATTAATATATATATAATAATATTTATTATAAAATCAAAATATGTAGGATATTTAGTACTAGTTTTTTTGTCCCGTATAACACGGATTCGCATAACACGCTAGTTTTTGAAACGTAACTACCGTGTTATACGGGGTAGTATTTAGTTACGATTGGATACGAGATCATTAATAAATTAAGCATAAAAAATGCGATTTCTTACAAAACTTGTAAAATATTCTATAATTTGTAGAAACATAAATACCATTAAGAAATAAGTTAAGTATTAAAAATAACAACTAAATACAAAAACATCAGTTTATAGATAGTATGGAAAAATGTACTCATTTATTTAACATGCGTTTATTTTTATAATATCATATAAACAATTATTTTAAATATAAGTGTAAATATTTATACACAGTTCATGAACAATATTGAGTAATTTTATTAGTTCTATGTATCTCAAAATCGAATGCATCCCGTGTCGTGTTTTGCCAACCGTAATGATCGAAATTTTCAGGAAATGATTAATGTTATTGCTTTTGCATAATAATTCCGTAAAAACTTATATAACGCCTTTAATTGTGATTTCTTCCATATAGATTTCTTAGAGAACAAATAAGTAATTATAACGATGCTAGTATAGAAATAAGTGAAGTTAGCGTATTAAATGATATAATTGCGTTTTCATTATTGGAAGACAAATATACTCATCGACCGAGTTTTTCCGAAGAAAACCCAGTGGTCACGCTCGGCGGCGCCTATCGAATTTTTTATTAGAATAAGAATTGACCACGATAATTATTCATTATTTGCAAACGAGGAGTACGGCACAATTACGTCGTTCGCCGTCAAGCATAGTTGAATTGCTATTGCTACCGTAATTCAGTTAGTGGCATACAGATTTTGCATAAAACTATTGTGCAAGATTACTAATCACGTCCTCTTTCATTGAAAACTCGAGTTTTTCAATTTTTTTGCATGACGTACCTGGATTCGAATTAAGGCAGATGATTGTGGGAAGAAGGAATCATGTTCCAATATATTAGCGATAAAGTTCTAACTAACAAAAACTTAAACCAGAATTAGATTTAATTATCAAACTTATTTATAGAATATATTATTAAATATTTTCTTCAGAATCGAAGAATGTTCAAGTACAAATTGCTCCTAGTTAAACTTCCATTTTTTTCTTTGTTCGAATAGCAATCAGAACTAAAGGGTTTCATAAGCTGTTTTGATGATATTTCCTAACTACGTAGCTTTTCAGAAAGCAACTCAACTGTTGGCCTACCTTTATGCAATATATTTATATTATTACATTTTCTTTGATAGTGATGATTTTTAGTTTGCAGCAATGGAAACATATTCCCACCTATATTTTTAAAAAAATGTGTTCGAAAGTCTTTTCATTTTATTATATTGGCCATGAAGGTGACAACCTTCAGGGCATTAAACTTTACACGTTGCTAACCCTGGTAGAGGGGGTACGGAGTGTTTTAATTGAACTAGTTGTTCACTTCTAAAAGTAAAGCCCGCGAAATAACATGTTTAATAAATAACCAATAAATATATCTTCTTTCATTATAACTTAATAACAAACCAGTGATTGTAATAATAACTGCAGCAAATACATAATATACAAACAAATCAGTGTTTAATACAGTCCACAGCTACAAGGGTTAAATTATAACCCAACAACCTGAATTATCGAAGGAGAGTTTTAATAAATTTCATAAGTACGTAACATAATTACAAAATGATTGAAATCTTTTAGGAAAGAAAACCATAAAATATGTAACAAGACCAGATAAATCAAATGTAGAACTTAGATAGTTGTTAAGATAGTAAATAAACTATGTGGGTAGGGTAGAGCGGGGTTTAAAGGTCCGCTGGTAAAAAGGTCCTCCACCGATATCTTGATAAAAATTAAAATTAAATTTAATAACAATATTTGAAAGTAGAGGGAAAAGGATATATAACCAGTCATCACCTTGATTCTTACGACATTGCTATAGGGAGATAAACGGCATTATTTGAAAATCCATGACAAAAGTATTTTCTTTCCTTGTTAGTTTTCTTGGTTGTGAGCACTGTGGTTTAGTTAACGAGACCTTATATTATTTTTAAGTTTACGTTATTCAATTATTGTTATATATTGTTAATTTTAAATTAGATTCAACAGTTTGTTAGTATAACCTTAATAAAAGCTTACACTGGGGTAGAAAGGACCTTACAGATCCTTAACTAGCAAAGGTATAAACAATAAGAAACTGTGAATAAAAAAGTTAAATAAGTAAAACAAGCAATTTTTCAGCGTCATCTTTGTAAAAAATGTACCCATGAAATTTATATTTTACATTGGTTGAATAATGTAGCTATTACTAAAATCCTTTTAAAATAAAAATAAGATATTGGACCTGTTTGCCCTCTGGCCGCCTATGGAGTAAAAAGCACCAAATGACAAGTTTTTGAAAAACAGCAAATAATACATATTTCTACAATGATTAATTAGCTGGGAGTTTTAATGAATATAGTCAGATAGTTGTTTGTTTGACATGTGTTATTTTTTGTTTAATTCCTAAAATAAATTACAAAGTTACAGTAAAGCAAAACAGAAAGTTTCAGTTATTTATTGTTTACCCGATACTTGGAATTATAAAGTTACATTTTTATAATATTTTATTGTTTTATACATTTCTAGATTATCTACAATTCATTTATTTCCACTTTAATATTAGAACTGTTCGTATAGCTCAATAACAAATTTATTGAACTAAAAAGTCAAATTTTAAATTATAATTTTAAATAAATTGTAATGTTCAATTATTACAAAGAAGATAATCAGAAAACTTGAGTCATTTTGTGAAACCGATATTTGAATGCTAGAATTATATATTTATCATTTCTTTATTACTTTGTACATTTCGCTTTCTAACCTAGTCCACAACTCATTCAATATCATTTCATTTTTATCACAATCTTTTTCCATCTCGACCAACTCTTCATTTTGCTTAGTTAATAACTCGAAAAATTTTGATGGTTTCGGGCTGCCTCCCTTACTAGAAAATTCTTCATATTGATTGTAGCAAGTACAAACAGTATCAACCTCTTTTCTTGTACTTTCAACGTTGTTAGCGAATTCCTGCGCAACAAAATCCATGTTGGAAGCAAGTAAAATTATTAATCAGCTTTGCGAACCTCTCCACACTATATTTAAAAATTATAATACACTATAGTTTATAATTGAACACAATCAAATATCACATTAAATTGTTTATCATTTTCTATCAATCGTTTGTTGGAAGCGTAATAGAAAGTATGAAGATGATTAACGTGGGTGCAAAAAGTAAATGTTTGTCGATGACGACAAAAAAACTTCATTTGTGTTTTGATATTAAAGCTGGAAAGTGAAATTGACATACATTTTAAATTTAAAATATATGCATTTAAACATTTGTTTGTTACCATGCTCTGTTCATGCCACGTTCTCACACTAATTTTGTATTAATTGTTTTAGATAAACATTATTAATAATCGGCTTAATTTTGTATTTAAAAATTATTGAATTTTTTTTTCACGAATCAATATCAATTGCGTTTCAGACTTGAATAAATGTAAATAAAATTTGATAGCGTTTATAAAAATAAACCATGTTTGGTTTATGTCATTTTAATTTGAGAAGTTTAATGATACCGCGAAAAATTTTGAATATTTATTTTGTAAAATTTTGATTTAATTGTTTTTATTGTGTTTATAAAACATTTGAACATATCAGCACACTGTAATATTGGAGGTTTTGTCATCAAATATACATACATAATAGATATAGGAATATGATTATTAATCAAAACTTCAGATAGTAGTTTTAAAAGTACATAGTTTTATATGATATAATACAAGTTGTATGAAAAACAGAACCAAATATTGCCAACATTAAAATATATGAAATATTTATAGCTTAATATAATATATTATATTTGGATATCAGTAACTAGAAGCATTCTCAATTTAGCTAATTTATTTATACAGTATATATTGCAGATAAAAGTAGTAAATATATATATATATATATATATATATATATATATATATATATATATATATATATATATATATATATATATAATTTTTTACCGTGAGAACTTTTTGTATTTATGGCTGAATTCTGATAAACTAATCATATTTATGTAAATCAAATTATATTAGAATTTCTCTATCATTTTCTCACAGATATGTACAGTATTTCAAATCCATATAATCGTTCAAGTTGCAATACTTTGAACTAATGTATTTTTTGAAAATGCAATTAAAAACATTTTAAACTAATGTACTTCCGCAGTACTTAAATTCACTTTTTTATTTGTACAATTTTAACAGTCGAATAAATTGAATATTTAATTTATAATTATTTTATTCGTTTACTTTCATATAATTTCTTTTCAATATCCGGACGTCAATCGGCGTGTCGATTAAATATCAATAACTTGCTGCGATGTAATTATTAGTCAATTATCTTCTGGATAATTTTAATTATATAATTGTTTGTTTTTAATTAATAAAATTAAAATTTAAAATTATTTATTAAATTTTATTAATATAATATAATATAAATTCAGTATAGATGTTTTTGTTATTTGTTTTCGCGCGATATTTCAGATTCGACATTTAAATAAAAACTAATTTTCTATTAAAATTGTTGATATTGCCAAATTTGCACGCTACAGCAACAAATTTGTTAATTTTTCTATAAAGCAACACCATACTTTTATGGTGTTGATAATACAAATATCATTAATAACTGAATTGAAATAAGTGGTTTACAGAACAAATATTTACATTGATCTGACAAGAAGACATAATAATATGTATCAAACAAAAGGAAGGAAAGTTTCTAACAACCTTGAAAATGATCATTATCATAAAAGCTGTTATGTCGTTTTTGAATGCCGTCGGTTCGTGCGAAAGGTTATGGACTAAGATGAAAATTGGTACGAAGACTTTTTATTTGGAGAAAGTCGTAAAGCGATGTATAATTTAGATGATATATCGAATATATTGCTGATTATGCATATGCGCTCATTCAAACATAGGCGTGTAATCATATTTGTCATTTCACATTTCCGACAATGAGTACAGCTTTATTATATTTCTTGAATAAAATTTGATAGAAGATATGATTCCATCTATTTAAAAAATTATGTCAAAACTATGTATTTATTATCAAGTACAAACACATTTCAAAAACAAAATTATTAAACAATGTTATTATCAAGAAAACTTATGTATTTTTCCTTACGCTAATTAAAATTCTATGTGCGACAACTTTCATATGATACGCAACGATATGCACTAGATAGAAAATCTAGAATCACGTTCTGAAGCGACTGGATGCATTTTATGCAACATAATTATTTCAAATATCTAATTCGTGTATCAGGTCACAAGAAATAAAAATGTGCCGGATTTTCTTTCTATGGTGAATATTTATAGTTTTACTTACTGTTTTCCTTATTTCTCTTTACAGTTTGTGCAACAAAATTTTGTGGATCCGACGCGACAGCTGTCTACGACGCAACAGGGTCATATTTTGAGCGATATACAACAACACCAACATAGATTCGCGCAACATCAACAATTACAACAGCAGGCGAAACCATTGCATCAACAGTTGCCAGGTTTGCAGCCCGTTAATCAACAACTATCATTGCCTCAACAAAGTCGTTCTATACCAGGATCACCCATTCAAATCACCCCATCGCAACAGGTAGTATTTCCGTCAGCTCCCAGTCAGTATTTGCACGACCAACAAAGTCAAAACAGTTTCCGTGCTAGTGTGCCACTGACACAAAATCAAGTGCACCAACATCATACACAAACTGCATTTACCCCAAACTATATTCAGCAGCAACAGTTATTACAACAACAACGTCAGCATCAACAGCCGCAACCGATACAACAAACAAGACCATTGCCGCCGATTCAACAACCTCATCATATTCCACAAATTCAACAACAATACCAGCATATAAATCAGCAGCAACAATATCAAATTCAGCAGCAATCGAAACAAATTATTCCAACTCAAGCTCAGCCTCATATACCACAACAAATATTATCATCGCAAATTCCACAGTTACCATCACTTTCTCCGCAGATTCCGTCTCAAATTCCATCTCAAATTCCAACTCAAGTACCATCCCAAGTTCCTTCAACTCAATCGCAAGGTTTGCTTAGCCAACCGACTCTACGATATCACCCAACATCTGATTCAGTATTCACGCCAGATCAAAATTTGCAATTTCAGCAACAGCAATTTATTGAAAATCAAAGACAACAACAAAGAGCCAAAGAATTAAGAGAAAAGCAATTAATAATAAAAAAACACGAGGAATTTGTGGCCAAGCAACAACAAAAGCAGCTGCAAAAAGTACAACAACTTCATCAAGAATTTGTAGAGAAAGAGTTGAAAAAGCAAGCTCCATTGTATCAAACACAATATCCCGAATTTGTTGAGCCCACAATTTCCCAGTCAAATTTAAAAAGCAAACCTGTTCAAACATCTCATGATTTAGAAGCATTCCAAAAAGCATTGAAAATTTATAATGATTTACATCCCACCACAACAACTACTACCACTACTACTACAACAACAACCACCACAACGCCACCCCCACCTACAACTGTGAGAACTAGGCCACCGAAAATAACTAGAGCTCCCAAACAACAACGTGCATCACCTTCTTCAATATCTTCCCGTGGAAAACTCAGGGAACAAGCTGACGATCCTGATGTATTTATGGAAAGTCAACAACGAAAGCAAATTTACTCTCAAATCAGACATACTGTGCAACAAGATACAAGCAAGGAATCCACCGAAAGAGTTATTAAGCAAAAAGTACCGAAGTTATATGAACGAGAAGATCTCTTGAAGCAATTAAAGTTGGCTATAGGGGACAATCCCACTGATAGCTTGAAACCGACTGAAGTAGTTTTACCAAACGGTCAACGTGTACAAGTAATACCTACGACTGATCCAAAATTAGTTCAAGGTGCTATACCTCTTTCAACAGATATTACAAAAATTAAAACAACACAACCGAGCACTACAGCTAAGCCAAGCAGAGAAATTTTCGAAGAGTTAACAAAGGGTGTATTGCCTCCAGGTGCTGAATATCAAGTTATTCATCAAAGCGGCGATGGTAAATTGGAAGAAGTCGGTGCCTTGCCACAAAATATTCCAAATAAAAAACCCGTGACATTTGTTGTTTTGGAGGAACAAGAAGACGGATCGTTTAAAGTACAAGGTGTTCGAGGAAATGGAGATAAAAAAGAATTAACTTCAGGCCCCGAATATGAAGCAGTTCTCCAAAGGATAAAAGACGGTGAAATTAAGTTACCAGAAGGTGCTAAGCCTCTGACAACGACGACTACAACGACCACGACAACAACGGTTAAACCAACAACTTATCGTAATAGATTCTCCATATCAACTAGAAGGCCCGAACATGTTACTTATCGTAAATATGAAACTGACAGCACGTCCGCCTCTCACAGAGAGCCAATTTTCAGGCCTAATCCAACGATAGTGTCAACTACAACTAACAATACACCAGCACGTAAGGTATTTCTGCCAACCGCTCCATCTGCAGACCCTTCACCGTACTCAACATTACCAAGCGTCCAATCCACAGCAAATTCACCTCATTATTATGATGTTGTAAGTGGCATATCAAGCACAATTTTACCACCCACCACTAGACCAAGGGTCACTCCATCATCAGAGCAATATGTAAGACCTAGTGAAAGCTCAACGCATAAATCATATTCACATAGAATTCCAGAATTAACAGAAGTTCTCAAAAATGAAGGATTATTTGCAATGTCAAGATACCTGAAGCAATCAGGATTGGATACTATTTTAAACGAAACTGGTCCGTATACAGTATTTGCGCCGACGGATAAAGCGTTCAGGAACCTATTAGTACAACTTGGCGGTCCAGAAAAAGCTGAAGAAAAGTTCAAGAGCAATCCTAGACTACTCAGTGGAGTAAGTTTAGTTTAAATATATTATGAAAGATAGGATTTGATATGTTATATATAATGGTAATAACAATGTTAAATTTGTTATTTTAGCTGCTGTTGCATCATATCATTCCTGGTGCATTTGAGATTGAATCATTGCAAGACGAAATGACTGGAGTTTCTTTAGCTGGCACCCAACTTCGAGTCAATCAATATCCAATGCATGACAATGAGTGGAACGATGTTAAGGTGAGAGTGATTTCAGACATAAAATATTTTGTATACAAGAAAAATTTTATCATCACTTGAGTTTTTCTGTTTGATAATAGGTTACCACAATCAACGGCGCGAAAATAGTTGCTGAAAAACAGGATATTGGTATACCTCAAGGCATTGCCCATGCTTTAGATCAAGTCATGTTCCCTCTACCAGTAGGTGATATAATGCAAACCTTACAAACTGACAGGGAACAAAGGTTTACACATTTCATTAGGGCATTGTACGCGAGTGGCCTGGCGGAAATGCTGTCAGGTAGTTCCCAAATTTATTAGAATGATATTAATTATATTTAAATAAATTCATAGTCGATATTTATTTGAATAGTCAGATTTAATTATGATTAAACATTGAAAGATTTTTAACATAATCCGCATGTATTTTACGATTGAATTTTAAATTACATTCTATATGTTAAGTTCCTGAAATTGAAAGAACGACTGAAATGATACAGTTTGTTTAAAAAGCTTTCTATTATTATTATTAATGCGCAAAGTCCAATGTGCATGATTGATAACCAAAGGCACTAACCAAATTTTTTTTCTGTTATATTGTAAATACGTTTATTATTTTTAGTACTTTTTTATTTTTTTGAACATCAATCTGAACTATAAATTTCTATATTTTTTATATTAGATTTTTTATCTAATACTGTTGATCCAATAACAATTAGGCAATGCTCTCGAAAGGCTATTTTTAATGTCAAATGTTAGACTGCAATCTCAAGTGACAATCTGATATCACTACTGATTGATATTACTCTGTCCGAGATGGTTATTGGAATATGATCCGGAATTTTATTCCCATGATTATTTCTTTAACATTGAAAAATAGGTGTGTCATAATCTAGATTTTTCGTACTACATATTTATCATAGTGTGCTATAAATATTGACAATGTGATCTCCTATGTACATGCTTAGACTCTACGACATTTATGAGCCACTACTCTTGTTCTTGTAACAAAAGTTGATAGTGTAGTCAGTAAATATATTCTGCTCCAATGTCTATAAAGTAATCATATAAAAATATTTTTTAACTCTTTAAATTGGATATATCAATATAAAACTATATAAATATTATTTTTAAGAGTTACTTTAAATATTATTTTAAATATTTTATTGTAAGTGTAAGTCATAATATTTTTAAAAAATAATAAAATGTAATTATAAGTCACTTTGAAAATAGCTATATAATCTATTTTTAACAATTTTCGATTTCAAATAATGTGAAATAATATGAAAGATGTAATCATGAAGAACTAATGATATTTGGAAATCCGCTTAAAAACTTTAAAGGAACCGGCTGAATTTACTCCACTAAGAATTATAACAGTAGAATTTATGCATTTGGAACGAATGCAGTCTGTTTTTTATATCCGATGGACAGTAACAACTATCCAGGTCATTTATGCGCAGACTTGTTGCTGAGGTTTTACTTTCAATTTTATCCGGATTGCATTCAACCAACATTAATGACTTGTTTCCACGTCCAAAAAATTATTATCAATATAAGTCAGAAATGGTAACTTTAATTTCTCGAAAATAAACTATTATTCCTAGCTAATTAGTATTTGTCAGATATCTAATTTTGATTTTTATTGAGATCATAAGAATTGTAAGCGAATTAAATTTCATCTTTGTTTATCGATACATTTTATTTATTTTGTTCCAATTATAAAGCTCTATCATTTGCATTTCTCTAAGGAAAATCTATTTTGATATTGTGCTATGAAATATAGAGAAAATTTCATTTATTATATTCAGAACACGTTTGGCAGAGCGTACAAACAATACTAATAAAACCGTTTAATGGGTTTATTTTCCTAAATTATTACAAATCCATGTATCATAAAAATATTCTGATTCTATCTATATTTATGCAACTAGTCCAACAACCGGTATTGCAACATGACCGACTGCGATGTTCCATGAAATTTATTATATTAATCTAGTCGCATTTTCAAATTGTGCAATATTTCTAATAATAGCGTGAGAATATTTTCATATGTGTTATTTTCATTTGAAAGATGTATCCTTCATCAATCAAGACTGCCAATCTGTCATAGCAATATTGAGATCTGAAAAATTTACTGTTTTACATACATACACACAAACAAGATTTATTTACTATAAATAAAGTGTATTTTTATATGTATGATATATAAATATATATATATATATATATACATATATATATATATATATGTATATATACATATACATACATACATATTTGTGCGCTTTTCAGGATTATAATTAATATTTGTGTGTCATGTTCTCATAAGGTTCATGCAAGATTAGATTACATAGAAATTTTCACTGAAATCTCTTGTCAGATTCTTACTGCATTTTGTTAGATTCTTGCCGGCACATTTTCAGATTCTTATTAGATTCGAACAAAATGCTTGTTAGTTTCTTATAAGATTTTCACCACATTTTCGTTAGATCCATTATGAGTTTTTTCCAAAATTCCCCAATTTTTTGGCTGAACCTTTAGACTCTCTTATCAAGATATTCAATGTATTTTGATTTCTTAATTCGCACAATCCATTCGAGAAATGGTAATAAAATACTAGTTTTCCTCTATTTCTATTAGTCATTATTAACACGCTATAAGGCTATAGAAACATGATTAAAGATGTCAAATAGTGAAGAAAAAATGTGACAAACAGTGAATAATCATGCCCTCTATAATTATATCTTTACGTTATTGATGTTCTTTTATTTTCGAAATAAAATTTAGTTAGTATATATTTTTCATGACTAATTCTCCTTTTGTGGAATAAATAAATTATTAATGTTTGAGGACCCCCCGTAGCTACGCCCCTGATAATTATTGAATCAATAAATGAATATTTATTACAATGAAAAATCTTGTTTGTTAGTTTCATCTTGTGTGTACAAATCATTATACTGATATTTTTTATTTATTAATTTAGAATTGATTTTTACACAATAGCCATTTAATATATCCAAATTATCTAAGTTTTACAAATTGATGTAAATCCATATAATTATATTTTCAATTATAAATTACTAAGCATAATAGAAAATATTATTTTTCTTACTTTGTGCAATATGATATAATGTTTTTCTATAATTTTTTATACACTATCATTCTATGCTCTAAGGAACTCGTGGAGCTTTCTCGCCATGATCACAAATCTCATTGCCTATTATTTTAAATAAATGGCTTTGGAAATTTCCATGATTGCACCTCTTACTGTAAAATGGAAAAACCATGGTAAATATCTATCTGATTTCTGGACGTTCTTGAATTTTTTACATAGATATTTATTTACAACCATAAATGCCAAGAACATTACTAGTCTACAGCTTTTCCTAAATATTAGCACCTGGTGTCTTATATCGCATATTTTTAATCATTTATTAGTTCGAAAATAGCAAGTCTCTGAATGATTTCAATAAATTTCCATACTTGATCGTTAAACTTAATAAAGATGCGTTCCAGATTTAGCTCTTACAAGTTACGATACTGATATCGTTTTATTATCACATAAAATATAACGATTACCATCGACACTCATGCAGAAAATGTTCATGTAAATCGTCTTGTAAAGGTCTTAGATAAATGATATAAAACAGTCATTTTATTCGTGATGTATATAACGTCTCATTTTATGATTGGTTTCAAATCACTTATAAATTATAGTTGGTAATCGCTTGTTTATTTATTATATTTTGAAATATTCGCATTGGCGAAAGATATAAATAATTAATAATTAATAATTTATCAGTGTTGGAACACATTTGTATGTAAACTAACTAAAGGAAAACGAAACTAAAAGACATAATACTTTTCATTGAATTACCGTACCCCACCGTGATTTTAACTAGGTGCAAGTGGCAGTATGCCTTAATTCAAGATACGCAAACTTTCTTAAATATGTAAATAATTGCCTTTAAGAAATAAATATAATTTTTTGTGAGTCAATTGTAAGTATGGAGAATTCTGTAGGCATGAAAAAGTGAGATACTTATGCAAATTATTTAATTTTGTACAAATAACTATAACATGTTGTTATAGTTTAAATATTACATTATATTTTCATAATTGATTTTTGTAATTAAACCTCTTTTTGTAGGCTGCTAATATTATGTATTGTAATTACGACCAGGAACTCTATCATTAAAAACGCCAAAAAGTTTTATAACAATCATATTACAATTTGCCATTAACTAACCAGCACAATTCCCAAATAATTTTTTTTAAATAGTTTTTAAAATTTAAAAGTTGATTCAAATTTTTTTACAAAAACTCGGATGAAAATGTATGCGCTTTTTCAACTTTTAAAAGGGGTAGGGCGAGGCCCAAAGGTCCACTTTGACTTTGAGCAATTATATTATGAATACCAAACTAATTATATCACAACAAATAACACATATCAAACAAATAACTATCTGACTATGTTCAGTCCAAATCCCAGCTAATTCATCACTGTAGAAATATGGTTTTTTATTTGCTGTTTTTCATACATTGTTACCTGGTGTCTTTTACACCATGAGTGGGGTAAATTGGGACGGCCAAGGGGCAAACAGGTACAATACCTTATTTTAGTTTCAAAGAAGTTTTTTAAAATAATAGCTACATTATCCAACCAATGCAAAATATAAATTAATGGGTGCAATTTTTACGGATATAACACTGAAAATCAATCAATCAATTCAATCAATTGTCAGGAATATTCATCAGCAGAGTTGGAATAACTATTTACTATTTAATTTATCTATTTTAAAATTGCCTTTTTTAACTTAATTTATTTTTTTATTTGCTTTTTTTATTTTGTACATCTTTTCCAGGGTTCAGTTGGTCCTGTAAATAATCTTGAAAGTCAATCGTCAGAAATATTCATCAGCAGAGTTGGAATAACTATTTATTTAATTTATCTCTTTTAAAATTGCTTTTTTAACTTAATTAACGTTTTTATTTGCTTTTTTTTATTTTTTACATCTTTTCCAGAGGTTCAGTTCGTCCTTTTTGTCCTACCCTCGTGTAAGCTTTAATAGAGGTTATATAAAAAAACTGTTAAGTCTAACCTTATACTTCATATAAAACAATTAAATAACGTATTCTTAAAAATTACATTAAGGTCTCGTGGATCAGTGCTCACAACCAAGACAAATAAAAACGGAAGAAAATAGTTTTATTATAGATTTTCAAACATTGCAGTTTTTGTCGTGATGCATACATTTTATTCCCCCTACTTTCAAATATTGTTGTCAAAAGTTTTTTAATTTTACTGGTTTTTGAGATACCGGTGAAGGACTTTTTTACCCGCGTACCTTTAAGCCTCGCTCGACCTTATTGCTTCCCTTTTGGTAACTTAGAAATTTAAATATTGATGTTTTAATTTTTTTATATAATACTAGCAAACCCAGCGAACTCCGTTTCCGTTGAAATTTTTTTTCAATTTTCTTTGCTATAAACCTCACGGAGTCCGAGACCTTTCCAACGAATGCAAAATTGTCGAAATCGGTTTGTGCGTTCTGGAGTTATATCGTCAGGAAGGAAACCCCGACTTATTTTTATATAATAGACTATATACTACAGAGTTCGATGATTTATTTTACTATTTTTCAAGCATCTTTTAATTTCAATATTTTTTCATTAGGTACAAAGACGTACACGGTGTTTGCACCAACTGATTCGGCGTTCACGTCAGCATTGGAACCAGATGAAATCCAAAGGATAGTCACTGATCCCACGGAAGCCAGAGATCTGGTAACCCGGCACATTTCCTCATCGGCGCTTTTCAGTTCCGGAATGAGGTACTACCAAGTCCGGGACAGTTTGGCGGAAGGAAGGGCCATTACGCTCCAAAGAAACGGCGGTGAGTTAAAGATTCCAATTGATTTAATACCAAAGTATAATTTAGATTTGTAAAATTAACTAAATACTACATATTTTTATATATTAAGGAAATATGTACCATTTTTTTTTATTTATTTCTTATAACCAATCTGAACCTTGGATTCAATGAGGTTATTTGCTGACGGGTACAGGGCTTATAGAAATTCCTTCAGTGGGGAATTTTCTTACATTAATATATTGATTGTTAATTTATTAAATCTTGCGGCCACTTTCTTCTTAATCTTCTCATAGGTACATATTTTAGTAGGTCTTTATTAGAGTGTTTGGATGGTATGCGCTCTTTTGATGATATACCAATTTTAAAACAATTTTTTTAACATCCCATAGTATAAATTTTAGTATCGCAAAAAATCAAAAATGAAAAATTTTATATCTATTTACGTGTCAGTGGTTTTTGAACGTTTTGGCATACCTTAGAAAAAAATGGATGTATGTGTGTGTGTGTGTGCGGATACAAATTTTTATCAACGATTTCGGGAATAAGGATCAACTACTTTGAATGATTTAAAAACAGTCGATTCATATTAATAAGGAGACGTGCTGGTTAGTTTTAGGATGAAGCAGGTGTGCAGCCCTTGCGAAGATACAGGGCAAATATGCCAAAAATGTTAACTCAGTTTTTGAGAGATCGGAGCGTCCGATTTCAATGATTACAAAAACAATTTACTTGTACTGGCAAAATGAAAAAAATGATTAAGTTTTTGGAAAGGCAGGTTTAGCGGTTTCGATGATCGAGTAATAAAAGTGAAAAAATGCCACTTGAAGGCCACTTGAAGCATTAATTTGCTTTGAAGGCACGATGCCTTGCACTACTATTTTTTGAGCAATATATATCCATATCTCAGTAGTAGTATATCCATATCTACTATTTCATATATATCCATATCTCAGACAGACAAGGGTGCCTGATATAAGAGATTATGGATTGCTTTTTACATTTATGCCTATACATATATATTTATCTATTTCATATTACTACATTTTAAAATATCACATTTATATAAGAAATTAAGTGTAAGAGTCATATTTAACTAATAAGGTCAATCTTGTTTATATTTGGTATAGTTTTCTAATTCTGTTTTAAATTTGAGTTTAAGTTGATATCAAGTTGGTTTTATAACAGGTATTAGCTGAGAAAATAATCGTGTTAATTGCACTTTCAAAATCTGATCTTGATTATAGAATCAACATCATGTTATAAGGATTTTTTGCAACATTTTTTTAATTCCGCCCACAATGCAAGCTGTTAAAATATTGTATTCCTGAATAATTATTGAAATGATGTCTTACAGTGAATATGAATGTTCAGTGTTAAAATGATTCATTAGCGTAGTTATTCTATGAAGAAATTGCACAAAATGTTTATATATTATATTTCCAAATATATGCTCGTAATTTGCTAAGTTGCGAATTATGGCGGTTTTAGATTTATTTCTCACCAATCAGATTTATCTTATTATCTTCTCATCAACTAGATTTATTTCTCATCAATCATGTTAATAATATACTGGGTCACATTTAATATATAATAAACTTAATCATAAAATATGTATATATATAAATATATATATATATATATATATATATATATACATTATATTCATATTATTATTAACTTGCATATCAGCCCGCAGCATACAATATTCTGCTAGTTACGACCTATATATCGAAATTTCAATTTCAATTCATCATTAATATTACAGCAATGCAATTAATTATTGGATACATGAAAAATCTTAATTGTAAGTGTTATGGACGTAACGCATTCTATTTCATTCGATTATTTAATTGAAAATAATTATTTATAATTATCGTGGATCTTCCCATCATCGATTGTCAATATCGATATCGATGAATTAATGATTGTAGTGTATCAGCACGTTTGTATATATATATATATATATATATATATATATATATATATACATATATATATATATATATATATATATAATATATATGTATGCATGGGTGTGTGTATAGAATCTTATAAAATGCTCCGAATGCCGTGGGATTTTCCATTATCAGGGCAACAAAGAAATTACTTATTATACCAATGGAAAACTATCTTTGCGAAATAAAAAAGTGATAGAAATTTGATTAAATTTGTTGAAAAAAAAACAATCAGCCCGTGTTTTAGAGGTAGTGTAGAGCGGGGCTTAAAGGTCCGCGGGGCTTAAAGTCTACCACCAATATCTCAAAAATCAGTGAAGTTAGGAATTTGTTAACAACAATATTTGAAAGTAGAAGAAAAAATATTTATAACCAGACATCACATTGATTTTAACGATGTGGCTATAAGGGAACAAATGGCAATGTTTGATCTATAACAAACATATTTTCTTGTGTTGTTAGTTTTTTGGTGCTCACACTGCTGTTTAGTTCACAAGATCTCAATATAATTTTTAAGTATACGTTATTTAATTATTTTATAAAATGTGTTGTTAATTTTAAGTTAGTTTCATCAGTTTTTTTTATATAAAACCCCCGGGTGAGGTAAACAGGACCATCTGAGTCTTTACTAAAAATCAACAAATAAAAAAGTAAATTAAGTTAAAAAAAGCAATTTTAAAGCGATATATTAAATAAATAATTATTCCAAATCTCCTGAAGAATCAAGATAATCAGAAAATTTTCTCTGTTAAAATGCATCCATAAAATTTATATTTATACTTTTTATTGCGATACAAATAAAGAGATTTGCAGTTGTTGAAATCTTCGCTTTATACTTACTTTCTTATATAAGGCATCAGGTTGTAATAGTAAAAATAAATTTAGGCTATTTTTGAATCAAGTAATAATGTATTCTGACATTAGCAATATTCCATATACGATTACGTTTATGGAATATTACCATAAAAGTACGTACGGAATCCGTTTACTATCTTATCTTCTTGCCGCTCGTTGATGATATAGCAATTCGATCTAAATAATCTTCTGTAATTTTATTGATATTTCTAAACCGGTATTTATCTTTTATCGTGTGGGTTGCATAATTCTATTAAACTACCATTCTTCGGCTGCTACTTTCAAATGGAACCCCTTCACTGATATCTCACCGAGACCATAATGTATACATGCGAATACATTGCCTATAGTTTATCAACCGATTATTATCTTTTTAGAATGTGCACGCTCGGTCCGCGGTGCGCACCCGCGACGTCCATTGTTCGAATGTGCACATCCGCCATAAAAGCATCGAAACCAGTGGAGGGTTTGTGTTTGAAGTTGGAGAGGGTCGAATCCAAGATAATTTCTAATCCTTACTAGTGGGGCGTATGGCATCTATTTTACATTTTACAAATTATTTTTTTTAGAATATTAACATTTTTGGAAAAAAATGCTCTGAAAAAATTAGATTTTTGAAAAACTATAAATTTTTGTCAAAAATTTACTTTTTTTTTGAAAAAAAAAACACTTTTTGGAGAAAAGTTTATTTTGAAATATTTTGGAAATTCTGAAATTTATTTGAAAGCAATCGTACTGCTTTAACTGCATAGAGACGAAATATCGAAGCGCGTAAGCGTCGCGTCGCCGTCTAACGGATAAACATTGGTACGGAACCTATAGGATGTAAACAAAATTTATACTTATTGTTAAAATCTCTATAAAATATCTGATAATTTGATGTGCATATGTCTAATGATCATTTTTGACCGCCAAATGGCATTTTTTTTTACTTTTTTTTCTAGATCACCGAAACCGCTAGACCTGCCTTCATGAAAATTTGTTCAGTTCTTTATCTTGTTAATACAAGTAAAATGTTTTTTGAATTATTCGGACGCTCCGTTCTCTTAAAAACTGAGTTACCGTTTTTGGCACTTTTTGCCCCATATCTTCGGAACGGATAGACCTGCCTTTGCGAAAAACTAATCAGCAACTCTCCTTATCAATACGAATCGAATGTTTTTTTAATTATTCAAATCGCTTCATCCGTGTTCTCGAAATCGTCGACAAAAATTTGTATCCGCAAACACACATACACGCACATACAAACACGCACACACGCACGTACATCCATTTTTTCTAAGGTATGCCAAAATGTTCAGAAGGTTTTGAAACGTAAAGATATATATAAATTTTCGGTTTCGATTTTTTTTTGCGATTACTATGCCTTACGAGAAGTTAAAAATTAGAAAGCATCCATTAATAACGGATCGATTTTTTAAGGATTTTTGAACCCCTTTGGTGATTTATGGTGATATTCATTATTCCCCCTCCCCTCCTCCACTAAACATCACGTGTATTTTTAGTTACGAGAAAAAATGGTAAAATTTTTATTTTTTTTTGAAAATGTTCGGATTTAAAAAAAAATCAGGTAAAAAATAAATTACGTGCTATTTTACTATACCCCTTCCTCCCCTACGTGATATTTTGTGATTCTTTGTCAAAACACTCCTTTCTCTAAAAACCTCAAGTGATTAATGGACACCCCCTTAGTAAATGCGAAGAAATCGAGAAACAATCATAATCTTTAAAAAACATAAATATAAATGAGAAATTTTATTTAAATATTTTAATAAAATATTTTTCATAATATTAGAAAAGTTTAAATTTTAATTGATTAAATTCCAAACTTTAGTCGTACCAATTATTTAGCCAATTTGAACATACGGTGTACAATTATTAAGATCAGCTTCCAAATCAAACTTGACAAAAATTTCAAGATATCAAAATAAATTACTAAAATACGTTTTGAACGCCCCAAAATATGTATCAAATAGATTAATGCATGAAGACACCGACATTAACACAATAAAAAATGAAAATCGAACGCATCCAAACTCACTTAGCAGAGTACTACGCCAAAACACTTCCTATATGGCAAGATTGAAAAAAATCATGTTACATTAATATCTGTCAACAGTCATATGATTTTGTATTTTTAAAGTAATCCTATACTTTTACTTATTGTCTGTTTCAGGACAGGTGTAAAAATTACTATATAATAAACAAATTTTGAATAAAACCAAAGGATTTAAACAAAAATAAAAATTACTCATAAAGTTATAGGTTATTCAGATCATTCCGTCTATTCCATGCTTTCAATGTTCTGCCTTTTTGTTGATTTCTGGATAAAGTGGAACAAATTTTAGTCAAAGTGGTTAAACACCTATTTAGTAAATAGTATTTACAATATCCGTTTTTTATGTTCTTATTTGAAATAACTACGATCTGATATTTTTGTTTTCTTTCTGCTTTAACCCTTTGCCCTCGTATGTATACTCTCAGCCACTAAACCCTTTTTACGTTCCGCTTGTATGTCTGCTCTCAGCACCACAGAAAATATATTACAAAATAAGTGTATTTGAGTTAAGATATATCTAAAGCTCACAAAACAATTGTTAATTCTTGTTGCGTATTCAGATGAATTCAGAGTAGTACCATACCTACCCAGCGCCAAATTTAATTCGGGGGCAAAGGGTTAAAGTTAAAACATCTTTAACTCTTTTGCTATGAGCGTTGCCTATATAATAGGCGTATTCGCTTGTCGATATTTGTTTACAAGTGTCGTCTATAGACGACATACAGTGTGTGAACTTTTGCTTCAAGATATAGTACTCTGAGTATTTTGATTTTGTTATTGTGGTTTTTAGCTTTTTAGAAGTGCAGTTTTTAATTTCTAAATACATTTTTATCGATAATGATTGGAAGATCTTCAAATATTTTGTGTAACAAATACTTGGTCGGTTTGCTGGCTCATACTGCATGCCACCCCTGCTGAATAAAATACTTTCGTAGCGAAAGTGTTTTCTGCAGACCGTCATTTCTTGAATCTTAAACATTTTTTTTTGACATTTTTACATTTACGTAATCTAAATCCTGTAATTTCACAATTTTTTTACGATTACAACATTCCACCCATATTTTTACGTTTAATTCCCGGGCTGAAATAAAGTAGCGCTAAGGAAAGCATCGTTGAGCGGCCTCTTACTGTATAACATGTGCAAACTTATATAAAAATTTGGAAATTTGAAGTATGAAAACATTTGACACTTATATCTCTATCTCTGGACTAATTATAGGTATCCGAAAGTTCATGCACCTTGCTTTGAAGCAAAACTGCACACCTATTTATTAATGTTTTAATTATCTCGAAGCAGGAGACGCCACTGGTTCGCCTGCATATATCCGCTATAAAGTTATAACAATGCACTTGTTTCTCATAAATAAATCTGTAGTTCAAGCTCAATAACCCAGAGACAATATGTGATAGGCAGGTACTCTCAATAAGTTGGGAAAGTGTTGCATGACTTATGCGGTTGTCACAAACTGTAGTCGGATGGCTTTGATCTGCAGTTATGCACCATTAAATACAATCTATCATGATCGATGATTTTGCTTTAACTTATTGTTAATAAACGTATGGTTTTCATATTGTGATGGTATTATTTGAATATACTTCACATGTACAATATTCTTATATTAGTAAAATGTTCACGTACATAAATTAATCAAACAATTTCACTAATTCGAAATTACCAAAAAGGTGTACAACTGTGTGCCACTACCTTCGACCGTCTATCATGGGGACCTACATCGAAAAGTTCCTATTAGAAAATGTTATTTATCGTAGTACACATTAATGACTGTGTTCGCCAGCGTATTTTATGGCGATTGTAATAGGATTTCTAAAGTCAACTATCAATCGCCGATGAAGATCAAAGGTTAACCATGTGGTCTTGAGAATCATCGCCGATGAATGTGCGTTACTTTTGATTTCATACTTTTCTTTTATCAATTTGCACGAATAGTAAAGCAGTAGTTGGAATGTTGATGCTGAGCTTAATTTCTTTTAATAAAAAATTAGTGATTAACATTTATTGATTGTTTTTATTTTGTGAATTATGACTAAAATCATAGATTTATTCTCCTAGAAGGAAAAGAAAATAATCCTATATGATAATTTGATGTTTTATCGACGCTTTACTCATTTTCATTTTTTCGACACGTGTAAATTGATCAAAGGTATATGGTTGTATGCGAGTCAAATTTTGATCTTTCGTCGATGTTTCCTCAAAAACTCCTGTACCGATTTAAAAAATTTAAAAACCATACGATAAAAGTAAATTGATTGGTTAGTCGATTGACCGAGACTTCAGAATAAGCTAAAAGATGCAAAAATTTTTTTCGATTTTGAAAAATCATTTGCAAGATATCTGTTGACAATTGTGTTGATGAGTTTTTGGTGAAGATCGGCCTGATTTGTTCTTTGTAATTAATTGTTTAAGAAAACCTTTTTGACGATTTTAATAAAGCTTCATATAGCAATAGAGTTAATGGTCTTCGAACATACTAAAATATATATCACTGGCCTACGCAATAGGTTAGTCATAAAAATTGTTCAAAGTGTGTTACATTTTGAAAATTTTATCGTCCCTATTTGAAAAGTTGCAGAATCACAATTCCGCTTGATTAAATCAAATATTTTTACATATCATTAAGTTTTTGCAACTCGCCTTAAGACAAGATACCGCATAGGTTCTTTATACTTTTATTAATTACTTTGTGTAAAATGACCACAAAAGCTAGCCATGCAACTTACTCAGGCTTATATTATATTCAAAATATTCTTTGGTATTTTATTAGAGTTTTATGAAAAGCAATTTGAAAAGCTCTATCGTTTCAAATAAAGTTGGTTATTTGACTTTAAATTGACAAAAATCATCAGAATCAAATTTGGAATTTGTGAGACATTAAACATACAAATTGAACTATATGTTTAGGACATGTGTTTTGAATATAAAATAATGGCAGATTATGAGACCAATAATTGGATAATATATAAATCTTATGGTAATGGGTGGGATAATAACAAATAACCAAAAATCTATGTACAGTAATACTCCGTTTAACATTTATTTCTGAAAACCCAAATTAATACCACATTATTGTTTCTTGCAAAAATAAAAACAAAATATAAATAACATACACTAAGTCAGTCATATGTAGTTAGCTTTTCGCGTTTTCAGTGTTCTGTTTTTTGTGGCAAAAGCATGTAATGTCGTTTGCATTTTTCTTTTGCGTTGTTCTGTTAAAAGTTTTTCATAAACGTGTAGAGCATCTCTAACACCAGGCCCCTCTTTTAACCTTCTGTCAAAATTCGGATCATTATCATTGAATTGATCCATTATTTTAGTTATTGTAGACAAACTCTTTTTTACAAATGCCATCAAAAGTTCTTTTTGCTCTTCCTCTGAATCACTGATGTCAACATTTTTGTTTTTTCTTGTTCAGTTAATTCCTTGATCTCATCATTAGAAAGACAGCGCTTCTTCTTGAAATATTTTTTTGTTCCACATTTACCCCTTCATAACCTGGCTTGAAATAAAAGAGCGCTAAACCGAAACAGCGGGGTATTACTGTATTTGCTGTGCGTTCATGAGTTTAACACATAAAACTTAACCTACAAAACGTACAAACCTCAAATAACAATTTTACCATAAGTGCAGCTTTCTGATGTCTTCTTGGTAATACATACGTGAATTGAGATTTATGTATAAGGGATCGTTCAAGTATTACATAAGCAGATTTAGTACAATTATTTACCCCAAATCAATAACCCCCCCGTCCCCCTATTGTGCTTACGTAATATTTGAACGGCCCCTAAAACGCCTGATCGCACAGCAATTAGGCATAGCTTTTTCTATAAGGTCCCTATATTTGGAGAAAAAGCAATCGTAAAAAAACATCTAAAAGTTATATTTACATATTTTCATCTTATAAATTTATACCGGCCGTCCAATTAATAATTACGCATCGTCTACAACTTGGAATTATCGCACCACACGCGGTCTGACGGTCTGACACGCACGCACTCATCACTTTCATATCATCATATTTTGCATTTGCATAGAATGCGTTGAAATCACAACGAAAAACAAGTTACGACAAAAAACGTTCTCCACGTGGACACTCCTCTTGTGAAAGTTTTAAATTCTCTTTAATTTTGATGGGAATCTTTGTTTGGTCTAAAAATAAAACAGATTTATATCAAATTGCGTACACGGTCAAAACTTCTTGCTTGTTGTAGGATAAAATAAACTGCTGCTAAGAAAAATCAATCTGCTGAAAGAAAAAAACTATCTATATTTATAATGTGTTAGTAAGTAAATTCAGGATCATCATTGCACTCTCGATTTTCGGAAGTATAAAAATTATGCAAGTTGTATATATGGCAAATTTACGTCAACGTGTTAAGTTCACTAAAAGTTCGAACAATTTTAGAAGAATTTGCGGTACAGGTTGGATATTAGAATTCATGTTTTTTCATTGATAAGTAGAACTATGCAAACTTGATCGAGTCACTGACGATTTTGAAAATAAGGCTTTTTAATTTGCAAAATAAACCTATGTTTTTATCTGATATTTCGCCAGCGCTACTTACCTTGTGATTGACTGTGAATATATTCGTCATAACAAAAAGAGGAAAGAAAGACAAGAAACTGTTCTCAATGTTTGATGAGCGCGCCACAGTTAAGTGGTTAAAGCTTTTATCGAGAATATGTTTTATATAGGGTAGGGCGGGGCAAAAAGGTCCAATTTGACTTTGAGCAATTATATCGTGAAAACCAAGCCAACTATATCCGAACAAATAATACATATCAAACAAAAAACTATGTTCAGTTAAACTCCCAGGTAATTCATCATTGTAATTTTTTTTCTCTGTTTTTGAAAAATGTGTTACTTTGTTTTTTTTTCACCTAAAGGCGTGACTATCTTATTTTTAATTATAAAGGGATTTTACGAAATAATAGCTACATTATTTAATCAATGCAAACTATAAACTCCATGAGCATATTTTTCAAAGAGAAAACACTGTATATAACTCCGGCCTAGTATTACGTAAGAAATATTTATCAGCAGAGTTAAAAACTATTTATTCAATTTATAATTTACTTAATTTATCTTTTGTAAAATAGTAATATAACTTAAATAACTTTTTCATTTATTATTTCTATTGTTTGCATCTCTGCCAGGGTAAAAGTTCAGTTGGTTCTCTCACAAAGGTTGTATAAAGAATTGTTTAATGTCAATAAATACTTCGAGTATAGATAATTAGTCATAATTGGATTGGACAACTACTGGGTTGCCATCTATTAAAAAATCCATATAATAAGTCAAAACAATTACTGAATGCCCTAAGTGTGACAGATTGTAATTAAAATGCACAAAAAATATATAAAAAACTGTTGAATCTAAATTAAAAATAATAATACATCTTTTAAAAATATTCAATAACGTTTACTTAAAAATTATATTAGGGTCTCGCAAACTAAACAACAGTGCTCACAACCAAATAAATTAACAACGAAAGAAAATAACTTGTTATGGATTTTCAAACATTGCCGTTTACAGTCCGTTAGCAACGTCGTAAGAATCAAGGTGATGGCTGGTTATACATCTTTTTCCCTATACTTCCAACTATTATTGTTAAAAAATTCTTAACTTTACTTATTTCTGAGATATCGGTGGTGGATTTTTTTAACCATGGACTTTTAAAATCCGCTCTGCCTTGCGATTTTTTTCAATTTTTATATAACATTCGATATAACATGTCTAAACGTGTAAATATAAAATAAAATATACAATATCTTATACCATAGCATGGATAATTTTCATATTATGTATTACTAATTTTATTAGCAACTCATGCTGGAGAATAATTATTAATTAATCACATATAGTGTAGTTACAACAAGTATGCGTTCTAATGCAATATGCAAATATTATGTAATGTACAGATAATCAGGAAAACTACCATATAGGAAAATAAACGTAATACATTATATACATAATATATACTACATAGATATTTATATATATATATATATATATATATATATATATATATATAATTACATATATAATATGTGTAAGCATATACCTTTGCATGTGAGTATGCTTTGAAGCCTAATTGTTCCCAAACAAGTTAAATTATATTTATTATCAAAAATGCCATATGATAAATTTAATTTTCAACACTTATTCAAAACTTTCAATTTGTGTTGTATATATTATACTAGAACAACTCAATTTGGAAGTAAATTATTTTAATTAAGTTTATAACGTTTTTATTTAGCGAAGTGCTATAATTGAAACCCTCACTAATGCCATTCTCTAATTATGGAATTCAAACAAATATTTTTGTGTATACAAAACTTTCTTATTTCGCAATCATCAATTTAGTCTTTTATGAGTGAGATGATGATACATCAAGATGTATCAAGAAAGTGAGTATTTCATAAATGTCAATGACATTGATTTTATAAATTTGATTATTTTAGAGAGTGTTTCATTCAATAGAAATGTTTAACTAGATTATGAATCTGTGTCTACAAATAAAAAACTTTTACTTCCTGGTGATGATATTTAATCAAGTCAAACATTTCATTTGTATGCTTTTTTATTATGAGGTGATGTAAATAAATATTATGTTTAATTGAATCGTATGGTTATTATTCTAAAAATTATTAGATTGTTATTGTATATCGTTTTATTTGTTGAGCTTAAAATCGAGTTGTGCACTCTCAATCATAGTTTGCTTAAATTTGATACAATGCTTATAAAGCGAAAAAATCTATTTTAAAAATATATAAAACTAGTAGTATATGGCATCATGTCTTGAGGCAAGTTGCTGAATCTTCCTGTACCATAACGAAATGTTCGAGAAATATTAAATGTTTCAAATAGATTATTATAAATGTTACATTGTCTAATATTTATAAAAATTATAAAAACTGAATTACAAAGATAAAATTATTTATTTAAAGTATATAAGTGAGCTTTAGAACTTTAGCCAGAATTGAAATTAAAATCTGCATTATTTTTGATATATGTACATTTTTTTAAAAATTGAAATAAAAAACAATTTTTTTTCAAAAGCAATTGTTTTGTCAACACAAGCAGAAAGTTATTTCAATCTCTATCTTCTAAACAGCTGGGCCTGCTTTTGCGAAAAACTAATCACTACTTCTCCCAATCATTAAAAATTGAAAGGTTTTTGGATCACTAAAATGTGATACATCGTTCTCTCAAAAACTCGATTTATATTTTCTGCAGTCTTTGCTCCGTATCTCCGTAACGGCTGGATCTGCCCTTGCCAAAAACTATTCAGGACATCTCCCTATAATAATAATATTATAATTCTTATAAATAAATATTAGACAATGTTACATTATTTATGATAATCTATTTGAAAACATTTAATATTCCTCGAACATTCCGTTGCGGTACGGAAAGTTCCAGCAATTTGCCTTAAGGCACGATGCCATACACCACTATTTATTTTTATATTTACACCTATTCTATCCTAAACATCAGCAAATTTCAGTATAATGGTTCCAAATTATGTGTTTTTTGTATATTATTATTTATTTCTCTGATAATAAAGAAAATTTTCTTTGAAATAGTAATATACATTTCCAACAATTCTCACAGTGTGAACCTAATATATTAATTTTATAATTTTCATAAATTTTAATTCATTAATAATATAAATTAACTAATTCTGTGATTTTTTTTTCAGGTCGAATTAAAGTTAACGACGGGCAAGTTGTGAGCACCAATATTCCAGCCACAAATGGTGTCATACATGCTGTCGATTCCCTTCTTTAAGTATAAATTTTAAATTAAGAATTCTAAATAGTAAAAAGTTCTTTGGCATCTGCATGAAAGGAATTTTCACAAATATTTATTAAAAACTCTGCGGGTTAATTATATGAATTGAACGTTAAATTCAATTCAATCCAATTCCAGATTTGCATCCTATATTTTTATATCGAATTATAAATTAGTAAAATTATCTTGTATAATTATATATGTTATATATTATGAATTAATTATTTAAATAAAACCCTTTTTAATAAAATTATTAAATAAAAAAAAGTATACGATAAAGTGTAAAATATTGTCGGTATTTATATATATTTTAATTGATTGAATCGCCCTCATAAATTAAGAAATGAAATGAAAATGTAATAACATTTTGTAATTTTTTGATAAGTAACACTATCATTATACATTGATCATGAACTTAGCTTAAGTATCAGTTAAGGTAATTTTAATATCCAAAATATTGCAAAAATTATTCCGCAAAAATAATGCAATTGGTAAATTATTGAATCAAAATCTATTTTATTTATAAGCATACCTGTTAACTTATTTTAAGACAATAATGATATTATATTGATAAAATAGATATATCTCTTGTAATATTATATTATAATACATGTACAGTTTGTTTTATATATTAATTTTGCTTGCTTTCAAGAAATTAGAAATTGAAAGACTTCATACTTTCTAGTAAAGATAGAAGCATCATGCATAAGGGCATTAATATACAAATGAATCGTGTCAGTCTACTTGACAATAATTTGATTTTATTTTGAGGTAAATAAATTGAAACAAATTTAATATATATATTATATATATATATATATATATGTATATATATACATATACATAATTATGAAAATTCCAGGAAATGACAAAGAAAAAACTGGATTTTAAAGTGCTCTTTTGCATTTATGTTTATTTATCAATATTTGCACCTGCTCTACAAAGTTTGACAAAGCCAATTAGAACATCGTTATGGAGATAATGAAGATTTGCATCGGTTGGAGTGATTACTAATCTGTAAAGAAAATGTATAGTAATAAACTGAATCAAGAAGAATATCAGCAATCGATCTTTCGACTGAAAGAAGACGAATCAACATAGTTCTCCTAATATTGTCAACACTAAATAGGTTGACGATAAGGAATAAAGATCAACATCAATTAATCGGAAGTAATGAAAATGTGGTTTCCTAGCATTATAAATAGGCTCTCATGCACATAAAGAAACAATTACTTTCAATAATCCAATTTCATTTTTAAATGCAAAATATTATAATTATTGTACTATGATAATAATTAAATTACGATTATAGTTTTAATCCAAAATTATTTTTTATAGCTGTATAAACATTAGAGTGGTTTAATAATCGCTGGATAATCACTAGAAATCAAACAAAATATAACTAGTAGGACATGGCAATGTACCTTAAGGCAAATTGCTGAAACTTCCAGAACCGCAATTAAAAATTCGAGGAAAAAAATCAATAGGCGATAAAAATTGATCAATAAATAAAAACAATTATTTCAATTATTTTCAAATAGATTTTCAAATTAAACAAACTTGCCTTAAGGCATAATGCCATGCACCACTAGCTCATTTGTCAAATGTACACCAATACGTAATGATTAAGAAAGTCAAATTTCCTTAAGAGACTTGAAGAAAGCCAAAAGTGTTGTTGTATTATGCCAAAAAATAAATTAAACAACAAATTTCACGAAAAACTGTCAATAAAAACTATTTTTTAATTTCTGTTCAAAGACAGTCGCTTTAATAATTAATTAATTTGTAATGTTATGATATTTACATAATATTAATTTATCAAAACATTCACCGGTCATTTACGCGCCCTTGTTATGTGCTTAGAAGATACCGTTTACTCAATTGCCAAAGGGCTGTCAAAAAATATTATAGATAGGAATTAAAATCATATACACAAACCAGACCGAAGTTCGTATCTAACAATGCAGCATTGTTGATATTGTGGCAATAGTCGAAGATCCTCTTTCATTATGTTTCTGCGTTCTGTAGAGACAAGAACAAAGGCGTGTTGACTCGGGCGCCAAACGCACCCGGGTCATCGTCGCGTGTTTGAGGTCTCGAAGAAACAAGGGCAGATTTATGTTAGTGGAATTAACACTTGTGCTTGGCATCTTCATAACTTTGTGTGATAAGTGAGTATTGCATATTTTCTTTGTTGTAATTATTAGTCAATACAGTCAAATCTTCGATAACGCAGAACTCTAAGAATTCGTTCAAAACTAGATGAAACATAGATTTAGAATTGTTTTTTTTTATAGTATAAATGCGGACTTTGGTGCTTTTATAATTTGCAATATATATTTTAGAACATTGTTTACATATCTTCGAAACAACTTTTAATTTACATTTCTGACATTACATAAAATTACTTACATTAGTAAAACCTAGATAAAATTTACTAAAATCTAGTGAAAATCATTATTTACATGTAGGTAACAAAATTTTAAATAAAATAGTTGTGATATAGCATGAAAGAGGCACTTTATATTTCGACCGTGTTATATAACTGTCTTGTTAATTCTGTGTTGTATATATCTTCCCAAATAAACTTTTTCAATACATAGAACATTAGACCTTTAAAATAATCTATTTGAAAAAATCTATTGAAAAATAGTTTTAGTTCAGCTTTCGTTACACTTTTTTTTATCTAATAAAATTAATAAAATTAATTAATAATTAATAAAATTAATTTATAATTCATTATGTCTTTTGTATTTATTGGTGTTCATATGACGCGCTATGATTTGTACTAATTCTGGATTTTTAATAGCATGGTTCCCATACAACGCGATGACCTTTTCTGTAGAACGCACTACGAACTAACTTGCATTGTATGTTGGATCTTATAGCACGGTTACCATATTACAAAGTATGCTCTCACCACATTATAGGAGGGTTGACTGTAGTTATGATTATATAACATTATCTTCTATATATATAAAAATAAGTCGGGTTTTCCTTCCTGACGAAATAACTCCAGAACGCACGAACCGATTTCGACAATTTTGCATTCGTTGGAAAGGTCTCGGGTTCCGCAAGGTTTATAGCTAAGAAAATTAGTGGTGGATGGCATCGTGCCTTAATGGAAATTGCTGGAACTTCACGCGCCCTAATTAAAAATGCGAGTAATGAAAATAATTAACAATTGTTTTAAATAATTTCAAATAGATCATCTTCTATATATAAAAATAAGTCGGGTTTTCCTTCCTGGCGAAATAACTCTAGAACGCACGAACCGTTTTCGACAATTTTGCATTCGTTGGAAAGGTCTTGAGCTCCGCAAGGTTTATAGCTAAAAAATTAGTTGTGCATGGCATCGTGCCTTAATGCAAATTGCTGGAACTTCACGCACCGTAATTAAAAATTCAAGTAATGACGTTAGTGAGAATTATCAGAATTATGCTTGGTTAAGTCAACGAACAATTCTTGCCACAGAGTATAATGATGTACACGCACTGAATATCACCATTCAATCAAAAATTGCTTGCGATTTGGTGACATACCAATGATTCCGACTGGTCTTCCGTTTGACTTCAAACGATTGCAATTTCCAGTTCGCCTTGCGTTCGCAATAACAAGTCGCAAGGCCAATCGCTTAGTGTTTGCAGGATAAATTTCAAATAGATTATTTAGAAAATCATTGTTTTTCACAAGGGCAGTCATACGTTGCCTGTTCACGAGTTGGAAAGCCATCCGCTTTGTTTGTGTTAACGTCAGACCAAAAAACAAAAAATGTGGTTTACCAAAGATCACTTCCATGAAACGGATAGTTTGCGGATTCACTTTCATTTACTTAGAGAAGTTTAACTGAGAAACACTTCATTTTTGTAATCAAAATAAATTCATTACTGTTGTGCAATAAAATCAAATTTTTCCTTTTCAAATATAAAACGAAACCATCTGGTGGCGAAACGGAGTTCGTCGGGTTAGCTAGTATATATATATATATATATATATATATATATATCAGGGTGGTTTTAAAAATGGTCATTTTTGAATTTCCTTGCTCTCAAGGGCTCAAATGGTTCCAAATTGATAAAAAAACAAATTATCTGAAAGTTTCAGCTCCTGGGAGCAAGGAAATTCGAAAATAATCATTTTAAGGACCACCCTAATGAATATACATGTATATATATATATATATATATAAACAATTTTATTATAATTATGTCTGTCTATGTTTATTTAATTTTATGTTTATTTATGTAACGTTATAATAACAGTACAGGAACATCAACGCAAAATACTCTAGACGTAATTGTTAGTATTGGACATGAGTTTATGATTATAAAAATTAGCACTTTTGACTAAGATATAGTTTGAATAACCCTTTATCAATTGATATACATATTTATCTTCGCATTTTTATAGCATTTGATATTTTTTTTTTCATAGCAAACTATACAAAGTACATTCAGCTATATTTGATAATTTGATAGAAATTTTGGAAAACCCTCCGCAAAATAATAACATAAGTATAAAGTAATAAGTAAATGTAATATATTTTCTAAATACATAATAAAATATAAGCATTTTATACTACACTAACATATTTCACAATAGGCATTAAATAAATCAACTTGTTTTGTACTATATTAAATAACGTATATTTACACATTTATAGCTAATATATAAACAATTATAAATATTAAAATCTTACACCTTTAATGATAACAAAACCGCGTAAACTTTATTTAGATATAAATATAAAGTCTATTATACTCAAAGTTCATTTTGATTTATTAAACACTTCATTAATTATCATACTTAAAATTAAAACTTAAATTCTATTCACAACATCGACGTACGAGCTATTTTGCAACGATGTACAAGGCGCGATAACACAGAACGATAATGCTTAGGATATCAATAAAGTAAAATTAACACTAATAATGTCGATTCTAATCAATCATCAGTTCGAAATGGACGGATCCTTGTCGATCCTTGTTGCCACCACGATAGATGATGTTCCTGGCCCAGGCACGACATTCCACGTTGATCAAACGTCCCACTGGAAAGGAAAAATTATTTGTGATAAGGATTCCGAAATTAAATGTTCAAGTCATCAATTAGTCATATCATGTAATAATAATAATAATTATAAATAAATTGTAACATCCATGTTTTGAAGACTTGTTTTGGTTTATTGATCTTTATCAGGAACTTAATAGTACATAGTACATAATTAATAGTTTGGTATGACAATTAAGCAAAATAATAGTAAAATACTTTTATTTTGATTAAAAAATATTATTAAATTTAAAAAATGAGCTCGCCCGTAGGTAGGCGGTTAAGAGCGACGGGACTTGTTTCAGAGATCCCGGGTTCGATACCCACTTCGAGCAGCCTGTTGTCAGACAACAGTGACAACGGTTTTCACTTGGAAATATAAATAGCAATATGTTTCGTAACGTAGTTTGTAAGATATTAATCACAACAGCTCAAAGAACCCATAAGTTCTGATCGCTGTTCAAATAAAATTATAAAAAAAAAAATTAAAAAATAATTGACATTGGTTTTTACCTGAATATAGATAAAAATATGTTTCGAAATGAAATTGTTCTTATACGGAATTTTTGTATACCATTTTTTTTAGTATTAGTAATTCTAGTAATAACTTTATCAAAAAGATTGCTCAACCGTTGGGTTGTCATTTAGAAAGCCATGTTATTAAAAAGTCATCACAAGTTTATATGACTATTAAGTCCTGATTGCTATTAATAATATAATTCTTTTTTATTAAAAACATTTTACACATTGTAGATAAAAAAAATAGTGTATTATAGTCCGTCGGTCGCTTGTTCGGGCAGTGAAACCTAATAAGTTCTTGTGTAATTGAGGAAAAATTACGATTTTTTGCGAATATTTTGGACAACTTTTTGCTTACTACCACAATTAAAACACTATTCTTGTTACTATTTTTATTTCTCATTAATTTTTAATATTCATTACACATTAATTAAGTAATAGCGAATTTTCACTTGTCATTAAGCATGCAATAAGTTACAAAATTCATATATAACAATCATCACTATGAATTATGATTTTAGCGTAGTTTAAAATGAATTTTAAATAATTGTGGTTTCTTAAAAATTATTCATGCGCACATGTACTTATGATGGGCATCACTTAAAATTGTGTTTTTATATTACATAATAAATTCATTCTTATAATGTTATTGATTGTGTTAACTGCATTTGTACTTTGTAGATGTGTTTTTGCAAATTGTCTGAAAGTATAGTAGTTATGCCTTTTAATTAATTAGCATTAATTAAGAATAGAATCATTGAAGCAAGTTTTTTTTTATTTATTATTATACAGCAACCAGAAGAGTAATTACAATTGAATCAAGTTAAAGCTAAATTTATATTTTCTGTTTGTGCTATATGCATTCATTTTTTTTTTTTGATAATTTTATTAAAATCATGTTGTAACGTTAAATCTTGAAAAAACGCTTTATTTTGCGTACATATTTCCAAGGTAAAAACATTAAACACCAAGATTTCAAGAAAAGTACGTCGTCTTGTATTGAGTTACGATTGTAGAAATATTGTAAAAAATTCCTGAATTGTAAATATTCAAAAACGATGATTCAGAGGTCTCGGGTTCGATACCCACTTCGAGCAGCCTGTTGTCAGACAGCAATGACAAAGATTTTCACTTGGAAATATAGATAGCAATATGTTTCCAAGTGAAAATAGCCCTTAACCGGCATTGCTGCACCAATACAAAGTAAGCCCTATTAGATAAATTCTAACAATGAAATCATCAAACTAACGTGGATCATTAACTATTGGGTTACCATCTAAAAAATACGAAGTAAGGAGAAGTTCAACCCAACAGTCTTAGGCGTAAGGTTCTGATTGCTGTTAAGATATGAAAATAACAAAAAAAAAATTAAGCGTACATACAACATGTGTATATTACTTTATTATAAGGACCACTCGCCCTTCATTTTATGAAAATTATTCCAATTATTTAAAATTTTTAAAATAGCACTTTTTTAATTTATTTTTTCATATACATTCTGAAATATTTAAGAATCTGTAAAATAGCATCGTAAGTAAAAAAATATGTTTTTTCAAACTCCGGTTCAAAAGAGAACTGAAAATTACAGTAGTAAGGTTAGAAGAAAAATGTTAATAACCTATATTAATTTATAGATAACAAATTTTTTGATGGTAGCTTTATAACATTTTTGAACTAAATTTGATCAATTCATAGAATGATCGAATAAATAAAAAATATCGTATAGCAATCTGATTTATGCTGTTCGGCTTAAAATTATTTTTTTCGAAGCGTCAACAATTTCTAGTAACTTATAAGAAAAAGATCTATGTAAAAATAGAACTAGCCTTTAAATATTATTGCTAACTTGAATATATAATTAATTTGTTATTTTTTTAATTTTCAGGTTTTTAATATAAATTGATTCGACAAACAAGAATGAATTGCGTCAAGTGTCAAACTATTTCAAATTGGCGGTTTATTATGATGTCCAAAAACTACCGCAAGGGGCGCTGCGATAGTTTCAATTTAGGTCATTCTAATGGTGAATTTAGTGGTAAGTGGATCTCCCTGTGATAACATGCTCCTGTTATGTCAATATGTCGATCATTGCAAGAAGTTTGCTTAGTGATTGTTTTGCTAAATTCATATTAAGATCAAAGCTTAATTGCAATTAAAGTTAAATTTATTTGCCACACCTATATACATTGATGTTAAATTTTGACCATGTGTTTTTATTATATAAGTTGTGGCGCCAATTTTGCAATACGACACCATGGCGGAGGGCACACAACATGGCGCAGGTATGATCGAGTAAACATTGTTGATAAAGTTTGAAATATCAGACTAAAATTAACAATATTATCTGATTATTTAAGCATATTTTGTGTGTACATTTAGTTTTCAATTTATATTCTACGAGATGTGATTTTGCATAGTTTAAACATCGTCCATCATTGGATTAGTACATTTTTATCAAAATTATTAAACGTCTCGTAATGTTGAAAACGTAAGTTCATAAATTGATTCAGTTTTTTAATAATTTTCATATACTACCATTGATGACTGAGGGCGTTTGCATATGACTGTATTTAAAACTTGCTGCTGAAAACGAGAAAAAATTATTCTTTTTTTTTATCATTTTTGGTTACATTAAGATTTTTAGACTTAAAAAATTCTGTCCTAAATTAGTTATTTTATGAATCATTGATCTCTTACCATATCAAATATTAATTGTGGTACCGCGACTTAAGATTGACGTGATATACAAATGTTTCGAGATACGAGCAGCCAAAGCAATTTGTTGCTTCGAGCAAAATTGAGATACGAGCTTTGAGCGAGTAATGACAAAATGAAAGTATTTGTCAGTTTTAACAATGATTTTCCTATCATAGAATTGTTTTGGCTGCTTTATGATATTAAATTATTTTATAGTTCGTCATTTCAATTTATTTATTAATATTAATTGTGTAGTAACGATTTAGCTTTCTCAGCTCTAAAAGTTTGTGAATTAAAATTAAAATAACCCTGAAAATATTGCAACAATTCGAACATGGGAGTTGTTCAACGAAACTCATGTACGCAATATCATGAATGACTAGAAAAATCAATAAATAAATTAATAATCCGTATTTTTTTTTTGACATTCAAAAAACTTAAAAAAACCTCAGAGCTAGAACAAATTAATGTCATTTTAATGTATTTAATGGCTCATCACTTTAAATTATCAATATTCTTTATTTTCTTTTTTATTATGATATTTTATTATTTATAATATTATATTAAATATTATATATTATATAATATATTTTTATTATTTTTTGTCATTTATTGTACTTTGTTTTTTTAATATTATTTCTATTATTCACAAATTTTATTTATTTTATTTATTAATTTAATTAATTATTATCATTAATTGCTTTTCAATTTGGAATCCTGAGCTTTATTTTGTGCTATATTTTATTTATATATATACATAATGTTACTAGATGTTATGTTATTTAGCAGTTGCAACAAATATTAAAATTCAAAAAAAAAAATCTATGTATTGACAAAATTGCTTTGAGATACGAGCGATTTGACATACGAGTGTGGTTATGGAACGAATTAAACTGATATGTCGGGGTCTTTATTTATAATAATACATTTTATTTTAGTTTCACAAATTGTATGACTAATTTAATTGTATGATTCAATTTAAGTTAGGTTAAGTGATTTATTCTTTATTTAACTATAATAAATTTGCACTTTTTTATCCATTTACTGCAATTTTTTTATGCATTTATAATTTTTCAAAACCCGGTTCATATTTGGTTCGAGGTTTGGTAAAACGCTAACAAAATTACAAGAATGAATGCTATCTAGGGACTTTTATGGGATACGTTACAATTTTGATAAAATTATTTATTTTTGTGATCATTTATTATAATATGTTCTCTGACTTTTAAAACCGTTTTGAGATATGCAACTAAACATTTGTATATTTGTATTACGATGTTGGATAAGGAAATCTGTTCCACACAGTTTCAAATCACAAGTTTGTAGTTTTATTTTTAATATGAATTGAATTTAGAAATTATGAAAAATCATCAACGGCTCAAAAGTCTAGATATTTAAATCGTAAAAAAGGTTTTGTTGTGAATGATAATGCTAAAGTTTTTTTTGAAATTCTCAGTTTTTTAAATTCTCAGTTTTTTAAATTCTCAGTTTTTTAAATTCTCAGTTTTTTAAATTCTCAGTTTATTGAAATTAGTATATCTAAAACCTGAAAAAATAATTATTTTATTTTGAGAGTCTCTCATGACCATTATTAAATTTTGTATAAACAATATAATAACTTTGTTGATACAAAGTTTGTACAATTTCATTTATTATTTATTTCTTACCTGTAGGTCTTTTGAATTGAACAGCAACTAATGGACTAAGATAATCTCGTTGGTTTCTGAATGGATAATAATATCCAGCAAATCCCATGCTTGGATACATTTCAACTGGGCCCAAATTTTCTCGATCAACTGGATTTTCTCCTTGACACGAAACCCAAATTTGTTTCCTCTGCAACGTAAGGTATAAGGTATTTATAATATAATTTAATTTAAATAATTTTTAGTATATATATATATATATATATATATATATATATATATATTATGCTCACTATACAAAATAATAATACCGTTTGCAACCAACAAATAACGGTCTCAACCTATTCAATTAGCCCAAAGCCTTTTGACTATTGACTTCCCAAAAGCAATGTCTATTTCTTATTTTTCGTATAGTAACTTAATTGTATTCCTACTCAATGATAATTTCATTCCAGTAATGCTGGTAATATCTACAAATTTTTAGAAATGTCCACAGAGGACAATCGTAAATTATAAGGAGTTGTTAATTATGCTAATTATGTTAATTAAGTATATTAAATAAAAAGAAAAAAACGAAATAAAATCTGATGACGCCCAAAAGGGTGCATTCTTTCCGAATTTTTCATACAAATTCCGACATTGTCAGTATAGACCAAACAAATGTAACATATATGATAAGGTTACGATTCAACGTATTATTTTATAATATTTCATATACAACCTCGATCACAATCAAATAAAAAATATCTGCATACGATCTACCTTGTATAGCTGTTTGATCATGATAAAAACAACTTTTGAGAAATACGCTAAATTAATTTTTATAAATTATATCTTTACGTGTCGATAACGATTTTACGCTAATTTATCACAAAAAGATGTATGACGTTAAGAGATAAAGAATTGAACCAATTTGTAAATACATTATATATTGTATTTGGACTCATTAATTTTTTTGATATTTAGTCAGTCTACTTATCGATGAATTGATTATTATTAATTGAAGGGTATGTGATTAATATCGACAAATAGTTTTTAGAGTTGTATGGTGCATCGCTTTATTTGCATTTTTAATATCCAATGCCATACTAATTTCATTAGATTCATTAGTTAGAATTTATTACGTTGTAGTTTCTCTAGATAGATTTTACATTTTTAAAATGTGGTTTTATTTACTATATTAGCTATAAAATTTGACAAAATTGTCTTTATTTTGGTATTGCCTGCGTGTATAGGGGAAGTACAGACAAAATGATATGTTTATTTCTTTTTAATGATATTTATTTATTTCATATCATGACAGATATCAATCGTTCTTACTCATCTTAAGTTTATCGACTACTAGTAAGATATTAAGTAGGGACTATAATAACATATTTATTAAGGAAAAATGCAACCTATTACAAAAATCATTTTGTCTATATCGTACAGACAAAATGACATAGGGTAAGGATATACTGAGATGCTAATTTTTAAGAAAGCAGTTCACAAATACATTGTTTCGCTCTTTTTGAGACATTAGTACATGAAGCATTAACCCAAAGGGTACAAGTTACATTATAACCAATCTTCATTTGGATCAGAATGAAAAAAAAAGTTTTGCACAAATCCAAGACTATTCTTTTTATCGGTGGATCTTTTAGACTGTTTTTTTATTGTTTTTTTTTTAATTACAATCTGTCACACCTAGGACATTTAGGTATTGTTTTGATTTTTCTAATTATATTGTTCTTGAATGAATGGCAACCCAGTAGTTGTCCAGTCCTGTTATGACTAATTGTCTATACTCGAAGTATTTTCTGGCATTTTTATTATATATGCAACTATATCCACGAGAGGCGATTTTCACTTGAGGCTATTTGAGATCTATAACCTCAAGTGGAAATTTGACATCAAAGTTGCCTGATGTCAGATTTGTCGGTAGCGAGAATCGAACCAGCGAACCCGGGACTAGTTGGTGCTTTTGAACTGTGTTAGCAAATATTTTTCGAAGTTCTTCAGGTAGTCAAAGCCAAAGCTTTGACAGGTTTTTAATTAATTTCTTGATTGTATAAGAATGTCATTCTGTCCGATATTGTACAAAAATGGATAATTAATTTTTATCATTTTTTTATAGTTGCAGATGAATAGTCATATACTTTTTGTCTTGAAGATTCAGCATAATCTTTGAATAAATAGTATTCATGCGTATTTTTCAATCTCCAGTGACAAAAATCAGCTGACATGTGATAATTCACATTGCGATTTTTCTCATTATCTTTTTTGAGATAGTTGTTATCATCACACATACTGGCCACAGTCAATATGTCTCTGTCATGGCTTAATCATGTCATTATGTTTGCTTAATTTTTATCATATAAATCTTACTGCATACATTTCTTGTTACTTCTCAAATTATGTTTGTTTTGTGGCGATATCAAGCAGGCTGGTTTTGATTTGTAAAAAACAATCGGACATGTCATAGATATTTTTGATATCGAAATATTTTTATAGTTAATAAATTTATATTTTTTTTATTATGCTGGGAGTTTCTAATTTTATATATTATCATAAACATTACGACTCCCACATTGGTGACTCACGACGATGGATATGAAGATAAAGGAGTTTTATTTTTCGAAAATTTAAGAAAAATTGATTTTGACGCAGCACCATAATCACTGGTCTTCAGTGACGACCTATAAGGTATGTCCAGTCCAATCCATCATAGTTAACGCACTTACTATCTGGATCAGACTTCCGAGGTTACTCATTTGGTATACCCAGACCTCAGTGTTTATTGCTGACAGAAAAAAATAATTTGGAGCATGAACTTTTCATTGGAATGCAATTCAACCTCTCTTTCTCTGTTAACTCAACAAATCGTCTTATAATGCTTCCTCCCATTATCGGTGACAACGACGAATCAAAACAAAATTTGACATAATTTATTGGATTCCACAATTCTGGACTCTTATGTCAAAGAAACCAATGATCCTGATTTGGATAAAGAGCCAACTTCTTTCTCTGATCGGAACTCATCAGATACGAATGCAACGCTTGCAGAAATGGAAACTGTACCCATAAATTATGCATTCTAAACATTAAGTAATTCTGATATAACTAATATAATTAGATGGAGGCTGAATCTTAGAAGTTCACCGACATCGAGGTACAGGAAATTTTCCACATGTTTTTTCATTAATCAGAACCTTATGCAGAATATGGAGTTGATGGCAGGTCGAATCACCACATACGGTGGATCTGCTGACAAAACATGGAAATTTGTAATTAACCAGTATTACAACACTGGTCTGCTATAATCTGCTTTCCCACCACATTTTTATAACGTGTTTCCCTGTTTTTTTTTTTTTTAAACGGTGAGATCAACACTGGGCAGGGAGTGTGTGGCGATATCAAGCAGGCTGGTTTTGATTTGTAAAAAACAATCGGACATGTCATAGATATTTTTGATATCGAAATATTTTTATAGTTAATAAATTGATATATTTTTTATTGTTGGGAGTTTCTAATTTAATATATTATCATAATCATTACTACTCCCACAGTTTAATTAAATACGTGACATGCGAATATTCAGGAGAATGATAATTGTTTTTGGTAACTCCATAACTGATCAAAAAAATTTTAATTACCATGACACAATTAGATGATAGAAACAAATAAGAAAAAAACTGATCTTAATCGTGTTTTACATATAATTTAATTTTAATTAGTTCATATATGAGATGGGAACGTATACATACGGGTATACATATGGGTTGTTTGTGAGTAAAAATTATATTATTATATATTTGAGTGTTGAAGACAAAATTATTTTACTAGAGATTTGCAAACATATCCTAATATTATTTTTGTCTCGGTATCGATCCTATATCGATTCACACACGCTGCACAAATATTGATTCAATTATATAAAATTCACTTCCTATAACTATATTTATTTACTCTGTTAGGAACTTCAAATATTTTGCATATGAATAACTTATTTCTAGATGCAAATTATTCGTTTAATTTTTCTATCAATGATCATGAGTTACATATTAAAGCAATTGCTGGAACTTCCCGTACCGTAATAATCATTCGAGGTGATATTCGAGAAATATTAAATGTTTTCAAATAGATTTTTGTAAATATTGTGACATTGTCTAATATTTATCATAATTATATAAACTGAATTGCAAAGTTGAAATTATTTTTCTAAATTGTATTAGAACAGGATTAAAATTAATATCTGAATTATTTTCGATATACAAAAAAAAAAATTAAAAAAAATTAGAAACAAAAATTTTTTGTTCCAAAAGCAATTATTTTGTTGGAACAAGCAGAAAGTTCTTTGAATAATTTAAGTCGGACGCTTAGTTCACTATAAAACTGCCATTTTTTGCACATTTAGCTCTGTATCTTTAAAACGGCTGGACCTGCTTTTGCTAAAAACTAATCACCTCTTCTCCCAACCATTACAAATGGAATGTTTTTTAGATCATTCAAATCGTATACTCCGTTCTCACAAAAACTCGATTTGTATTTTCTGCACTCTTTGTGTCGTATCTCCGTAACGGCTGGGCCTGCCTTTGCCAAAAACTAATCAGCACATATCCCTATCAGTAGGTATATAATGTTTTTTGAACTACTCAAATCCTTTGATCCGTGCGCCCGAAAACGTGGACGAAAAAATGCGGACATACAAATCACACACACACACACATTCATTTTTTCTGACAATGAGGTGTGCAAAAATGTTCAGAAACCTTCAAAACGTCGAGAAATGCAAAAAAAAATATTTTTGATTTTCGGCCCATTACTACAACCACCCTACTGGAAGTTAAAAATGACTTTAAAATTACATATAGCAATTAAAATATATAACTATGCATACGCCTCTAATTTTGTCAAAGATGTATAAAAGTACGAGAGGTAGTAGTTCGAAATCACAAAAATGGTTACACATTATCAAAGATTGACACTTTATATAAAATTTTAATAGAATAAGATAGATAGATTTTAAAATTTGTCGTTAATAACGCAAACCGGAATTTGGAAAAATCAATTTTATATCAAATATGCCGAGACTGCACAGTTCTGTGTACAGAGTTGGCCTGCGGGACAATAGCTATGACAATATTTTGAAGGGATGGTTTACATGCCCAATCGAGATAAAAAAATATTTTAATATTTATAAAGATCTTATTCTACACCTGTTACAAATAGCCCCTAGCTCCTTTACACTTTAAAAAGTGTAATTTTTTTCTATTCATTAAATATTTTTTTAGTGTGTTATATTTTGTATTTCGTACAGCAAGCAATCGTATTGGCGAAATTCATTTAAAAAATTAAGTTATTTCGTAATATGAAAATTTTATAATAGTTTTTCTGCTACGTTAGAGGAAGTTACTAAAACTTCTAGCGATTATGTTATATTAATAGAAGCAGTTATTTGATTTTTATGCGTTATTAATGTTTTAAATCGCAGACACACTTTATTACCTCCCGTAGTGTAATCAAAAGATATTTAAACGCTTATATTCATATTTGATTATACTAACTTTACGACTGATTACAAATAAATAAAATGCAGTTATTCATTAGCGTGCTGGTAATTTGATAATTTGATGTTTTTTAATATGAAATTACTAGTGATGTGCCAACTCAAATCAACTGATTCGAATCGTTCAAATCAACCCTTGATAACGTGATTTGAATACATTTTACTTGATCAGCTCGTATCAAGCCGAAAAATATTTACTGTGATAGATACAATATGTAACATGAATTATAACATATAAACATAAACTTTATTGAATATAAAAAATATTTTCGATTTTAAGAAATGAATTAGATCATGCGAAACGCCTGTATTCAATCAATTCTAAAACGTGCGAAGATTTAGATTTTTGTTTTAATGCTTTAGCAATGCAGAAGTGTTCATCTTTTATTGTGAATCAATTTGAAAATATATCTAAACGGTTTTCAGCACTAAACTATTTCTAATCATGTTTATACTATTTTTTTGATAGTAATTTATTTTTAAATCTTCAACTTATCGAATATATTGGTCAAACTCGACACATTTTATCATACATTTTTTTGTATCACATTTACTTTAAAGGGGGTTTGCTCGTATGTAAGAGCTTAAGAGCGACGGAACTTGATTCAGAGGTCCCGGGTTCGATACCCACTTCGAGCAGCTTGTTGTCAGACAGTAGTGACAACGATTTTCACTTGGAAATGTAGATAGCAATATGTTTCCAAGTGAAAATAGCTCTTGCCCAGCATTGTTGCACCAATAAAAATTCAGCCCTTAGAATTACCGTCTAAAAATACGAAGTAAGGAGTAGTTCAGCCCAACAGCTCATAGTCATAGGACGTAAGGTTCTGATTGCTGTTAGGATATGAGAATAAAAAAAATGCCAAAAAAAATACATCAATAGGGCTTTTTACCTTTTTGTCCATAAACAAGCGTGATTCGAGTTAATTCAAATCAAGTTTTTTTTCTAATTCGAATCGAGAATATTTCGAGTCGGCACATCAGTAGGCATTACATCATAATTTTAAATATAAAATGACATTGTTGAGATATGAGCTGTTGAAATATGAGAATGAAAAAAAGCCAAAAATACATCATTAGGGCTTTTTGCCTTCTTGTCCATAAACAAGCGTGATTCGAGTTGATTCAAATCAAGTTTTTTTCTAATTCGAATCGAGAATATTTCGAGTCGGCACAGCACTAACAATTACATCATAATTTTAACCCTCCGTCGGTCGGCGTGGTCTGGCCAGACTTTTTTCGAATTCAATTAAAAAAAAAAATACTTCTAGTAATCCTATCGACTCGAAATTTCTTGACTTTTCCTTAAATTTCATTAGCTGTCGATCAATGAAAAATTCAGGACGAAAAAATGTACAGAAGAATAATTATAAGGATATTAACTTTTTAACTTCCCGTAGGGTAAGTTATAGTAATCGCAAAAAAATCGAAAATGAAAATTTTTATATATCTTTACGTTTCAAAGGTTTCTGAACATTTTGGCATACCTTAGAAAAAATGGATGTATGTGTGTGTGTGTGTGTGTGTATGTGTGTGTGTATGTATGTACGTGTGTGTATGTATGTGCGGATACAAATTTTCGTCGACGATTTCGGGAATACGGATCAACCGATTTGAATAATTCAAAAAACATTCGATTCGTATTGATAAGGAGACGTGCTGATTAGTTTTTGGCGAAGGCAGGTCTAGCCGTTCCGAAGATATGGGGCAAAAAGTGCCGAAAACGTTAACTCAGTTTTTAAGAGAACGGAGCGTCCGATGTAAATAATTCAAAAAACATTTCACTTGTATTGTCAAGATAAAGATACGATAAAATTTTCATAAAGGTAATTCTAGCGGTTTCGGAGATATGGAGGAAAAAGTAAAAAAAATAGCCATTTGGCGGTCAAAAATGATCATTAGACAGATGCACATCAAATTATCAGATATTTTATAGAGATTTTAACAATAAGTATACATTTTGTTAACATTCCTATGGGTTCCGTACCAATGCTTATGCGTTAGACAGCGACGCGGCGCTTACGCGCTTTATATTTTGTCCTATGCAGTTAAATCAGTACGTTTGCTTTGAAAAAAAAGTTCAGATCTTCCACAATATGTCAAAATAAAGAAAAAAAAATTTTTTTTCAAAAAAAAAAAATTAAAAAAAAATTTTTTTTTTCAAAAAAAAAAATTAATTTTTTTTTTTTTAAATTCTTTTTTTCAAAAAAAAGTGATTTTTTGTCCATATATATAGTTTCTCAAAAATCTTATTTTTTCAAAGTACATTTTTTTCAAAAATGTTAATCGTTTTTAAAAAAATTAATAATTTTTGGTACGGGAAGTTCCAGCAATTTGCCTTAAGGCACGATGCCTTAATTGCCTTAAGACAGAATTCCACTTACAGCTAGTTTATACTTCGAACGGTCGGAAAGGTCTGTCTAGACCACCCATACATTTTGTATGAAATATACGCTTTTTGATATATGTAAACCAGTATTTTGTCTTTTTTCATGGTATTTTCTATTCAAACTGCGTTGTATATATATGACGAGAGTTCCTTGAAAGCCTACCAAACTTATTGGTAATTGCAAACACTGAAAATCGGATGAGTAATGCACACATTATCAACAATTTTCCTAACCGTACTGCGTTCGAAATTTTTTTTTTTTTGGCAAACCTGTAGTGAAATTATATTTTCACTTTGAGGTTTACAGCTCATTTCAAAGGCGACGCACCTCATTTCGTTTTCATTTGAATTTCACATTCATTTCAAAGGCGCCGAAAAAGAATATTGTTTTTCATTGATTTAAAACAGAAAAATTAACAAAAAAAGCAACGATTTTTTAAAATTTGATTTTTTGTATAATCGTTAATATATAAGACACCAAAAACTCATTTATCACATATAAATGCATGTAAAATGAATGGTGGTCCAGCCAGACCTTTCCGACCGTTCGAAGGTGAAAAAATATCCGACCGACGGAGGGTTAAATATAAAATGACATTGTTTGATTTTTTTCAAACAAAGGTAAACTCGATTACTTAACTAAAAGATAAATAAGCTTAGTATTTACCTCATCCGGCTTGAGACTTTGTATGTGATCCTTCAATTCCATAGGCATATCTTCAGGCAGCGTCGCCACATCATCATAATAATCTGGTACCCAATTATATATCTGAAATCAGTATTATTTTTATATAATTGAATAAAATAAAATTATAATAGTAATTTCATCTATATATTTTACCCTGTTAAGCTTAAGAAAGACACAAGGTGCGGATTGTCCAAAGCCGTAGTTAGCCTGTGATGTGCATGAGCCCCACTTCTCGACGGCTACGGCACAAACACGATTTGCAGTGTTGGGCCCCGTTTCGTAGTCGCAGAACATTTGATTTTCACCGTGGCTTGGCAATTGAGACCGATTTTTGTAAGCTAGGGAACAAAAAAAATAATTTTTAACGAGCAATTGAATAAAATTGACTACGCATAAGTTAAGAAAAGATTTTTGTCATCGATTTTAATGAAAGTCTCATTGTCAGATAAATCAAATTCTGGCAAATTCTAACAGATCTAAAGAAAACTCATTAACACTTTTGCTACGAGCGTCGCCTGTAGGCGACGTCTGGATGGCGACCTGTATGTACGTGCGTCGCCTATAAACGTCAGCCTATGTGTTGACCTTTGATTAAATATTCATGATAACCTTCAGTTCTTTAGATGTGATTTTTAATGTTTATGGTAAATTGCTGGTACTTTCCGTACCAATTTTTTTTTAATCTTTAAAAAATTAGATTTTTGAGAAATTTTAAGTTTTTGAAAAAAAAAAGACTTTTTGAAGAAAAAAAATTTGAATAGAATGTTTTTTATTTTGAAAATTTTGAAAATCTTGAACTTTTTTTTAAAGCAATCGCATTGCCTTAGCTGCACAGAGATAAACTATCAAAGCGCGTAAGCGCCGCGTCGCCGTCTTCCGGATGAACTATGTTACGGAACCCATATAAATGTAAACAAAATTGATACACAATATTAAAATCTCTATAAAATGTCTGATAATATGATGTGCATATGTCTAAAGATCTTGTTTGACCGACAGATGGCTGTTTTTTTACTTTTTTTCCTCTCCGAAACCACTAGACCTGCCTTCCCAAAAATTTAATTTCTTCTTAATCTTGTCAATACAAGTAAGTTTTTTGAATATTGAAAAAACGGAGCGTCCGATTTTGATAATATTATTAAATTCGGACGCTTCGTTCTCTTAAAAACTGATTTACCGTTCTTGGCACTTTTTGCTCCGTATCTTCGAAGCGGCTAAACCTGCCTGTGCCAAAAACTAATCAGCACGCCTCCTTATCAATAGAAATCGAATAAATAATTGAAATCGGTTGAACCATGTTCCTGAAATCGTCGACGAAAATTTGTATTCGTACACACATATACACACATACATCCATTTTTTCTATGGTATGCCAAAATGTTCAGAAACCTTTGAAACGTGAAGATATATAAAAATTTTCATTTTCGATTACTATAACTTAACCTACGGGAAGTTAAAAATAAGTATACGAACAAATATATTTTTTATAGTTAATAGGTCTGGCTACTATTTTCTTTCTTCATATTTAAAATCCCATCAATTCGAAAAAGATTCAGAATTTGATTTCGTTTTGTTTAAAAAAAGACGTTGACATGAGGCTATATCCAATCATACAAACTCTATATGCATTTATTCATAATAAATAAATACACAGTCTAATAACACAATGCAATCTGATGAATTTCCCTGGTGGATACAGATGATATCAAATAACTGTTGTACCAAATAACTCAAACAAGTCGATTTATTTATATTATACTTCGCTTAAAAAATCTGGTTATTTCTTTCGTTCAATATAGTTTTCAGCCTAACTTTGTCTTTTCACTATTGTTATGTTGATGTTGTCAATGTGGTCAAACATCGCATAAAGATTTACTCTATGCTATATACTGAAATAGTTTACTTTTTTTATTTTTTTATTTACATTTGTGAATTACAATCTGTCACCCAGTGGTGATCCGATTCGATGTTGGATATGTTCATCTTATAGATGTAGTTCTTATGTGAAAAAATTTAAATAAAACCTATGAGTAATTGTCCATATTATAGGATTACTAAAGAATACCAAAAAGAGGCCGTTTTCTTCTGAGCCGTTCAATGCCATGTTTTTTTATTAAATTTTTTGGCCATAATGTTTAGGTGGTTCTGTATTCTATCCTTGTATCTCAGACTAAACTTTTCAATTTCTTCCTTAACTGTGTTCATGTTCAAATCTGTATGAACCAATCAATTTGGAACATACTTGGGTGCATTTATAATTTCTTTCAAAATCTTTTTTGAAATGTTTGAATTATGGCGATGTTGAATTTGCGCGTCGATCCCCAAAGGTATAATTTACTAAAAATCAAATTTATCAAAATAAAAAACTATTCTGTAAATACCACAGAAAAAATAACTTTAAACTATTCGTTATGTTATATCGTTTTTAATTATAAAATTCTCAATGATATGGTACTTGGTAGTATACTTGGGTTTTAGGTTTGAAAGTGGCAAAGATAATACAGTGGCAAATAAAGTTATCTTGAAAATGTAATAATATTTCTCATGTTTCTCCTATATTTGATTTCATTAAGAATAAAAATATTTAGAAAAAGCCCGCATAATTTGTCTGAAATCTGATATACATATACGCATTTATGTACAATCTTGAATTAGATGTTGATATATGAGTGATTTGAGTTGTATATCAAATTGTTGTATATCGCTCGATCTATAAACTAATATATAAAAAAATATATAAAAAAAATTCGGGGCATAGTCAATCATTACCTAATAACGATTTAATACTCACGAGCTAAAAATTCGTCAATTATTGTTGTCCATTTCGCAACTTCAGTTTCATTTTTGGCGTCGAACCATATTAGAGATCCCTCTTCTGTGTTATCTGCTATTGGCCTAAATCCCAGTCCAGGATTAGTTCCTGTTAAATAAAAAAAATGAAATTATTAAAAAAAATATTGATGATATTAAGAAACGATTTAAAAACTTGGAACTATTTCTATGAAGGAATGTTTTTATTGCCTGCTTTTTAGATATCGGCACTAAATTTTGAAACGGATTGCGACCCATAATAAATATTATTGACTTCTAACTTATACATGTCCATGTTTCCAATTCTTATAAATGAACTAAACCTTATACATATAACTAATGAGACAACAAATATATATAAACGCTTTATTTGTTTAAAATACTAGTTGAATACGCTAATTGAATTGCCATTCACATTAAATGCATTTAAATCTTTGTCGTATGTCACAGATACACCTTAAATACTTTGGGTTTTCAAATCTGTTATAATATTATTTTATGCAATTTGGGTAAGTTTTCCCATTAATCGGAATATATTGTTTTATCTTCGTGGTGTGTTTCATATATTTAAGAGTGTCGAGTAATCGAGGCTAGAATACTGATATCTAAAAATATGCAACAACGTCAGAGTTAAATAAATATTTATTTAGTTTCAATATTTTTGAACACTAAGCAATTAACACTATAAACAGATATGTTTCGAATAAATGATTGACGTATATTCACCTAATAATTTCACCTAAAATTAATTGATCGTGTATTTAATTGCAATATAATTGAGTTTGTTCTATTCCACTGATATTTATGTATTACTTTCACTAGATCAGAACTTTAACTTCTAAATAACATAAATGTTTAATATATTTAGTGCATTACTTTAAATCTAAAAGACATATGTCAAGTATTGTAAGTCGTTATTAATTTACTCGATTAAGTTAAGCACTTTTACACATTCCACACCAAAACTCAAAATATTTTTCTTAATTATAATAGAGTCAACATTATGAATCTAAATAATGTATATTTTATTTTGAGTTCTTATCTGCAACTTATAAAAAAAAATCAACTGCTTTTCTATTTCATTTATAACATCAATTCTTTCAAACTTCTTTACTTATTTAATTTTTAAATAAATGCACAAATGCACATGAACAAAAACCTATATAAATCTGTTTTTGTATATTGTGGGATAACTTAAGTAAAGTCTTATACTTCAATTTTATATGTAAAATTTGGGAAATCTATTAAATATAAAACACATCAGACATGTAAGATCAGTAAGGTATATTAAATATACATTATTTTATGAATCATTGCGAAAATAGATAAAACTTTGCTACGTTAAACAAGAAATATGCGTTGTTTGTCTAGATTATTTGCTATTTACTCATTTTAAATTTTCGGATTGACCATCATTAACTTTTTAAAAATTTATTGTCTTGTCAAAATTATTCAAAAAATAAACACACATTGCAACAAGAGATAAAGTACATTAATCTAAAATGGAAATCCAAAGTGCCATTTAAAAATGAAAAAGTTATCAACTTTTTGACAAAAATTATTGTAAGCAGATGAAATACTCATAGATAAATAAATAAAGAACATCTAACATCTTTCCACCAAAACTTCTGCTTTATATATTTATCCATCGTAGGAATAATGTATGAGAGCAAACGTCATCTAATTTTTTAGTCTGTAATTTGAAAATCAGTTACAGGTAAAAAGTTTTTTAACTTCACTCTTACGCAGAGAAAAAACATAACCGAAGTATTTTATATGAGACTAATGGAAGTTATTGTAGTATTTTATCAGATAACAATGTTTTAAATGAAATGTTCAAATTTTTATGCCGGTGCAGCCTGTGTAGAATATCCTATACAAAATTGTCTCAAACAATTGAAGTGATACAAAAAGTTGAGTAAACTAAATATTATTTTAACAAGGTGTATTGAAATAGTATTATTTAAAGTTAATAGTAATTCAAGATGGTGTTTAAAATTATTATGATACAATTGCAAGTAAACAATTTCTTTATTTAGAAAAGTTGTAAATTTCACAAATTTAACAGTAACATGAATTAATAAAATAGAATATTTCATAAAGAATGAATATATTTAACTGCGATTTCAGTTAATTGCTAATGTGTTAACAAATTGCATTTTCTCTATCAGTGCAAAGTACATTTTTATTGAGACCAACAAACTCATTTATAGTAATCTGATGAAATATACAACAAACATTCAGTCGCGTCATGAACAAAAGCACGCTCACGATCGTATTGTTTAAATGAATGGTTTTTTAATTATTATTAGAAAGTAATTAATTTAATAATTATTATCCTGAAGTCCTATTAACTGCTATAGTGAACCTGCCTAACAATAATTGATGTTATTTAGTTCAAGAATTTTTCTGGTGCTGATGATCTTTAATTTGATGCATCAATGTCGGGGAAAGACTATTTTTACTTGAAAACATTTTCATCTAAATTTCAAAAACCGATGACACTACTGGTTAATATCAGGCATGCTGTCTGAGAGTAGTAACAAATCTAGAATTTTTTTTTTATTGTTTCCACAGCAACCAGAACTCTTTATTATTGTTCTATAAGCTGTTTTTGTGTATGACTTATGACCTAAGGTATTGATATGAGAAGCAACCCATCGGTTCATCCTTCTCCTATGTGTGGGGTTTTTATATATTAGCTCTTATGTCTAATAGTGTGCATATGATTGTATGATGCAACTATGTCCACGAAGGACGATATCCACTTGGTATTATATTGTGATCTATAACAAATCTAGAAACTTCTGATTATAAGGTGCGGGCTCTAATCACTTACCGACGAAATAAATAGAATAACTATATATCATATAGTTATGTTCAAAGTACAATGTGCACTGGATAGTAAAATGCAATATAAATTTTTAGTAGTAAAATAAATAGACGTATTAATTAGACATACCTATTATTGAATCCTCAAGCTGCCATTTTGGGTATTCCTTGTCTATCGTAGATAGCATTGTGTACATGCATATTGTGAATAGGGATGCCAAAACTGTGTAGAATACCAAGTAAAATAGCGCTACGCGAGCTGTAGATTGAGGAAATATTTTATTAATTATCGTACCATAATATGTATATTAGCACTTTATGCATTAATTAAATGAAATATCATAATTAATATAATATCACAATTAACCAAATGATTTTTGAATTTAAGTACTATTAAGGTGACCATATTTTTTTAAGGGGTTACACCACTGTAGCAATAAAAAAAACGTATGTTTTTGCCATTTTTTTCGGACGGAAAGAAAAGTATTATATTCATGAAATTAGAGATAGTTATTTATTGTACTTTAAAGTAACAAAATAAAATATAATTGTGAAAAAAATTAAAAATGGCGGTACTAAAGTCATTTCGGCGAGCCGCGTCAAAATCCGCGGCACGCAAAATAACTACATCAATTTAACAATTTAATTATTAAACAACGAAGTACAATAAATAACTATCTTTAATATCATAATATTAATACTATTCCTTCCATCCGAAAAAATTGGCAAAAACATACGTTTTTTTTACTGCTACAGTGGTGTAACCCCTTATGTCAAAACCGGCACGGCAATTTTTAGTTATGTTAATCGGGGACGGGAAAGGAGGGAGTGTTGGCTTTAATGAAAATAACATATGCTATTTAAGGATACACTAACAAATCCGTTTTTTTATATGAATCAATTTTTTTTAAATCGGACTTTCAGTAAGAACTTCATTACTCAATTGTATGTAATACTTTTTTTATCTATGTTTTATCTGTTTTCTCGTTTTCAAGTCTCGTATACAATTCTATTCAATTTTTTTTATAATTCGAATAAAATTAGCACTTGTTTAATGTACCTATTAATTTTTGAAAACCGGGACTGTCCGGATCAAAAGATCTGAATACGGGACAAATATTGCCTTTTAGAAAACCCGGGACACAAGATAGAAATCCGGAATTGTCCTGACCTTAGTACTATTAATTTATAATAGATCAAAAAAATGTATACAACAACTCTACATTTTCACATAATTATTTATATTGATCTATGTTATTGTTTATACATTAATAACTTATGTGTGAAGGGTGTCTCAGAACTCAACATAAAACCGAAATGGGGTGACAGTGCTGATTGTAATTATAAAAAAAAACCCATGCAGCTTAAAAATTAGGAGCTTTTAAGTACAACCTAGAGCTTTGATCGGACTGTGACAATTTTCCGGATATTGTGGTTAATTTTTATTATTTTTGTTCATTCAAACTATGAAAACTGTAGCAATAACTAACACACCAGTAACAGTCACAAACAATATTTTTACTTTTTTACTCGTTTCTTTTTTAGTGTGAAACTTTTGATAAAACATGCCTGGGCACTTTAGTAGTTCTTTTTAAAGGACGTTTTTTTTAAGTCGATAGTTTCAAAAAAATTGCATTCATTGATATTGATAACGAAGTATCACCGACTTCTAAAAATTGTTTTTTTATTTTTTTTTTTAAATAAATGGAGAAACTGTTTATCATAATAAAAATTGTTGACTGACCAATTTGTAATTGTGATACATATTTGTACAGTAATATAAATTAATTTCCTTATCAATTGTTGTGTAGAATTTTTTAAATCGCTGTAAATTATTATTACGTTATCAAATCAATCATAAATTGCTGAAAAAACCTGAAATTAAATTTGCTGTTAATATTATTATCGTTTTACAAATCCATATTAAACCAGAAGGATTAGTTTATCAATTTCCCACTTAGATAAAAATTTGCAGATTAACTCTCATATAATTGAAATAAAATTATAGCAAAGTAGCTACAAATTTACTAAAAGTTTTGTATGACTATAAAAACCGTAAATATATGATGGCACAATATAGTTCTTATTAAATGAAACTATTGATCATTAATTAAATTTTGTACTATAATCAGTTAACTCTCATATAATTGAAATAAAATTAGAGCAAAGTAGCTACAAATTTACTAAAAGTTTTGTATGACTATAAAAACCGTAAATATATGATGGCACAATATAGTTCTTATTAAATGAAACTATTGATCATTAATTAAATTTTGTACTATAATCAGTTATAAAAATCTTGTTATTTTAAGAGAAAATGTAGTTTTTATTAAATATAGTGGAAGGTTTTATAACAGAAGCTAATATAATTATTTTATTAACTACAAATTATTTTATTTAAAAAACATTTACTTGGTTTTCAATTCATCTCCCTTTTATTCAATTACTATTTCATAAATATAGTGGTAGCATTTTCTACCACTTTTTTCTTTTCAATTATTATAAATTTAAAATAAGAATTGAAATTTTTATAGTCGTATCTTATAATTATTTTAAAGAGCATCGATTTTATGGGAGACTTAGTAAGAAATAATTTATTCAAATTACAATGATGTGCATAAATGTTATGTCCAGTAAGGCTCGTTGTAATAATAACGAAACTCTTTACTCCTTAGATTGTACAGTCGATATTTTGTTTTATAAATTTAATCACTTTTTACATGGCTATATTTTGAATGCAAAAGTATGTGTATATCTATATATTACCAAATGGACCATAAGAACCATTTGAACTAAGAATCATACACCGGTGTTATTTGCTTTTGCCATTCATAAAAGAAATTTATTTTTCGTGGATTTCTTTTTCAACTCTATGGACTATTGTTGGTATGTAATTTTGATACAACCCTTAACTCTATTTTTACTCAAGTGAAATCAAAATTTAATTCAGACCGCCTCAGAAACTTTATTCATCAGATAAAATGCTCAGACTGTGAATTTATTTACATAGGCGAAACAAGTCAAAATCTGAGGAAACTCCTGCATCAACCCCAAAATAGTTTAAAAAAAATGAAAACAATTAAAACCATGATTACAAAATATATTAATAATTTAAACCATGACATAGACTTAGTCAACCCTAAAATCTTATACTTCGAAAAAAATTTATTTAAATTAGGGTTGGTGGAAGGGTTGTTTATCGAATTACATAGCGACAACGTTTTTAACAAACGAAAGGACTCTACATCTCTGAACAAAAATAATAATTGTTTTTGAATAGCTTGTTGAAATTTTTAAATAAGTGACAAAATTCCATAGTTATTGACATTCTCAAAGATTGTCGAGTACGTGTGCAACCTTCTTGACTAGTATATTTATATTTTTTTTTCAAAAACGCGAAATTTTTATATCAATCTCACAATTTCGATAACCTAATAAATATTATATTCAAGTCAAAATATATTGATAACTAGTGGGGTGTATGGCATCGTGTCTTAAGGCAAATTGCTGGAACTTCCCGTACCGTAACGAAATGTTCGAGAAATATTGAATGTTTTCAAATAGATTATTATAAATATTGTAACATTGTCTAATATTTATAAGAATTATATAAACTGAATTGCAAAGTTAAACATTTAGCTCTGTATCTCCGAAATGGCTAAGCCTGCCTTCTCCAAAAACTAATAACCACTTCTTCCAATCATTACTACTTGAATGTTTTTTAGATCATTCAAATCGGATGCTCCGTTCTCTCAAAAACTCGATTTATATTTTTTGCACTCTTTGCTCTTTATCTGCCTAACCTGCCTTTGCCAAAAACTAATTAGCACATCTCTCTATCAATAGCAATCGAATGTTTTTTGAACCATTTAAATCGGTTGATCCGTGCGCCCGAAAACTTGGACGAAAAATTGTATCCATACATACATACACACACACACATCCATTTTTTCTAAGATATGCCAAAATGTTCAGAAACCTTCAAATCGTCGAGAAATGTAAAAATTTTCAATTTCGATTTCCGGCCCATTACAATAACTTACCCTACGGGAAGTTAAAAATATAATTATATTTTTATTGCTAAGGTTTTGAGAAACCGTTGGCACACCAATCTTGGATATTGAAAAAACATTAAATTATATTCAATGAACAACAAAAACCATTATTAAAATATCATCAATTATTCCGAAAGTAAACATTATCCGCTATAGAAAATAATTATTTCTCGATCAATTTGAATGATACATTTTCCGCACAAAATTTGTATAATGATAATTATTTCTGACAATATTGCTTTCATTTCTAATTTCGACAACATTGTCATTTCTGTAGTAAATTGTTATTACTCTTGACATGATGAATTTTTTGATCATCTCGGAAACGATAAATGAAAGAGCTATAAAAAGTGTTCATTTAATAGGTGATTCTATAAAGAGTTATTCATTAATCAACTGGTGCCCGCTGTTATTAGTATCAACCCCCGTAGTAAACGTTTAACAGCGAGAAACCAATAGCTTAGGGGATCGGCAAATGAGGTCACTCTAGAAAGTAAACTCATAGGCTAAATGAATTATGGATAATGGATATGGAGAATGGCTTCATTTTTGGTTCAATATTAAATATATCTACTCGTTCTGTCATAATAATATTAATACAAAAGTATATTGATACGAATGTGTAGGAATTGATACACGAATACATAAAGTGTACATAGTCACCCCCTCCCTATTCATTTATGTTGTGACAATATATCATACACAATTAATTCATTATATACAGAACTTCAGAAATCGCTTTAACTAAGATGGTGGACAATGATCCAATTTGATTTTCAGTAATTATACTGTCTAACCAAGTAAATTATATAACACACAACATGTATAAAACAAAAAACTATCGAATTATATATAATTATATATTCAGTAAAATTTCTAATTAGTTCCTAGTTATAGAAACCTTTTTTACTATTTTGTCTAAAAAGTCTCTCCTGGACAGTTTGGGGGTAAACGCACCCAAAGTATTTTTGAAACAATTTTACGGAATATTTAATATACAACTAACATGTAATCTACAAATATTACTTCAATGTATCTCTTGTGAAAATATATAGATAGTTTTAACTTAATTTACTTTTTTATTTACTATTTTCTTGTTGTTTACACCTTTGCTAGTGTAAAGGTTTAGTTGGTCCTTTTAACCTCACGTATATGTAAGCTATTATACAGGTTATATAAAAAATTTGTTGAATCTAACTTCGAATTAATAATGCATCTTATAAAACAATTTTATAAAATATACTTAAAAATCATTTACTTATCATAAACTAAATAAAGGTGTTTAAAACCAAACTAGTGGTGTGTATGGCATCGTGCCTTAAGACAATTTGCTGGAACTTTCCGTACCGTAACGAAATGTTCGAGGAATATTGAATGTTTTCAAATAGATATTTATAAATATATACTGTAACATTGTCTAATATTTATAATAATTATATAAACTGAATTGCAAAGTTGAAAATATTTGTTTAAAGTATATCAGACCTTAAGTCAGAATTACAAATAAAATCTGAATATTTTCGATATACAAAAAAAAATATTTAAAAAAAAAAATTGAAACATTTTTTTTTCCCAAAAGCAATTATTTTGTTTAAACTAGCAGAAAGTTCTTTGAATCATTCAAATCGGACGCTTAGTTCTCTCAAAAACTGCAATTTTTTGCACATTTAGCTCTGTATCTCCGAAACCGCTGGACCTGCTTCGGCCAAAAATTAATCTCCACTTCTCCCCGTCATTACGAATTGAATGCTTTTCAAATCATTTAAATCCGATGATCCGATCTCTCATAAACTCGATTTTTATTTTCTGCATTCTTTGCTCTGTATCTCCGAAATGGCTGGACCTGCCTTTGCCAAAAACTAATCAGCATATCTCCCTATCAATAGGAATCAAATATTTTTTGAACCATTCAAATAGGTTGATTCGTGCGTCCAAGAACGTGGATAAAAATTTTATACATACACACACACACACAGGCACAGACACACACACATACATTTTTTCTGAGGTATGCCAAAATATTCAGAAACCTTCAAAACGTGAAAAAATGTAAAATTTCAATGTCGATTTTTGGACGATTACAATAACTTACCCGACGGGAAGTTGAAAAAAACCTCCAGGCAGCGATGTCGTAAAAATTAAGGTGGATCGAGGTATTTTTTCTTTTCTTTCAAATAGTGAAAATTAGTTTTAAAATTTTGTATTTGACTTGGAGGTGAAACTTTTTACCTGCGGATCTTTAAACCCCGCTCTATCCTACTATTTCTATTATCTAGTAAGAATATTATTTAGTCATTCATAAACAAAGAAAATTACACAGACAGACTGATGAAATAGACATATTGCATTTATTAAGTGTAACAAGGTCAATTATAACATTTAGTGATATATAGGTCGTTAATTACATATTTTAATATTAAATTTTACTTATTAGCTACATCGTTACAATTATATTGTTAGCAACTAAAATATGTTTACAAATTAGAATCGAGATATTTTGCCAGTTTTTATTAAAATTAAAAACACATAATCAGTATTAGAGAAATCATATTATATTTAAAAAGACATTGAAAAGCTTTTTACAATAAGCTATTATAAGGATCATCACAAAAGCTTAAAAAAATATTGAGTTCTGATTACTTCTAAAAAGAAATTAGTAATACGGTATATAAAACGATAAACACAAAAAACACAAATGATAGTACAAAAAGCTATTTTTTTTTTAAATTAGCTCATTTCTGTAACCGAATTCAATTTAATTATTAGCGCCATTAAATTGATTGTGAGCCCTTCACAGAGCACCCATTTATATCCAAATAATGGCTATGTCTATATATATGTATATGTATGTATGTATGTATATATATATATATATATATATATATATTCTATAGAAAAAACGTATGTCAAGTGTTATTCTAGTTTTTTTTTATTTTAAAACTATTTTAACTTAAAGTAAGATCTTGGAAATATTATAAATTTGTTTTTTTTTTAACCAAACGATTCATATTTGATAAGGTGACAAATTGTATATTTATTGCGATAATATGCAAGTCAAAAATATAAATAAGTTTATAGTAAATAAAATAAATGATAAATAAATAAGTAATAAAATAACTAATAATTAATTAAATTATATTAAACCTATAAAATATTGACTTTAACCTTATTATAATATTATTATACCGACGGCTTGTAAAATTAATAAATAAATAATAAATAATAAATAAAATAAGAATAACATTTTCCGGTTGCAAATTTAACTTTTTGCAATTGTATTAACTTTCTTGGCGCTATATTTGAAACTATATATTTCAAATTATACAAAGGTTTACTAATGGATTATCTTTAGTAGTTATTAGTACATATGTATTTGGTACAATAGTTATTAACTTCCCGTAGGGTAAGTTATTGTAATGGGCCGAAAATCGGAATAGAAAATTTTTACATTTCTCGACGTTTTGAAGGTTTCTGAACGTTTTGGCATACCTCAGAAAAAATGGATGTGTGTGTGTGTGTGTGTGTGTATGTATGTGTGGATACAAATTTCCAGTCACGTTTTAGGGCGCACGGATCAACCGATTTGAATGGCTCAGAAAACATTCGATTCCTATTGATTGGGAAAAGAGCTGATTAGTTTTTGGCAAAGGCAGGTCCAGCCGTTTCGGAGATACGGAGCAAAGAGTGCAGAAAATTAAAATCGATTTTTTGAGCGAACGGAGTATCCGATTTGAATCATCTAAAAAACATTCAATTAGTAACGATTGGGAGAAGTTTTTATTAGTTTTTGGCAAAGGCAGGCCCAGCCGTTTCGAAGATACGGAGCTAAATATGTAAAAAATGGCAGTTTTTGAGAAAACTAAGCGTCCGATTTAAATGATTCAAAGAACTTTCTGCTTGTCTTAACAAAATAATTGATTTTGAAAAAAAAAATTTTTTTTTTTTTTTTTTGGTATTTTGTATATCGAAAATATTACAGATTTTATTTTTAATTCTGACTATAGTTCTAATATACTTTAGAAATAATTTCAACTCTGCAATTCGGTTTATATAATTCTTATAAATATTACACAATGTTACAATATTTATAATAATCTATTTGAAAACATTCAGTATTCCTCAAACATTTCGTTACGGTGCGGGAAGTTCCAGCAATTTGCCTTAAGGCACGATGCCATAATTGCCTCAAGATAGAATTCCACTTACAGCTAGTTTAATTTTTAATTTAATGTGAAAACTACTTTAATTTTTAATGTAATGATTATAGAAATCATTATATGAATCATGTAATATTAACAATGTTAGGACAGAAAATTATAAGATTCGATACATTAATTATAAAACTGATACTCCAAGATTACCTATGCATGCCCCATAGGTAGTCTTGGAGTATCAATTTTTAAATGCCCATCAAGAACAACAATGCTTTTGATTGCTTTTAAAATATGATGAAATTTACATGAGAACAACACACTAATGAACTAATCAACAATACTAACAACAAATTTTCATTGTTACAAAATAAACCATATTTTCATTTAAGAAAATTCGATTCTAAGGTATTACCTGTCATTTCGGCATCAACAAAGAACTTTACTGTATTTTACTTCACACTACTTGATCGTTTATAGTATATTCTGTTAATCATTAAGCTGTTAAGTATTTTTTAATAATATCATTCTAGTATATGTTTACAAACATATGCAGCTAATATAATTTTCCTCTTCATACAACGCAAAATATAATGAACATCTTCACTATTCGCCTAGGTAATACGACATTTACAAAACAAATAATACATAAATAAACCGCTAATTAACTCTGCTACATATCTAGACATTTATTTACGTTTCAGTAGTTACATGAAACCTACTCAATACAGGTAAAATGTGTTAAAAATCGTGTTTGCCGTTTTAATTTGCCATGATTTTCTGCTCAAGGATTCCATTTCAATTTTGATTAATGTGCCAGTTAAGATGACCTGAACGTCTTAATAAGTTCGACAATGTGCCTTAATTAATAATTGAAATATATTAATTCGTGATAAATTTATTTATCTTCCTTAAACATATAATTTTCTGCATGATTTTGGTATGTGAAATCATTAATTCAGGCAGACCACCAAGTATGTCAGACCTGACTAGATGGTCTAAAGATGTTTTTATCACTTTGATTTTTTTTATTAAAATATTTTTATGCGGTTTTCAAAATTATATATTATCGCACAGGATTGGAAAACTTTCTTTTGATTTTATTCTAATGTTGACTAAAATTATAGATCTTTTCTAATTTTTCGACCATACTTAGTTTGTAAACTTATTGTATTTTTATGCGATATCTATAATTTCCAATGTAAATTTAGCTCAAATTCAGGGTTTCTCATGTCCCAGTAGTAAGAGCTTTAGCCTTGCTCAATATTAAATAGTAGTGATATCAGTTTTCATTTGTAAATATACATCTATAAATGTTTCCGTATGAAAACAGCTTTTTCTCGGCATTGATGCATCCAATTAAGAATGTATCATCTTTATTAGAGAAATTGAAACAACAGAAATCTATCCTATCTATCCGATTAATAGGTTAAGCGTTGGGTTTTGTCCTGTTATTAGTTTAATTAGAATTACTAAATTCTAAATTGCTAGTCAAAACTGTAAATAAAATCGATTAGACAGAATGGAACACAGTTCCTAATGGTGCCTATCAGCGGATATAGTTTTTATACACTGATATGACAAATTTTATTATATGACTTCTGTAGCTAAAGCTCATACTTCTTTAGCTTAAAATTGTATTCAAGCTAAGTATTTTGGAGAAAACGCTTAACAATTCAGAAGTGTTTAAGAAACATTATGGCTATTCGTGCAACCGATCGAAATTGAATAATTCAAAAAACATTCGATTTGTATTGATAAGGAGAATCGCTGATTAGTTTTTAGCAAAGGCAGGTTAAGCCGTTCCAAAGATAAAGGGCAAAAAGTGCGAAAAACGATAACTCCGTTTTTAAAAGAACGGAACGTCCGATTTTAATAATTCAAACAACATTTTACTTGTATTTACAAATTGAAAAACTGAAAAAAAATTTGAGAAGGCATGTCTATCAGTTTCGAAGTTCTGAAAAAATATAAAAAAATGCCATTTGGCGGTCAAAAATGATCATTAGACATATCCACATCAAATTATCAGATATTTTATGGAGATTTTTATAATATGGATCAATTTTGTTTTCATTTCTATGGGTTCCGCAAGATTGTTTGTCCTTTAGACGGCGACGCGGCGCTTACGCTTCGATATTTTGTTTTTATGCATCTAAAGCAGTGCAATTGTTGCTTTGAAGAAAATTTCAAAGTTTCCAAAATGGAAAAAAACTTTTTTTCAAAAAAGTCAATTTTTTTCAAAAATTTAAAATTTATTAAAAATCTTTTTCTTTCAAAGTTTTAAAAAAAAAATCGTCTTTTTGTTCCAGCAATTTGCCTTAAGACACGATGCCATATACCACTAGTTGGTACATTTTTTGACGATACAATTATATCATAACTAAACCTACAAGATCTCTAGCTCATATATATATATATATATATATATATATATATATATATATATATATTCCTCGAACCTGCAAGCTAATATCTCGATGATAAATCTAGTACAAAAAACGGAAGAGAAGATTTTAATCAAGAATTTCATTATAAATGTAAGCTGTAAATATCTCCTAATAATACTAAAACACAATCATAAAAAAATAAAAAAATTAAGAATAAATTAAATAAAAAAAATATATTACACAGAACTTGGTAAAAGAGCTAAATTATCGATCATTCAATTAAGTCAATGAAGGAAATATTTGTCAGAAAAAAAAACATAGATTGCACATCATTACATTACATTGTTCATCTTATTCGATGGGAAATAATTAGTCCTGTGCTACAAGCTTTCTGTTTAAACAACATATTTTGTAAAACAAAACACAGCATTAATATTATTATCATTATTAAAATGAGATAAATAGCAGAAAATGCCCTTTGAATTTGAATTAAACTTACATATATTCTGAGGACATAAAGTTATATTAAATTGAAAAATAACTATTGTAGAGGAGCTAGGAGCTATCTGTAACAGGGGAAATTAGTAAGAAGCGAATTTCAATCGGATCTTAAACGATATTTAAATATTTTTATCTCGATTGGACATGCAAATCGTCCTGCATAATATTGTCATAGCTACTGTCCCGCAGGATGACGCTATATACAGAATTGTGCAGGTCCGTCATTTTCGACAGGTAATATAAATTTGCTCTATCATAAAATTTCGGTGTGCGTTATTATTATCGACTAAATTTTATGCATCATATTTCGTTTCAAAATTATCAATCTTTGATAATGTCTAACAATATTTGTGATTTATTTCGTAAAAATATATTCAGCGGATCTCAAGATATATTAAATTCAGAAAAACTGTTACAATAAGACCCAGGATCCCCTACTTTAAATATTTGAAATGATTTATCATAAAAATTTATTCACGCGTAATTTTTCTTAAAATTCATATCATAATTTAGAAATTGGTATATGTTATTGAGCATACACTGTAAGTTGTACATAATTGCTTTTTGTTATAATGTGCAATTTTATTACAGTTTTTTGCTATGGAATTATACAAACTATATGTGTTACAATTAATTGCCAAATATATATTTAAAAATATTTTTATTATTTTAATAATTTTTCTTGTATAAACTTTTTATATTATATTTTATTTTATATTATATTCATTTAAATGTGGATTAAACGTATCGACGTTAAGAGTATTTGATTTTATTTTGTTGCCTTAATTTAGATTTGATGAGATACATAATAGTTTTGTAGACATAGCATTCTTTATTATTAAGACCATCATGGATCTATATCTCAATCAATGATTGATAAACATCCTGCATAAAACAACTTTAATCTAAAGTTTATAAAACACAAACTAAAACCAAAGAGTATTATAAAGAAAGCAAAGAAATATGGTGGCGGTTATTACAGTAAAAAATAAAAATTTTTAACAGTAAATATATTATAAAAATCTACTTAGTAAAATTATAAAAATCTACTTCGACTTTAAAATTGATTGTATAACAGAATGGTTGTTAATAAGGCATGAAATATTGCTGCATTCGTTTCAACAAACTAATATAATATAAAACTATTTTTTATTTAAATCTCGGAATTCATAACCGCCTTAGACATCTGAAGGTTATATTTCATCTTGCACATAACTTTACTTATCAACCAATTGCATAATATTTCTACTTCTGCCTGAGTGGACACTTTGCATACGATTTGTCTACAATTTCCACTTGGCTGGCTGAAGCATGGAATATCAATAATGTAAAATTTGTAAGCAAAGTACTTCTTTATGTTACGTAAAGCCAATCTCTACAGTCGTATAGTCTTAACTTAACCAATATCTTCTGCTTATATCCGGTTAGAACCGACAATATCCATCCAGAGTGACAACATTTGAATACCAAAAGAAACGAAACCAAGGTTTCATTCGTAGGTTAGAATAATATTTATATCAAATCAATAGACAGCTTTTTAGATGTGTTTTGATCAACTTTTATTGGCTTAGTTAAAATTCAAATTTTATGGACGACTTAATTGGTTTGAAACCGTTATATTTCATCTGGGGCAAAATTATTTGACGTGGGTAAATAACAAATCCTTTTTTAAAACTAATTACTGAAAATTAATTGTTGATAACTATACCTATAGTTAGTAAAATTTAAATAAAAATAGTTCAACTCATTCTCAGAATATGCACTAAAAGCTGCCAGTTGAAAATGAATGTACGATTGCTAGACAATTACTTTTTTTTAAATAATCGATTTCTATCTCAACCATCCTCAAACTACTCATTTAAAGCTTTTTGTTTAATATCAGTCGACACTTGTCTCATAATTCGCATTATAGAAGTTTATATATAACTTATGTACATAATTAGTGGTGTATGGCATCGTGCATTAAGGCAAATTGATAAAACTTTCTGAACCGTAACGAAATGATCGCGGAATATTAAATGTTTTCAATTAGATTATTATAAATAGTGTAAAATTTTTGAATGTTTATAAGAATTATATAAACTGAACTGCAAAGTTAAAATTATTCATTTAAAGTATATAAGTAAACTTCAGAACTTTAGCAAGAATTAAAATTAAAGTCTAAATTATTTTCGATATACAAAAAAAATTTTTTTACCAAAAACAATTATTTTGCCTACACAAGCAGAATGTTTTTTGGTACATTCAAATCGGATACTACGTTCCCTCAAAAACTTGGTTTCTATTTTCTGTGCTTTTTGCTCAGTATTTCCGTAACAGCTAGGCTTGCCTTTGCCAAAAACTAATCAGCATATCTCCCTATCAATAGGGAATCGATTGCATTTTGAATTTTTCAAATCGGTTTATCCATATGCCCGAAATCATCGTCGAAAAATTGTTTCCACACATACACACATGTACACACACATCCATTTTTTCTGAGTCATTCAAAAATGTTCAGAAACTTCTGAAACGTGAGGATACGCAAAAATTTTCATTTTAGAGTTTCGGCCCATTACTATACCATACCCTACGGGAAGTTAAAAATATTATAGTCTTGTATAATAAATTATAACATTAATAATCTACCGTAATAATAATATAAACAAATGTTAGAAAATAACACAGCATTTTTCGAACTCCGTACCAAATGAGACCGAAAGATTATATAAAGGACCTAATGTCTCTTATATTGCTTATCGAATTATATTCCTTTTGAATTCCAAAACTATTTTTTATGTATTTCAAAAATCATTTTTCATATTTGTCCAAAGCCGAAATTATTTAATCTATTAAAATATTCTACGTGCAGACTATATAAGCACAAAAATAGATTTTGTTAGAAAAAAAATATTTATTGAGACATCAAATTCTATTTTGTTAAAACAATTTCTTCCGTTCATTACAAGACCTCATATTTACTTAAAGAGTAAATATCTTTATTGATAATTTTATCAGCAAAATATAAGATTAGTACTTCTTTTTAGCAAAGTACAGCAATTCTGTAAAATCCTTTTATTCCCATCTTTGTCTATGATTTCATTACAATGGTATAATGAAACTAATTAATTTGTGTTAATATATTTACTATAACGACTAGTAAATATTACAAAAATGATGCTATAAAATTGCATTTTGATGATGCTTTTATTGATGATATTTTTATTGATGCAGCAATATCGGATATGAACTATTTTTACTTGGACACATATGTCGGATAAGGGCTATTTTTACTAGAAAACATAAATATAGCAATTATTCCTTGAATAATTTGCAACGAGTAACATACTCTCTTCGGGCTACCTGATGTCAAGCAACAGTGATATCAGTTTTTGCTTGGAAATATAGATTGCAATATGTGCCCAGTGAAAATAGCTTTTCTCCGACATAGCTGCATCAATAAAAAAAATTATCGCTCTTATTGAAATTATAATAAAAATATAGAGATATGACGATTGTTTGAGTTGTCATTTATAAAACCGACAAAGTTAGTTAAGGAAAAATCATTACAACAGCTTACAAGACCCTTAAATTCTGATAGCTGTTAAAAAAATAACAAATTAAAAAGTTAATATTATTTTGTAAATAGGTATTTCATACCTAACATTCAAATTTAAAAAAAACTATTTATGTTAGTAATTAGTGTATTGTTTTTGTAGAAAGTAAGAACTCGCACTTCATTAATTTTTGTGATTCACCATCAAGCAATACAATCATTTTGATTTTGTGCGATAGAGTATCTTGAAACAAATTTGATAATATATTTCATTATAATATTATCAAAATCTGTTTAAATTTACTAAGATATCTATCTAAATGTTCAAATATTGCTGTTACATTTTGACAATGTAGTAGTGTGTTCTCTGATCAAAACCAGGATATTACTATTGAGTTAACAAAAACTAGATACACGTATATTATGTATTGTACCAATTAATTTTTTTCCAATACATTTTTTTTCTTACCGCATGATTTTGCAATTACGTGTTTGCCCTTCTTAACTTCGGTTCTGAACTGGTTCTTTTTGCTTTGATCAAGATTTAACCAGAAGATTCAGGTAACTTCTAGCTAGGGTTCTCCAAACAACGTCATATTTATCAATTATTTTTCGTGAATATTGTTGTATTGATTTGAAATAATCAATTCTAACTCATTAATTGTTTACTTAATATTTTGTGACATATTGTTATCGTTAAATGCAGACAGCCAAAGACCTTGATAATACGTGTTATAATATTTATTGAATTTTAGTGCCAGTCATGTTTCAGAATTTTTAATTTTAATCTACTTTTTATTGAGAGCTGATTTAAACCTTACTTTAAAGGCTATATTTGAGCCTCAATATCTTTAACAAATGTCGTGGTTCATACATTTTTGTAAGAGTTATTATAATACTGCCATAATTGCATCCCACTACCAATAATTTTTCTTGGTTATAACAGTAATCAGAACTAAAGAGTCGCTTGAGCTGCTGTACTGACACTTCTTAATTACGTAGCTTCAAGAAGGCAACCCAATGGTTGTCCTGTCTCTATTTGATATTTTATTATTAGAATTTTTCTAATACGAATAATTTTTAATTTTATGGAGTAATGCCATCTATATTTTTAAGCAAAAATCTGTATTTCTTTCGCTGCTCTATATCAGGCTGTTGTAGAATATTTACAAATTTAAATAGAAATATCACTTTAAATAAAACTAGTAGTGCATCGCATTGTGCCTAAAGACAAGTTGGTGGAACTTCCCGTACCTAAAATTAAAATTAAAAAAAAATATTTAAAACTAAAAAAATATAGAATCCTACGGGATGTTAGTCACTAATAAATTTCAGCTATCTGTTAAACTAAAATAAAATTATAAAATATAAATTGTAATATAATCATTAAAAGAATATTGGTTATACCATATTTCTTTGGAATAAAAAATTATTTTCAGTCGGATCTTGTGAGGACATGCACATAGGAATGAAAGAGGGTGTATTCTATATATAATTCTTATTTGTACTTAAAAGTAAAGAAAAAATAACTTGATAAATTGTTTGTCTTTTTTAATATTTTATTCGGCGGGGTAGAAAATGTCTTACTTTATGATTGAACGCAATTAAATTTGTCAGTAAATATAATATTCTTTTTTAACCCCGCAACTAAAATTGAAGCATAGTAAAAACAATTATAACGTAACATTCTGAAGCTAAAATGTACTTCTCATTTGATTTTTACAACTGATATAAAATCTCCTCAAATCTATGCTCAATGTACACTTTCCATGAAAGCAATAGTAACTAAGTATACAAAAGCTTATAAAATGATCTCAGGTATTTACTTATCAGGTGTTCAAAGTTTCCACTCCAGGTAGCTTCAGACTTCAGGTTATAAAGGGTTTTGTTACTTGAATTTTAATAACTATTTTGCACATGGAAAGCCCCAGAATGTATATTTATAATCCGCATTATATAAAACATATGCACCCAAACGACGAATTTGAGAAATCTTTAAAAATTTGTTTATGCATTAAAATGTAATTGAATACATTGTCCGTACCCAATGAAGTGAATAAATGAAATTGTATTTATTCTTATTTTGATTGATTTTTTAAATATTATATTATGAATATTTCTTCTGAAAAGAATTATGGATATTTGATGTGTTCCTGATAATTCATTAAAAATGTTATATAAATTCTCCTAATTTTCGTAAAATTTTCTATGACAACCTTGCAATATTATTATATTATAACATAATTATGTATATCATATGAAGTGTATAAATTATACATGCATGGATACAAATTAACGCAAAAGATAAAATAATTAGAAATAATCAATCTTCTAATTAATTTCGAAAATCATTATTTCATTATCAAAACTAATTTTAATTAATTATTTTTACTAAATTGATTCCTTCAATTTTTAAATAAAAATAAAAACGTAATGTAACTGTTCATATAATTTGTATGCAACGTGCGTAAATATATAATACAATTCTGAACCAATAATGCATTTCTGTAATATTTAGCTTTTTTTGTTTAAAGTATGCTAATTAAGTGCCGTTATTATTTACAAGGACTGCGTAAAAAATGAGTAAATAAGCGAATACGATATTTTTTTTATTTTTGTCAAAACATGCTCGGTATGTATAATAATGACAACTTATTTCAGCTATTTGATATAACAAAGATGATTTTTTAAAACAAAGCTTCTCATATAGATTTTTCTTGAAGTATAAGATATATTTTACAGTTTCGTACATAAAGTGCTTATTCCCTTATTTTGACTGTTTATTGGTATATATTTATATTAGTCCTTACGGTAAAATAAATTTAATTTTTCTTATATTTAAGGATTTTTTTGTACTAATGTACGATTGTTGACGTTATAAAACATGAAATTTGAAAAAAAAACTGTCGTTTTATTATACACTTTATTATTATACACTTTCATGGACTAATGATTCAAAAACTTCGTAAAATTTTGCCACATATTTTTTGCTTTCCGTAGGGTAAGTTATAGTAATCGAAAAACAAACAAAAATAAAAATTGTTACATATATTTACGTTTCAAAATTTTCTGAACTTATCTTATAGTAAAAAGCAGACACGATTCGAAAATCTAGCATATAGTAATTACTATATAACAAACTATCCAGGGTGCGTCATTTATATCACTATATTTTATTACAAGTATATTATTGTTTATATGATATTTCTAATAATAATTAGTATAATTGGTTAGTATCAAATTTTCTTTATATAACGCGTTAATGGATAACTGAATGCACGAATAAAGTATAGAGTCTGAAATAATTTTATAAATGAGTTAAATTATATTTCACATAATTTAATTGAATGTGCCGAATTTGTTTTATACCCAACCCTGTTATCATTTTGATACCTGTTCCTTAGACATGTGATGTCAATCCCAATAAACAGCGTAGAACAATTAGATAAGAGAAACCTGTCCGTGATGGAAATGAATTTCAAAGAGTGTGTCCTAATCGTAGGTATAAACAACGGTTTCCAAAAAAAAATATTGTTTAACTGAATTTGATAATGTATGTTATTGACCTCATTGACGGAAAACCAGAGATATTTATATGCTATTCAATGCCATTGATAAAATAATTGTGATCGTTTCAAAATTTAGTTTTCTCTTAGGTTTATAGTGTTAAAGATCAATATCATATATATATATATTTTTTTTAATTTAATCAATGGGAGTAATGGAAATTTTTGTTGTCTTTCATAATACATAATACTTTTGCGTATTGTCGTAGCTTTTTATTTATGTGAGGGCTTTAGCATGAGGTATTTAATTTATTTGAGTGCATTTCTGATAATTTCACTAAATTATTTTTTTTTAATTTTTATTGTATTTACAAATATAAAATTAGATAACACAATGATTTAAACCTGCGCCAATACCAATAAAGCAATAGTTTTCACTTATGATTATGCATTTCAGTAGAGTTTCAAAAAGTAGTAGTTTACGTATTATAATTTTTACAACAATTTTTATTTATTCTAATTGAATTTATTAATAAATGCTTTTCGGTTTAGTTTTAATTGATTGAGTTCATGTTAATAAAAAATGCCACTTTCACAAATAATAAATGCTTAAAACACATGACATTTTAAGGTAAAACTTGGTAAAAAAAATTGCTTCTCTACAAAATAGCCTAGTCCATGCATACACTATAAATTTATGTGACTGAACTAACCATAAAGCTATATACAAATTTGAAATACTTTGGTTTTCTATTATTGTTTTTTTTTTACTTCGTATATAAGTACATTAGTCATATACACGTTATCAATCAACTTTACAAATTAATTTTATCGGATTGGATATAAGTATACAGCGCACCATATATTCATTTTTTAGTCAGCAGTATATAAAATTTAATTGGGAGAAGAAAATATATGTGTGATAAAAGTGGCAAATATTGACGGCGTTTTTGAACTATTAGTCTATGTTAGTATATCAATCTAATTACAAAAACACCATATAATTATAGGCAAATCAACTCTCTTCTCTTAAGTCTTTCTAAAGTATTCCTGAGGACCCATCAAGTCCATTAACGCAAGCGTTAGATAAACATAAACAACGCTCGTGAAGTAACAAAACCATTTGATTTTTACTATTATCATTCTAACAACCTAATTAGACTAATTTATTTAAATTTATTTATGCGTAATTCGATTCGGCTAACAATTTGATTTAAATGATTCCGTGATCCGGCGAGATAAGCCTTGAAACCTCAGCGTCCGACGGGCCGCCTTGAATTTCTTTTAATAGAATGTATCGTTGTTTATCGTTGATGGTTTTGAATCATTAGAATGATTTCGTAAATGAATAGATATTTGTTACCAAATATCAAATTTGTCAGTCTATGATTCTCAATCAAAATCTGGCTTATATATACTTTCATAAGTTGAATATTAAACTAGCTGTAAGTGGAATTCTGTCTTAAGGCAATTAGGGCATCGTGCCTTAAGGCAAATTGCTGGAACTTCCCGTACCAATAATTATTATTTTTTTTTAAAACGATTAACATTTTTGAAAAAAAATTACTTTGAAAAAATAAGATTTTTGAGAAACTATAAATTGGACAAAAAATTAGTTTTTTTTTTGAAAAAAAAAATTTTAAAAAAAATTTTTTTTTTTTAATTTTTTTTTTTTTTGAAAAAAATTTTTTTTTTCTTTATTTTGACATATTGTGGAAGATCTGAACTTTTTTTTCAAAGCAATCGTACTGCTTTAACTACATAGGGACAAAATATAAAGCGCGTAAGCGCCGCGTCGCTGTCTAACGCATAAGCATTGGTACGGAACCGATAGGAATGTTAACAAAATGTATACTTATTGTTAAAATCTCTATAAAATGTCTGATAATTTGATGTGCATATGTCTAATGATCATTTTTGACCGCCAAATGGCTCATTTTTTTACTTTTTCCTCTATATCTCCGAAACCGCTAGACCTACCTTTATGAAAATTTTATAGATTCTTCATCTTGTCAATACAAGTGAAATGTTTTTTGAATTATTAAAATCGGACGCTCCGTTCTCTTAAAAACTGAGTTACCGTTTTCGGAACTTTTTGCCCCGTATCTTCGGAACGGCTTGACCTGCCTTTGCCAAAAACTAATCAGCACGTCTCCTTATCAATACGGATCGAATGTTTTTTGAATTATTCAAATCGGTTGTTCCGTGTTCCCGAAATCGTCGACGAAAATTTGTATCCGCACATACATACACACACATACATACATACACACACACATACACACACACATACACACACACACACACACACACACACACACACATACATCCATTTTTTCTAAGGTATGCCAAAATGTTCAGAAACCTCTGAAACGTAAAGATATATAAAAATTTTCATTTTCGATTTTTTTGCGATTACTATAACTTGCCCTACGGGAAGTTAAATACAAAGAAAATTCTTAATTTAGAGACTCTTATTTAAAATTTTAGAGACAGACACGTATAAAAATACATATACCTAATATTGGAATAAACACCTTAAATTCATACATTCATTTAATACGCGTGTTTTTTTTTTCAATTTCACGTTGTAGAATTTTCTATTTGAATATATTTAGTATTATTACTACAACTGCAGAATTATACAATTTTATAAGAATTTACCATTATTTCATGATTACAAGCAAAATTTACCATTATTACCATGATTACAAGAAAACAAAATATTTTACAAAAAATTCAATATGATGTAACTAATATATATTTTTAACCGTTTGAACTAAATTTACATATTTTTAGATTACTAAATAAAAATTAGTCATTAAAATACTCAGATTTAGTTACTTTACAAATGATAAACTGCAACAATGTTGTTTGTGATATGTAACAAGGGTATTCTATTAAAATTTCAGTTCTAATAATGATTATAAAATTAATATTTTTAACATGTTTTAAAGTAATTGATATATTTAGATATTTTGTAATATGTACTTGAATTTGAATTAATATCATCTAACATGAACATTAAATGATAAAATAAAATCGAAACTTCTGATATACAAATAACTCGGAATTTTTTACAATTTATATGTGTCAATAAAATTCGACAAGACATTTAAGTCCTTACAAAAACTTTTCAATATTTTATAAAAATCATGCATAGAGGTGAAAGTCTGACGAATTTGTATACATAATAGTATATATAATTTGTTTATATAATCTCGTCTAATTTTTTTATGCTTTTAGGGGCCAAAACAAATCGCCAATTTTTCTGGCGAAATTTTTCATAATGTATATATATTAGGGTAGTCCTTAATGTGGACATTTTCGAATTTCCTTGCTCCCAAGGGCTGAAATGGTTCCAAATTAATAAAAAACAATTCTCTGAAAGTTTTAGCTCTTAATATTGTAGTTATTAATATTGTATTTGTGTAGCTATTAATATTGTATTTTAGATAGAGCGCAATTCAAACAAAGATTTGTATGGAAATAGCATGAAAAAATTTTCAAAAATTTTGCAGAGCGTGGAATTTTCAATAAAAAATGAAACAAATTTTCACTTTTAATTCATTTGTCGCTAAGTTATACCTAAAAAATTTTTTTTTTAATTTTCATTTTTTTTCCAATTCTTCAAAGTTTCATACGAAAGTTGTATGCAGAGCGATTTTTATAAAAAAAAATGTGCTAATGGAATAGGTATTTCAAGCAAAAGTTGCATTTATTCTATTTGTGATTCTTGTATTTCAAGAAATAGTAAGCCTTTTGATGATAAATTATACCTACTACTACCAAAGCCAGATTTATAAAGTAAATTTATGAAAGTAGTAAGAGTTGATAAAATGTTTTATTTATTGTGTTTGAAAATTCATATTTAAATTATGAAAAATGATGAAAATTCATCATTTAAATTATTTTAATTATCATATTAAATTATTTTTAATTTTGTTATTCAATCTAATAATTAAATGATTCGTGTTGATTAAATAATGCAGCTATTATTCTATGAAATCTTTTTCAAATTGCAAATAAATTGATGTATCTTTTTGCTCCCGGGCAGAACCTTTTTACCCCACCTATGAGGTAAAAAGCACCAGGTGACAATTTTTTGAAAAATAGAGAAAAAAAAACATATTTCTACAATCATGAATTAGCTGGGGTTTTCTTTTAGTGAACTTAGTCAGAACACATGTTTGTTCGATATGTGGTATTTTTTATGATGTAATTGGTTTTTACTATATGATTGTTTAAAGACAAAATGGACCTTTGTGCTCCGCGCCACCTTATATATAATGTCAAATATTTTTATATTCTCAATTATTACAAAATTATAAAGAAAGTACTTTCCCGTCTTTTCATTACGAACATTGCAATATTCTAATTTCAGTGTGCGATTTAACTTTGTGCCAATATGCAATAAAAATAATAAAATTCTAATTTATTGCATAAATTATTCTTCATGAACAATTGCGTTTGGATTTTTAAGAGTAGGTACGTTCAACTGAACCCATATAAATTTAATTCAAAATATTTTTATATAATAGTAAATTGATATGTGCATATAAAATCATCAGTATATGAAACCACACATAGTCTGATAAATTTGAGAAATATGTTGAGAAACACTGCTTTACTATAGTATGATGAGCAATTAAAATTTGTAAATAGTAATATTTGTAGTAATTAAATTTTTCGTGTTCTACTAATAATGTTATAAAAATTATAGTTTTCCCGATAAGCAATTTTCAATATCAGATTTATGTGTGTGCGTGCCTTTAATCTATTTAATTGATCTCTTTTAATTAATCTGATCAGTGTCGTTAGTATCAATATCATGAATAATAAACACGAGTGCTAATGTGTTGTGTAACGCTGACTGTTTTAACATCTAGCATTGTAAATCAGTCGCTACATAAGCGTTTTATAGAGACTTAATAATTTCAGTGATGCAACTTTTAAACTAATAACTAATCATATTGTAATCATTAAATTTGGTGTCACTAAATATTTGCCCTTGTCATGTCTATAGTATGCAAATTTATCTTTACCGCGAACTCTGCCAATGAATAAATTATTTAGAAAACTCTATTTTTCATGTGTATAATCGAAAGATCAAACAAGGTCATTTAACCTAATGTTGATCTTTCAACAACATAATTACTTTAAAAGCCGCGGAATGTTTTCTGCATGCATAATTTTAACTGATACCGATGGTTTCAATACGATAACTGTCACAATTTGCTATGTAGACAATAAGAATTATAATACGCACACAAAATAATTCACAAATTGATAGAGAACCAGTATTTTTCATTCAACATGTGAATGCTTATCCTATTGACTTTGTGCGATAATTACTTATCAGTCTTTTATGAGTAATAAGCATGATTGAGGATTATAACTCCTATTATAAGTAATTAACGATGAACACTTTGCAGAAAATTAATGTTAAAAAACCGGACAGTTCAGTTAAGCATTTAATTCGTTTTTTTTTTTAAATTTATATGGGAACATCACCAAATTATTGGTATTACTTAGAATATCTATCTAAATCAAATGACAATCCATTGATTGTACGTCCGCCGGCATTTAGTATTATTATAGAATCTCGAAGTACCCATCAAGATAAAAATTAAAAAATAGAAAATATATATGATATAGGATGATAGAAAATTTGTATGTTCCTTGTTTTTTAAATAAGAAAATAATTCTAACTCACCCCATGCTGATGGTTGCCTGCCCAAAAAACTGCCCTCGTCCGGATTGTAGCATCCCTGCCGGAACTTTTCCCAGTTAGTCCGCTTATCCGCTCTCCTCATATATGGAAACTCGTATGTGATGACTTCTGTTCCATCGCGTCCAACTATTTTCTCCATCACGAACAAATTGAACGTACACAATTATTAATTTATTCAACAACAAATAAATTTATTCACTAAAAGATAAAATTAGAAATAAAAGATGCGGTTATATTATGAATTATAAACAGTTCAAATCGTTAGTTCTTATGTTGTATTCTGGGTAAGGAAATTTGTTTAGTTCACTGAATAACATGTGGGTAGTTCAGGTAGAGATTTGTTTCGGATCACTGGTCATAATTTGTGTCACGGAGAAAAATCGTGAAGAGGCCCCGGGTGTAAATTTGAACGCGGCACCCGATACTTGCGATGGTCGATGGTACACTGATCAAGCGACCAGTGTTCCCCGTACAGGCGCGTAATCTGTATTGGACTCTGCTTTACACGCCACATCTCGCTAGTGATATCTCTGCGCCACTATAAGACTTCTTTTTATATTTTTTCGTTCATATAATGTTTAATATGCTAATGCCGTATGAGACTCAGATAATTTACATCGGTATTGGTTCGCGGACTTGCTGTGTAAACATGTCAAATCGTTCGCTATTAAAAGTAATATAATGATGAGCCATGAGGAGAGTACAAGGGGGCAACGTGACGCCTAGTTTCAGAGCATAGATAAGGATTGTTAATATTGATAACGCGTTGTCGAACGCAATACATGGAAGTCGCACGCAATGCTTTTGCTCTTATCAGTGCAATATAATAAAACACAAGTTAATTTAGTTAGTAATAAGATAAATTTCGTATAAAGGTAATTTATTATCTGCATACGCTAAGTAGCCATGCTCATTCATTGATAAGACAGGTGTATTATGTACTTCCTGAATGACATTATCACAAGTATCGATCAGATCTTAACAATGTTGAAATTAATTTTTTTTAACTTTTGCTTTTGTAATTTACAGAAAATGGAAGAAAAACTAAAATGAAATTTTTTGCATATTTTTACGTTTCAAAGCATTTTGTCCATTTTGGCATACCTTGGAAAAAATAGATGTGTGTGCATACGTATATGTGCAGAAAGTATGTATGTTTGAATACACTTTTTTTTGTCCACGATTTTGAGAGCATGGATCAACCGTTTTGAATGATTCAAAAAACATTTGATTCGTATTGAAGGGGAGACGTGCTGATTAGTTTTTGGCAAAGGCAGGTCTAGCAATTTTAAAGATACCGGACAAAAAAGCAAAAAATGGCAATTTACTTTTTGAGAGAACAAAGCGTTCAATTTGAACGATTCAAAAAGAATTTCACTTGTATTGACGGAACAAAGAATTGATTGGAAATTAAGGAAAGACAGGTTTTACGGTTTCGCTCAGAAAATTTCATTTGGCGGTGAAAATGATCATTAGACAAATGCACAACAAATTATCAGATATTTTATAAAAATTTTATTAATAAGTACAAATTTTGTTTACTTTTTAATGGGTTTCATACCAACATTTATAATGTTTAACCGTCATTTTTTTAACAGCAATCAAACAACCTAGCCCATTATTTTCCTCAAACGCTCTTCTATTTTATGTATAAACTACAAATATTAAGATTTACATATATGTCGCAGCAACGCCCACGAAATGCGATTTTTACTTACGATAGTATTTGAAATGTATAACATCAAGTCAAAATTTGGCATCATACTGCTTGACATCGAGCCAGTTCAGATTGGGATCAAACCAGGGTCTAGTTTGTGCTAACTCACGTCCTTATCTATTACACCATGACGGGCCCATAAACAAAAATTAACTAACCTATTACGATTATACAAATCACTTAATCATTAATATCCTTAATTGAAATTTTTGAACTTTTCAATCAAATACATTATAAACTCTGTTTACGACTTTTATCTAAATTTGTATGTGTAACTAATTTCTCCGATAATTAAACTCAGCATAATTCTAGAGGGCAAATGCCCCTTTGTTTACCATTTTTAGATCACAAATGCTAATTCTTCAGTACCAAATCTTAAACAAAATCTATGTCGAACATTTAATACAAGACTCGTAATGTTTATTTTGTTTTTTCTTCTAATTTCATTTCAATTTTCACTAATTTATAAGGATCAATGTAAGAGCATTCAAACCATTTATAAGCATCGATGTAAGAGCATTCAAACCTGACTACAACTAATATTAGACTTGCATTTATTTCTTTTGAATATATAAATAATACAAAATAATTTGTTTTTAAAAGTAAACATTAATTGATCATTGATTCATTTTAAAATCTACCGTAATAATAAATTTGTATATCGACGGGATTCATATACGTAGTTCTAAATCATAAAGTTTAAAAATATTTTTAGCCGTTAATTTTTATCCAACTTTTTAGTATCAATATATTATTGCAAAAATTTGATTATTAATGAATAAAAATAGACATAATTAAAAGAATTCCTAACCTATTAAGAGTTTTAATATTGCATAGGCCATAGGGCAATGGTGCGCCAGATAATTTAACTTTTAGCTAACATTGCTATTCGAAGTACTTTCATATTATAACATTCATTTCTTCATTCATTTGAATTTTAAGCTGATTACAAATACCGAAGTTCTACCTGAAGCTTTTTTATATTGTGCTCTTTATCAGAGAAAGGTCTAGAGTTTATATCCCCAATAAATACCAACAGAATAATAAAGCTTGTAATAGACAGTCAAACTTTTTAATCTGGCGCCTAATATACGTGTTTGAAGAGTCGTAAAGTCAGAAGATGTAATTTTATGAAAACTATGATTCGAAAGATTTTGATCTTCCATGCACAACACATTATACTATAATAATTATACTAATGGAAATAATCAGTAATGTTTAAAAATGAAAAGAACAGAAAAACTGTGTTTTTAATTGGTTATTCATGCAATTTAAAATATATAAAATAATTGTTTCAAAAATATAACTTATATTACTAATCATTAGTATTTGAACTTTTTTGCCAGTACCAATATTTTATGAGACAAAACATATTATGATGTGTATACAGAAATTCGCTTCAATACGAGTTTCGTTCTCTCTTCGTGTTTAGAATTTGAAAAACGATTATTTTCATAAAATAGTTTTGTGTTAATTAACACATTTATATTGCAGCTGTCAAATGTTTTTCCAATATAACTAATATATAACTAACAAAAAAGTGAAGTTATTCCGAAAAATACGAATATAAATTGAAGATCAATCCCTTGATCCTTAAATATATAACTGTCGAAGGACTAGCTGACAATTTTTCTCATATTTCGGTTATAAAATTGTTACTAGAGTCATATTTTCAATTACAAATATTAATTCAAATTACTTTATTAAGCAAGGAGTTCAATAATATTAGAATACGTTTAAATACAATGATCTCTGTTTGCTTAAAGCTTTTTAGTGTCATTTTGTACTTGTGAAGCTTTTTAGGTCAAATAGAGATACTATGCAATTTTATAACTTCGAAAGTTCAATTAATTTTATGATATTTATAATTTGAAATTTAAATATATTTTACTTCATGATTTTAAGCTTCAAATCTTTTTTAGAAAACTGGTTCAATGTTACTATGAGGTTTTGTTACAAATTATTATTGTTGAACTTAAACCATGCAAATATATTTGCATATACATAAATTTTTGAATATTATCGAATTTAAAAACTAAACTAGTGGGGTGTATGGCATCGTGCCTTAAGGCAAATTGCTAAAACTTTCCGTACCGTAACAAAATATTTGAGGAATATTAAATATTTTCAAATAGATTTTTATGAATATTGTAACATTGTCTAATATTTAGAAGAATTATATAAATTAATTTGCAAAGTTGAAATTATTTGTTTAAAGTATATTAGAACTAGAATAGAAATCTATTTGAACTGTGCACTTATATATTTATTTGACATATAAAATATTTAGAATTAAGCGGTTATTATTTAAGAAAATGCGAATAACTCAAGTTTTAGTTAGCTTTTAGTGTATAATTTATTGGAAAATTAAAATCACTGCTATAATAAATAGATGAACAAAGGGGCTAAAGAAATGAATTTCAATTTTATCTATAGTCAAGTTTAATTAAATTCAATGCAGGTCAGTAATAATCCCGAGAGAAATCTGCAATCGTGATTTTAATTTGAAGCTTAAATAAAGTATATATATATATACACACACACACACACACACACACACACATATATATATATATATATATATATATATATATATGTGCTAGAAAACTTGAGATTTTTTATTAGTAGTCTTAACATGTATTCAAATAAATAGTGCGGTAACCGAAAATGATAACACACATTGTATTAGCAACGATAGTAGTCAAGTACATGTTTTGAATTTTTAATTAAACTTTTTGTTCAGTTCATATTCCGAATGATTTAATAAAATAAACAAATACTTATTTATTCATAACATTATTTACCTATATCATACATACGTAATTTGTTTCACGCATTACGTAATATAATGTCCAGTGAAATTCATGAGATTTCGTACTAAAGGAGTCCAAATGAAATCGTTTATTTTTCCGTTTTTCCGTCCGTTGTTTGTTCGATACGATTAGTTTAACAGATTACATATATTGTCATATATATTATATAATTAACTTTTCGAAAGAGAAAATTGTATATTCGCCATGCTAATTTTACGTTTTCCGGCATTTTAAGTCATTCGTTTAACACCGTAAGCATTTTAAAAATATCGTTTATCACACTAAACTGGAAAAGTTTAAGTTATGTGAGGAAAAAGTTGACCTTTAGACGGCGTTTTCTAAAAAATCGATTTCAAAAATGTATGATCCATTTAATGAATCTCGATAAGGACTCGACTTGCTCAGAATTAGCAAAAAAAAGTGCATAAAAAGGATCACGTTTCAAAAAACAAACTCAATCCTATAGAAACCAAAGTCCTGAATCTATTTTGAAAATTTAAAAATCGTTTGATAGATATGATAAGGAATCGCGCTGTTTTGTGAAGATCGGTCGGAGCGTTTTTTTGTTTAAATGAATAGTAGATTTTTTTAATTTTTTCTCCTAAAACGATGATTTCATTGTCTTAACGAACATTCAAAAATATAAATCTACAAAAAGTGATTTAATTATAAATATTCTCTAAAATTAGGGATAATGATTTGCGTGAAAATTTTGAAATCATTTCAAACAAAATGTTACTAAATCTCAACTTTTATTGAGAAAACAGACTATTTGCACGTATTTATAGGTTTATGCAACTATTTTTAAGAGAAAAAGCCACACCGAAATTGAATATTCACCATTGCCTAAGTAGTAAATTAGTGCTAGTCTTGGGGTTAACAAAATGTCAAGAAAAATTTGAACTTTGCTAATAAAAACTACTTCAATTATTTGCAGATATTTAGTTTGCATTTCTTTTGTCTAATGTAATTTATTTTGCAATCGTTTGAATTTAAATGTTACAACAACGGCAGTAAATGCTCAGAAGGGTTCGATGTAAAATCATACAATATCTCAATATATATACATAGGGTTTTATTTTATTTGCTTGTATTTTTATCACATATGACATTTTATAGGTTTTATTATAATTGTTAGCTCCAAAATTTCAACATTTATTAATAAAATTCCAATATTTAATATTATTTATAGCTTTCGATAAAAAAAATTAGTTGGTTCATAAATTTTTGTAATTATTAATTAAAAGGGATCAATAGTTTTTATGCTTTTTAAATGTAGATAAAATCATAAACTGAAAATGCGTGAATTACTGATCTATCGTACATTGTGCTATGAAAAACTGTTTAATATATTTTTGTAAGTAATCGTCAGAACATGAGAATTAGATGTTTATATAAAATTATATAAGATTGCAACGAAATCTATCACATGTTAAATTACTGCGATATCATCAAATATATTTAGTGAAAATTTATTATTTTTGTGTAGATATAAATTATTACTGTTAAGAATTTAAAAATTGTAATGAACAATCTGATCAACATCATCCTTTACATAGAACATGCTATTTTTGTATAATTTTCTAAGTAAAATCAAACATTTGGTATCAAATAAAGATAACGTTGTTTGCACAGTGCATGTGCCCATAATAAAAGATAGGTCTCCAGAGTCGTCTAGGAATATTTCTTGTTTATTCATGACTATAAGATAAATTGGGTTATCACTATTGTTCTGATAAAATCATATTAAAGATATTCAGTTTAAATATCAGATTTTTAAATATAATGTATTTGCGGATAAAGTGATTAAGTGGTTGTTATCAGATTTTCTAATATACTTTATAGTAAATTGTTTACGGGCATTAAATAGGTTCGGGATTAAAAGAGTATTGATAAAACTGTTTTCAATTACAATGAATTACTATTATTAATTCTCTGATAACGAAAGTTGTTTATTGTATTGTGGTTTTGTAAAGAAAATTTTTAAATGCATACCGTTGTACATTGATGTACAATCATAGAAATTCGTGTCGTTTGACGATGATTCGAGAAATGAAATAATACGTTCGACCGAGATATTTGTTCTCACAAAGAATATAATAAACTTATTTATTAATATCTGTATTTATGTTACGTTGTTATGAAATTTATTAAAACTCTCCTTCGATAATTCAGGTTGTTGAGTTATAATTTAACCTTTGTAGCTGTGGACTGTATTAAACACTGATTTGTTTGTATATTATGTATTTGTTGCAGTTATTATTACAATCACTGATTTGTTACTAAAAGAAGGTATATTTCTTGGTTATTATACGTGTTGTTTCACGGATTTTTTTTAGAAGTGAACAACTAGTTCAATTAAAACACCCCGCTACCCCCTCTACCAGGGGTAGCAACCATTCCGTGTAAAGCTTAATGCCCTGAAGGTTGTCACCTTCATGGCCAATATAATAAAACGAAAATACGTCCGAACAATATCATTTAAAATATGTATAACTCTGAAGATAAAAGATTTATTTATTGGTTATGAAAAACACGTTTTTGCCAATTTTTTCTCGATGTTTGAAGCAATTCTTCTGAATCGTTTGAGACCTAAATTGGAATAATGTAAGTGTATGTGCGTTCGAGTCGATTTTAGATCTTCAGATCTTAAAACGGCTGCACCGATTTCAAAATTTCAAGCCATTGATGAAACACTCGACAAGGACGATAACGATTTCTTTAGAGTTGGCAGATAAGTTATTCTACGCTTTAGCCAAAAATCGATTTTGAAAAAAGTTAAAATTGTTCGAAAGATCATTTGGGAATCGAGTCATTCGGTTTTTGGTAAAGATCGACCGTGTAGTTCCTCCATAGTTTATTGTCGAAAAATTGTTATAAGATTTTGATGGAACTTTTTATGACAATAAAATTCATGATCTAAGCTAAGCGAATATTCTGAAATATTCTAATATTGGCCTGCAACAAATGGTTTACAAGACAAAGTTAGTTTTTTGTTCAAAAATATATTATATAAACTATTTGTCGAAAGTCGACAACATGCTACGCTATTAGTAATAGTTTCTCAAGATATAATGCCATGCAGCAACTCGATATACATATAAATCACTCATAAATTAATATGCTGATATCTTATTGATTATGTCGATTATTTACACCTTTCAAGAAGTTCATAAAACTTGCCTTGAAGCAAAATGCCGCTTACATCTAGTTTACCTTTTGCAATTCGTTTAGTTAAGTTATGTAAAAGTTTATAATGATTTAAGATAGTAGATTTTTAATTGTTTCAATGTTTTGTTATAGTTTTATTTAATTTAGCACAAAAGACGTGCACTTCCAAATGCTCCAAATACAAATGATTTGCATTGGATGCAGGTGGTGTCTTATTTTTTGTATGTCTAATTACAACTGGCTTTTTGTTATAAATCTTGCTCTGGCCAAATACTAACAAAATACCAGCATACTGAATGCAAACATTACATTTAAAAATATTTAGGGTAGCACAGATCTGTTGAAGTTAATTTATACAAGTAGTATAGGTAGTCTTTTTTTAGCATAAGATCTTTTTATCTTCTTATCTTAACTAGTGGCATGGCATCGTGCCTCAAGGCAAATTGCTGGAACTTACCGAAAATTAAAATAAAAAAATAAGCAAAAAAATGTAAACAAAATTTATACTTATTATTAAAATCTCGAATAAATATCTTATCGTTTAAAGATGTGTATGTCTAATAATCATTTTTGACCATCAAATAGCAATTTTGTTCTTTTTTCAATAGATCTTCAAAACCACTGGACCTGCCTTTTTGAAACTTAATATGTTTTTAATTTTGTCAAAACAAATGAAATGTTTTTTTCGAATCATTAATATTTGAGGCTCCGTTCTCTCAAAAACTGAATAACCATATATGGCATTTTTGCCCCGTACTTTCGAATCGGTTGGACCTGCCTTTGCCAAAAACTAATTTGCAAGTCATGAATTATTCAAATCGGTTGATTCGTATTCCCAAAATAATCCAGTCATTCAAGCTTAAATTGGGTATGAATCTCGGAATTCGAGATACCCAGCTGCAAGTCTGTAAACACTTGTATTTTGCACCCTAAAAGTTGTCTCAAAACTTATATGTGGTAGTGTGTACGCAACATATGTAGGCTTTGAGACAACTTTTAGGGTGCAAAATACAAGTATTTACAGACTTACTGCTGGGTATCTCGAATTCCAAGGTGAACTTGTTATAATAACTGGACTAAAATCGTTGACGAAAAATTGTATTCGTACACACACATACACACGCATACATACATGTTTTCTAAAGTATGCAAAAATGTTCAGAAACCTTTGAAATGAAAAATTAGTTTCGATTTTTTTTTTTGTTATTACTATAAATCACCTCACAAGAAGTAAAAGAAATTACATGTTTTGAAATTTCATAATAAAAAATATTCTTAAAAAAAGATATTCTAATATGAGTTATATGAGCAAGACAAATGCGTCATGTGTTATGCGAAAAAATACTTTATATTTATCAATAAATATGTGTTATCAATAACAACAATTGACGGGTTTAACTCTTCTTTAATTTATATATGTCTTGTTCTTTTTTTAAAATAACAATAAAAATGTAAGTTATAAGTGAACTGACCAATTTACTTTCAAAAAGTTTACAGTTTAGGCTTTACTACTAATTAAAATGTTCAATTTCGAATAAATTTTATTAGCATGTACATGAAATCTGAAGTTTTCTCTGCTTATCTGTCACAAGAATATGAGTTCATTGGCCGTATTACTTTCTAATAATTATCAATCACCTTATATACGCACTAGTCGACCTTTAATTCAGTTTCAAACTACGCTTAACTACGTGCAAAATTTTCCGCTTGCAAGCGGCATGTCCACTCATTCATTCGCGCTGTCATTAAAGCTTCAATCAATAGTAGCTCGATAGGTGCTAAACGCTGCGGCGCTAATATTCTATTACATCGATTGCATAACATTAAGATCCTAGACGCAGTTGAAATATCAACTCGAGACACGAGCTATACATTAGAAATATTAGATAAGTCAAGTAAATATACAGCTTGAATTTTAAATCTATAAGGTTGTTCGGAAAGTCACTTCGCTTTTTACCACCAGAATTTAACTATATTTTTTTAACGTAATGTCATACTTAAGCCCTTTATATCATATATAATATAACACAGGCCAACAAATTTTTTTTTTGTTTGGTGCATCAAATGTTAGTGCTGATTCTTATAGTATTTTTTGCGCTGATTTCAAATCTGCAAACCATTTTTTTGTATCAGCTCTAGTTTGGAACTTGGCAAGAAGTTGCCGAAACCAGGTCCATTCGAAGTCGTTACGGAAAAGAACTTCCGTGTCAACTAATGTCCCAACTAAGGCCGAATGGGTCTAGTAAGTTTGTATGTACGAGTAGGCATATTTCATTAAAATAACATTCTGAATTGTATTACTATTTTGTACTTTCGTTCCTTATATTATAACTAAGTTCTCGCTGTTTGTCAGTATATGGGCAGTAAGGGTTGGTCGATTTTGACAAAACCAGAACGTCTTGAAGCAAGCTTAGAGTAAGTAAACAAACTGCTGCGATACATAATTGATTTCGTTTTTGCATTATATACTTCTGGTTGTGAATATGTCCAATTTTATGCCAAACAATCGTCATTTGCGGGGAGTGTTAATTTTCGTCTTCCATTAAAAAAAACGGCAGCTCAAGTGCATCGAGAGTTACGGAAATTTTGCTCTGAGCGAAACATGTTGTGAGGGATTTTGTCGCTTCAAAAATGGTGATTTTGATGTTGAAGACCACCTTCGTGAAGGAAGGCCAAAACATTCAAAAACGCTAAATTGAAGGCCTTGTTCGAAGCGGATTCGTGCCAAACTCAAGAAGATCTTGCTTCAGAATTAGGAGTTACCCATCAAGCCATTTCCAAGCTATTGCATGCGTTGGGGATGATTTAGAAGCAAGAAACTTCGGTTTCTTGTGAGTTGAAGCCAAGAGAGGTCGAGCGTCGTTTTTTCGCCTGTAAACAACTGCTCCAGCGGCGAGAAAAGAAGAGGTTCTTCATCACATCGTGACAGGTGATAAAAAATGAATAAATTACAACAATCCAAAGAGGAGAAAATCTCAGTTTGGCCGAATATTCACTGTGAAGGTTATGCTTTACATATGGTGGGACCAGGTCAGTGTTATTTGTTATGAGCTGTTGAAACCGAGCGAAACCATCATTAAAGAACTGTATCGAACTCAATTGATGCAATTTTTTTATAATAAAGTTACATTTTCATCGAAAAAACAGCGAGAACTTAGTTGCGCACCTAATATATCATATATATCATATCTTGAAAACTAAAGATCATAGAAAAAAAAACAATGTCATTTTTGAAATCAGCGCCCCAAATATACTTAAAAACAGCATTAAAATCATTTGCACCATTTTCTTTGTTGGCCTGTGTAATAATATATGATTTGAAAACTTATATTTTAAGGCTTGTGCGTGAAAAATTCTAATCAATTACATGTAGTAGTTTTTGGATGGTGCCACTTTGAATACGGAAAGAATTAAGCATTTTCAACATATTTTACTCTTTTGTCATAGAAAAGCTAAGAAAACAGTTTAAATAAAAATGAAATTGATCAATGTGTACGGAAATGACATGTTGATAGTGTGACAGTGCCAAAATTGGATTGCTAAATTTCATTCCTGATATTTTGATGCCCAAATTGCGGTTAAAGCTGATAAAGACGCGAGGAAGACATTAGTTGATGCAGACCGACGAATAACAATACATGAGATCCCATTGAGTAAAAATTTATCAACAGTTCATGACCACTTAAAAGGTCTGGGATTTCAAAACTCAAAGTACGGTTCTCATAGAAAGAAACCTGTGCCGTGGCACTGGCGTCCGCGATTCGCCTCTGAAAAGTCTTGGAAGTTATCAGGTTTTGAAGACCTCACATAAGTTTGGTCAATCTCCAGATCTGCCATCATAGGACATTATTTGTACCAGCCACTAAAAAAATTTTTAGGCGGTAAAACCTTTACTACAAATAACCCGGTCAAAAAGCTCTTTGATCAGTTTTTTGCCAATAACGACCAAAACATTTATGATTTTGAAATTGTGCTAATACCAGTTATATGACAAAAGATGTTCGATCAAAACTGCTAATACATAATTTATTCAAGTAATTGTTTATTGTACGCAAATTACTGGACAAAATTTCTATAAAAAACGAAGTTACTTTCCGGACAACCCAATAAATAAAGTTTATACGGAACTTCAATTCGAACGCTCGCGCCCTTGCGTAGATTTTTTTTAAAATATTTGGACATAAAAGGCAATATAGATTTGTACAATATATTAAGTGATATAAGAAAATTATAGTCTTTTGAGAGATGCTACTTAAGATAAACATTAGTACGGAACCCATAGAAATGTAAACTAAATTTCTACTATTAATAAAATTTCTATGAAATATCTGATAATTTGATGAACATATATCTAATGATCATTTTTGTCCACCAAATAACATTTTTTTATACTTTCTTTAATGGATCTCCAAAACCGCTAGATCTTAACTTCAGTATAAATAAAATATTTTTTGAATCATTCAAATCGGACGCTCCGTTACCTCAAAAGCTGAATTACCATATTTGGCACATTGTAAAAATGTTACAAACTTTAATTTTTTTCTAACATCATTTTCTAGTTGGTTTATTTTATAAAAATATAGGCCAAAAGTCGAAAAACATGTCGGTTTGAACTACATGATTATTCGAGATGCTTTATAATTTTATATTTGAAATATCAGTAATTTTCTGTAAAGTATCGCGAAAACAAAATGTTTTGGGGTTTGGAAAACTTTGCATATCACGTTAGTTTTTAAATGGGTACAGAATTTCAAATCGAACATATATAGTGCATCATCCGGATGAATTCCAAGATATTATATTATTTAATAATATGATTTGATATAATTTTGATAGAATAATTGATGTATGATATATGGATTTATGGAGAACCAATAAAGCTCAAATTTGTTTGTAGCCCGAAGGAAAACCTTCTTATATGATCGTAATTTTTATTCAAATGACAGAAAAGGTTAATGTATATCTCACAAGAAACAAATAATTCACTATATATTCGTAATACTTTTGCTTCACAGATCTTAGAATTATTTTGAAATATTGTTAAAATTAGTATAATGTGGTACTTACAGGTGGAAGGATTTTGGCTGTTTACTCTCGTCGAAGGTGGAATAATAGGTTCTTGTTTAGATGTGCCCTGTTGCGCCATATTTTGAAACGACATTATTTTATAACTATCAGATGCTATTTTCTTTCCTTCCATTCTTTGATTATTTGGTACATTTTCACCTAATACACTATCAATAATATGTCTCAGAATCTGTGCAGGCGGTCCATTGGCACCATCATTATTACTCGATTTATTTTCAGTTCTTTTGCCACCCTGTTCTAAATGTTTATCCGCAAATTTTCCTTCTGTGTTTTCTTTTTTCTGAAAATTTGAATCGTTCTTTTTCGTTTTTTCGTCGATTTGTTTTTCTTTATTCTTTTCGTCATTGCCATTTTTGTCCATTACAGATATTTTAGGGGCAGCATGAATATATTATTTTAGTAAATATCATAATGTTGCTGAAACCATACAAATATTGTTAGCTAAAAGTCATATTTTAAGATTATGTTTAAAACTAAATGATTTGATTGTATTAATTATTTTTGAAAGCATATTTCTTCGTTATATTATTTCATGAATATTCTTTCAGTCTCTTTATTAATTTGCAATTTTATAGATATGTTTCAGTAGGTCGTTTTTATTAATGATTAAAAGTGTGTTAATATTTAAATTAAAATAATAAAATTTAAATTATATTAAATATATGTATACGACTAGACATATTTTTGTAAAAAATGATAAAAAACGTTTAATTTATTTATCATAAAAGATTTAACTGAGTCCATTTCAAACTAATCAATCATTTTTAGTTATTGACAGCAGTATTATCAATTTAGATAATCGCCATCAGTTCTATCGATCCTAATTTCTTCTCTATATATGAATTATAAATACATATTTTGGTGGTCTGCTTGAAAATTAACTATATCATGAAATACATTATATAAAACTTACAATGTTTGTTACCATTTATGTATAAAAGTCGGCCAGATTATTGCAATTCTTAATCATTTAAATTTTATTGATCGATTTATGAAAAATAACACGACAAAAATTTTACTGTCAAATTGAATAAAAAATATGAATAGCTATTTTTATGTCTACTTTAAAAAAGTTTAATTTTTATATTTATATATATTTTGAATAATTTTTTATAATCAACTAGAATAAGTAATATTATTAAACGCTATGATATGCATGAAATTAGTACCTTGAGCTGCTTGTTTTGGACTGTTGATACAGAAATAAAAAGGTATTTAAGTTAGCCAATATTACATAAATTTTGACAATTTCTAATATTTTAGTAATATGTAAACAAAACTTATAAGCATTATCTTTGTAGGCGTTCATAATTATAATAAGAGTTTTAATTATGTACATTGTACATAATCTTGATTTAGAAGCATATTGAAAAAAAAATCTCGTGAAAATACTGTTGAAAAGTACAAAAATTTTTTTTTGCTACAGTTTAATGAACACACGTTTAATATCTTTTCAAATTACCATCACAATAAACTTTTTATTTTAAATAGTTGTGAAAATTAATTTCAACCGTACAATACGCTTCATAAATTCATTTTTTTAAGACAAGTATTTTTCCATACTTGATGCATAATTTCTAATAGTGGTTGCATTACTCGAATTACAGAAAATTTAGTCTGTTTAAGAAAAAGTTTAATTTTGGTTTGTGTAAATCATGAATGACAAGACCACAATAAGCATTATACGGTTAATACAAAAGAATTTAACATTTTTTCATATTCTTACACCAAACTGGTATCTAATTAATAAAATATAATTTAATGACTAAAATATATGGTGAACAATGTCAGTTATATACTTTTTTATATAGCTATACATAGGGTAAGGTGAGGCACATGGCTTTGAGTAATTATATTGTGAAAACCACATCAATTATATCACAACAAATAGCACATATCAAACAAACAACTATCTGACTATGTTTAGAAAAATCTCAGCTAACTCATCATTTTGTAGAAATGTGTTGTTTCGCTGTTTTTTCAAAAAATTGTCTCCTAGTTCTTTTTAATCCATAAGCGGGGTAAAATGGAACAATGTCTTATTTTTAATTTTAGAGAGATTTTACAAAATAATAGCTACATTATTCAACTAATGCAAAATATCAATTTTGTGGGTACATTTTTACAGAGATTGACACTGTATATAATCCTAATCTCTGGTTAAATATCTGGATAAGTAATTTTATCAGAAATATTTATTATCACATTTGCAGTAACTATTAATTTAGTTTATCTCTGGTAAATCTGCTTTTTTTACCTTAATTTACTTTTTTATTTACTAATTTTTATTGTTTACACCTCTGCAAGGGCTAAGGTTCAGTTGGTTCTTTTTACACCACTACACTTAGTAGTACGGTCTAAAAGAGGTTATATAAAAAAAACTGAATCTAACTTAAAATTATCAATACATCTTATAAAACAATTATATAACGAACACAATTGCAAATAAATTATTTTTGGGTCTGGTAAACTAAACAATGGTGTCACAACCAAAAAAACTAACAACGAAAGAAAATACTTTTGTTATGGATTTTCAAATATTGTGTTTATCTCCTGATAGCAAAGTCTTAAAATAATTCTTAACTCAACTCGTTTTTGAGATATTGGTGGTGGACCTCTAAGCGTCGCGCTATCCTATATTGAACCTATTACAAACGATAGTTCTACCCATTTTCTTTCAAAATTGTACTGAATTAATGCAAGTGGTTTAATTCAAGATTAGCTTATATATAAATATAATCAAATTTGTCTTGTAAATATATACTTTGAATTTATTTTAATTAATATATCAGTTGTAATGGATCGCAAGCCGTGCAAGTCCGACCAATCTGATAAAGTAAGTGAAGCATCAACAGCATCATGTTTGTCCAGAACGAGTACTTCTGTATCCGAAGATAGTATACCTGCTAAACTTGATCTTCCGTCAGATTTTGAGATTCTGTCGAAGCCACTATTTCGAATACCGCAGCATCTGTTAAGAAACCCTTTACAAAATGCGAAACAGAAGTCCAAAAAAACGCCCTCCATGCTAAGCCAAGAGAGGCGCGACAGGAGTAACAGTTTGGTGACAAGTAACTACTTTGCTTTCAATATTATTATTACTAAATTCACTTTATAGAACTTACTTATCCTTTTGGGCTATGCTTCTTTTGTATTACTAGTAATGATTGCTTTTATAAATGAACACTTGGTACACTTGGATTGAGAAAAATTTTAGAAATGGATTTTTTTTTGTATGTTTTTGGAAATGTTTGGATTTAAAAAAATAGATAATAAATACACGGGATATCTTACTAAACCCCTTACTTCCCCTAAAAACGTCACGTGATTAATGGATGCCCCCTTGGTAGTGTCACGTGTCTTGTAAGCTCGTTCACAGCGCATTTTGTTTGTGACCAAGTGTTCAAAATAAAAAAGAAACTAGCTGTAAGTGGAATTCTGTTCTAAGGCAATTAGGGCATAGTGCCTTGAGGCAAATTGCTGGAACTTCCCGTACCGCAATTCAAAATTCGAGTGATTAAAAATAATCAATAATAATAATCAATAAAAGTTGATGAATGAATTGAAACTTATAATAGAATTTCGAACCATAATAAATCATTCTATCTTAAATCATTTATTTTAGAATATTTTGGTAATTCTGAACTTTTTTTCAAAGCAATCGTACTTTTTTAATTGCATGAAGACGAAATATCAAAGCGCCGCGGAACCCATAGGAATGTAAACAAAATTTATACTTATTGTTAAAATCTCTATAAAATATATGATAATTTGATGTGCATTTTTTTACTTTTTCTCCATATCTCCAAAGTCGTTGGAACTGCCTTTCCAAAAATTTGAACAGTTTTTCATTTAGCCAATACAAATAAAATGCTTTTCGAATTATTCCAATCGCACGTCTCCTTATCAATACGAATCGAATGTTTTTTGAATTATTCAAATCGGTTGATCCGTGTTCCCGAAATCGTCGACGAAAATTTGTATCCGAACATACATACACACACACATACACACACACACACACACACACACATACATCCATTTTTTCTAAGGTATGCCAAAATGTTCAGAAGGTTTTGAAACGTGAAGATCCATAAAAATTTTCATTTTCGATTTTTTTTGCGATTACTATAATTTGCCCTACGGGAAGTTAATATGTTAATTTTTTTGCTGGAAAACAGCTTTTAGTTTATTTCGTTTAATAAAAGTAATGGATGATTCATGTTGTTTTTTTTAACTTATCGAACTAGTTGTATCATTTTGCCAACTTCTTAGATGTTTTTTTTCGACTTTTTAAGATTTTCTGATACCTTGCAGACCAATTTAAGAAATAGGTATGTGGATGTGAGTCAAAATTTGACCCGTACGTCGACGTTTCCTTAAAAATGCCTCAAACTTTAAAATCCATTCGATGAACTTAATAAGGACTTTGTTTGATAAGTTTTGCGCCACAATAAGTCTAAGAAAGTTTCTTTAAAATTGGTAAAAAAGGGCATAATTCTTCGTCACATTTTCGCAAAAAAACAGACATGATTGTATAACATCAAAAATGGCATAAGTGTTATTTTTTAAAAAAAAAGATTTTAATGAAACTTAACATGGGAATAGAGTTTTATCAAAACGTTCAAATATTATAGTCCTGATAAAAGTAAATTAATTAAAATAAAATCATTAAACCTGATATACGAAAGTTTGTTTGTGTACTATCATTAAGAAAAGATTAATTGGAAATCGCGCTGATTAGTTTTAAGTAAACCCGAGAACTTAATTTCTGAAATAAATATTCGAATATTCTATTTGATTAGGTAAATCTAAATTTGTATTGATTAACGGGCCAATTCCGCCGTAAAATAGACCAAAATTTGCAATTGACCAACTGCAAGGCTATGTTACGTAGCGTTTTTCATATAAAACGATGCTGAAAACTGTCGAAATGCTATGTAGTCCAGTTATGGGCTTCAGATATAAAACCTAGCCTAGAAAACGCAGAAACGTCAGAAAAATTCACCGTTTTGATGTGTCATATAACATATGAGTAAAGTTACCTTTATGTGTAAAACGCCTGATCGCACAGTAAATACATAGCATTTTGTCAACTTTTAGTACCATTACACATAAAAAACGCGGCGTGGCATAGCCTTGCCATAACATACGTCTATTTTACGGCAGAATTGACCTGTAAGTCGATTATTTACACGTATCGTCCTAATGCAAAAAGCCACTTGCAATTTGTTAATTCTCATTTCTAAATATTTTATTGTAGTCAGTCAATCGCTCACGCAACAGAAAAAGATGCGTGAAGAATTTCGCAAATGTCTTGTCGAGTTAATCATGGAGCAAGAGTCCGAACAAGATGCGCCGGAAGGACCTCTCTCGGAAAGGGATAGATACACACTGCGTTATTACTATTACATACAATCTGGGGCAGACACTGTGCACGTCGCCCCCATGGAATCGAATCTTATGAGAAGGTATTTGATTCATTAAAGCATTAAACTATAGTCGTATATGGGATATTCGTATATTTTTATGTAGAACTATAACACAATTACTTTCTATAATCGTATCGTGATTAACTTTATGGAAGCGGTGTGTTTTGGTGCGCAATTACATTTAAGCATAGTAACACACTTTTTTTTTATTTTAACCTCTATCTGAAGCACTGTCCGTGTTATAAACAAATATTAGATAAAGACATGTAATAAACATGTAATATTAAAATATGTAAATCATATGAAATTCGTACAGAACATCAAAACGGAGAAAATAGTACTTACAAAAAATTCTCGAATTTTTTTAAGTTTTAAAAATATTTGATATCATGAATAATATTAGATATAAATTTTAAAACTTGATAATTCTCAAAAATATCGAAATTTTTGCGGTTTATATATTTTAATATTTATATCAATATCAGGAAAAATATAATTAGTAACCGTTTCTACAAAAACTGACTTCGATACCATCAACGCGCCTACTCTACTCCTTGCGCCTTATTGGATTATTGGAACCTTTTACTAAAAAAAACTACATAAAATACAGTTGATCAAAAACTTTTTGTTAGGTAAGTCGAACACTTATGATAAATTAATAGGAGCCGATTTTGTCATGAAATAGACCAATCTTATGGCAAGGCTATGTTAAGTAGCGTTTTTCATATAAAAATGGCACTAAAAACTATCACAATGCTATGTATTTGCTGTGCGATCAGGCGTTTCAGACATTAAATCTAACTTTATGTATGTTTTATCATGCCACATCACAAAGACTCACGATAAGAGTGTGTTGTTTTCTAGGCTAGGTTTTTTATCTAAAATATTATCTTTTTTGTACCATTTTATATGAAAAATGCTGCGTAACATAGCCTTGCCATAACATTAGTGTATTTCACGACAAAATCGGCCACTATTAATTTACTTCATGTGTTTGACTTGGAAACTAATAACTAAAAAAAAAAGTTGATCCAAGACTGAATTCTTTTTATAATTTTTAGTAGTAATCTCAATCGCCCCATGATCTCAAAAACTAACGAATATAAAATTATTATAACTAGTAACTAGGCTATGGAACCGTATGGAAAGTTCATGAAGATAAAGTCGTTATTGATAGCACTCACATTGTGATTTCCAATTTAACCAAATGCTTTGTATTTAAAGTTGTATTTAACACATTATTTATTTATATTTGCAAGGTTTCGGAAGTTTGGAATTCCAAACATTTTTGACATAACCTTAACAAATTTTACCATTTTTTATGAAAATAAAATTTCATAATAATATTATTTCTATAAAAGTCATATGACTGAGTAGAAACTTGACCTTTTGAAATCTATGTTTCACAAAGTCGGGCAGCTTTTCAATTTTTCTAAACGTTTGCTTATTAGTCAACTAAACAGTTGTATTTAACCGTACCAAATGATGTAATTCACAATATAAAATTCAAAATATGTACGATTTAGGCAACGATACGACTTGAGCAACTTTTACCTATATACATTTGTGACTCCCCATTTTTATTTTTTTTAAATTTAATTTTACAATGTTCTTGAAGAACCTACATCTCCTATCACCTACACGCCGAAATAATTTATTCATAAATAAGTTAATACTTGCAATAACTTTTAGTTTTACATCTAGTCAAAAAATTCTTAAGATAGTTCTAGTAGAATTATTTTTCATATTATATTAATTAAGGTTATTTTGAACTTACAAAAAATATAATACTGTGTGATTTTGGTTTCATTTTATTCGCAAGGGCACAAATTAAAATTTGTGAAAATATGTTTAAAATAAAGTTTTTATTACATTTGTTGGGCTGATCTGTACAATTAAATTACCGATTTTTAATTATAAAGCGAAGAAGAAAGTTGCTTATTATTGCTAATAAACTTAAAGTCTGTCATTAAAATTGTTTTTAGAGTGATGGGTTTAATACCTGTTCGCCTGCAAAAATGGACGAGTACTCTTGATGCTTCTAAAGATGAAATGGAAGAAGAATATTTATATGGAGTTAAAAAATCTATTGTAGATTTTGTTCTTAAGGATGCATCACAAATCAATGCGAGGGTAATCGATTAATTATCATTAAATAAATAACTTCAACAAAGTTCGTTATTGATTTATAAAACTGCTTTTATAAAATGATTTACAGTTTTGCTAAATTGATCAAATAGAATATGCATGCGTATCTATAAAATGTATATATTATATTATAGATTGAAGAATTTTCATCACCAGAAAGAAAAGAATGCTCTGAAACATTGAAAGTTTACAGAAACACTTTTGATGCGAGTTCAAAAAGAATCGAGCGCATACTTCACATTGTTAACCCTTGTGTTTTGAAAAGTTTAGAAGTTTGGATACTTAATTTTGAGTAAGTTAAATATTCAGTTATTATCTTAAGACATATTGCAGTATAAATCATTTTCAAGGAGGTCCAGAATTTGAAAAAAAAACAATTTTCTCATTTTCAAAATCTAACTATTCCATAATATGTATACGAAATTGTCATTTTTGATACGATACCTACGATTTTTCAAATTATTCTCTAACGATTTATTTGAAATTTTTATAGAATTTCCTTTAGACTTCTTCTCAGTATGAAAGACGCTCATCTCCAAATTCTGATTTTTACTATTTTTAACAAATAGTAATATAATATAACAAATAGTAACAAAGTATTTTTTTTATGATATGGTTTGATTTCTTTGTAGAAATCTTCGTCTAATAGATATAAACGTGTTGAAAAATGCGAAAAAGGCTCCGGATATAATAGGATTCGCCAAGGAAATTAAGAGACATATTGATGGCGCCAGAAAAATTCTTTTAACCAAATGGTTTCTCCAACTGCAAGAAATATTTTTGCAGGGTTTTAAAAAAGGAATAGTGCCAGATAATACAAGACCGAAGTCGTGCAGAAGATTTTTCGATTGCACTTCTGTAATAATGACATACCAAATCCAAACGCTTTGTTTGAAAAGCATTCTCGATTATACAGCATATTTGATGAATGAATCGGTATGGTTTCTTTAAAATATTTTCTACAAATGATTAAATAACTATTTAAATCTATATGATTCAAGATACTCCGTTTGCGAAAGTTATCCTTGAAATTTTTTGGCTTAAATGTGTAATTACAGAAAGGAAGAATTTTTTTAAACCTGAACTGTTGGTGGATAAATTGTATGCAGATTAAATTTATCTATAAGGAGATGTCAATACCTTTTTCTTTGAAATATATTAATTGTTTGTGTCAATTTTTGGACAGTTTAAAAATTGAATTCAATATCAACTTCTTTAAAAATTTTGACAAACTTGATTTATGCTGATCTTGAACCATAATATGCATACTGTAAATGGTAATTCAACAAAGTTTTGAGCTTCAATTTGGACTTGTAATAAATTACTACTATTAAAGATACAAATCTTCACAACACTACTCACATATACATGTATATATAATGTCAATGTATAATGTATATGTATTATTGTATATAAATTTCAGCGCCATTTCAAAGGAATTCAGATAAACCTTGTTGTTAAAAATCAAGGTTTAATATTTGATCCACCTTTCTACACAATAGAAACCATTGTACTGGATGTATTTGCTCATTTAATTAAAGCAGTAAATAATTTACCTCGGCTAGAAATAAAGTTGTATATGGATTATGTTGGTGAACCAGAATGTTTAAAGGTAATTTCATTATTAAAAGTTAAAGGCAAAACTGTACTTTTGAAAAAAAAAAACACTGATCAATGTGAGCATAATATATTTTTTTAAATATTAGTGTCATCTGAGAATAGATAAAATAAAGTTGTCTGTATGATTATTCACCTTAAGACAATAATTCTCTATAAGTTAATATTATTCAAAAAAATTAACAATATGTAATATTGTCAGTTTGTCAATAATAGTAGTATTCATGACTATTATGAATGATAAATTATGCATTTTTTATTATTTTATAATTATGTATTATATTACAATTTTGCGTTAATCAACAGTTTATTGCATATATTTTAGCCCGTGATTTCTGAAGAAACGGTTGAAAGATGCAGGAAAAAGATTCACAACCTAATGGAAAAAGAAAAATTGAAACCTTTGCATCATGTTCAGGACTTTATCAATTATGTAGAATTAATTAACGGACGGGTAAGTTTTATTTATAGTAAATTTTAAATATTGTATGCATGTTTGTATATACACATTTATTTATTCAGAAGCAAAACGTAATTATTAATAATAAATATGATTCCAAGCTTTATTTAATCTAAGATTTAAGGTATAAAGTTTGTTACTATCCTATCAATGCTTAGTTTCATCTAATATTAAAATTTTTAAGCGAGATAATTACTGAAAAAATGATAAATTATATTTATATAAAAATTAACAAGTTGATAGAACATAGTTCTATAAAAATAAGAAAATAAAATATTGCGCTTTTCTTAATATTTTAAGAAATTCTAAGCTGATTTTAAAATTTAGGACCACATAAAGCTTATTTTAGATAATTTAGATGATAGTAAATAGTAATTTGATCAAACCAAACAAAGTTTTCATGAATATGAAAACTAGCAATAGAAAATATAATACTATTGAATTTTTATGCAATGAAGGTCAACGAGATAATATTGATATTGATAATATTAGGTTGTCAAATATCTCCCTTCCGCTTTTTTGCTCTTGGTTTATAATACAAAAAGGCGGAAGGGAGATATTTGACAACCTAATATAATATTATAATTGACTTGTATGTAATTGTATATATATGTATATATATTAATTTATATTTTTCTCATAAAAAATATAAAAAAATCTTATAGATGGAGGAAAAAATAGATATGTTTATTTCCGAGCCTCATGATTTTGATGAATATTGCTTAGCAATAGATGCTATGATCAAAAAAGCTGAAAATATTCCACTTGAAGTAAGTTTATTTCACAATATATTTTACATTCAAAGGACATATTTATCTGATAAAATTATGTTTCAATATTTTAGTTGGAGCACGTGCTTTCATTAGGCTTCTTTGAAATGCATAGAGAAGATTTGATACATGCCTTGGTTAACGCTGCAAATAAATTTAAAGACAGACTTATAAATCACTTAATTGAAACTTATCAAGAACAAATGCGATTGTAAGTGGCAGAATTATGAACTTATCAAATTTACTAATGGTGCAAAAAATATTAAAATAGCATTAAAAAAATTGTTAATATTATATGGAATATTGACAAAGTTGCAATGATTTTTGTACCCTTAGTAATGCTCGTCGCTGATTTTTGTAAAGATTTTTGGAGTTTATGACCATTACTACTCTTTTTTCATTGAAATATTTTATTCAAAGCCTGGAGAATTCTCTTCATTCTAATGCTTGTATAATAACTTGTTAAACATTAACGTATATTTATTATATGTAAATGGTCAGGCAGAAACAATGATGGATGGATTTCAAGCGTCTGTTGTTTCTATATGGATCTATGTAGAATAATGTATTGGGGTTTTGTGATTGCACTAATTAATAAAATTTTAGTAGCCATTATTTTCAAAGACATTTGAATGCACGTCAGGTCATTTTTTGATGATATCTGCACTTTTGAGTATGGGAACTATACTTCTCTAAAGAGTCATATGTCACAGACCTTCCAGAAACCCAAATTGGCGCAACCCATTGGTTAGATATAGTTTCAATAAGATAGGGCCACTTTGTTAAATCACGTAAAATCAAATGTTTTCCCGACTACATTATTTAACAACGCAATTTCATAATATGGCCAGTAACTTTTGCTTTAATTAACACCATGTGATTTTTTTTGAGCACATTCTGTAAAAAAAAATGTGCACTAGCTGTCCTCAAACTATATCAAAGATACTGTCTGTAAGGAAATTGCAAACAAAAGACACCATTTGGAAGATATTTTTTACTAATAAACTCTAGTATATTGTGAACATTTAGTAATACACAAACTTATGGTAATATCGTCATTTAATAGTTAGTTTTTGGAAATCCATCCAATAATCCTGCCGGTCCCTGTATAATTAAATGCAAAAAGTTTAGTATTTGAAGAAATTCTGCTGCAAAATCTAATTCACTATGGCATCCCTAGCAACAAAATTAATTTTTTCTTAGTGATAAGATTATTTTTTCTAATTATAAAAAATGTGTGCCTAATTGAAAAAACATTTGGCTTATTTTGTTCTAATTAATATTAACTGTGCGCATATATATTCTAAAATTAGGCTTGGAGATGAGTATACTGGAATATCAGAACATGCAAATGTTCTACCTCTGAACACTGCCGAGCTGATGGAATACAGTGCATACGAATTAGAGTGCGAGACTCATTTCTTATATGCGATGGAGGACAAATTGCGCGAATTACTTAGACAAATATTAATACTATCTGATTATCAGCCGTTGCAATCTATGGAAATTAAGCAGAATAACTTCACATTTCAGAGGTAAAAATAATATTTATATTGTTCATATGTAACATAGTAATCTATCATTGAAATAAAAAAAGGAAACAGAACGAAAAACTGTTTCCCAATAAAATCAGTTTAGGTATAAATATTTTAGGACTAGAGTTAGAAGTTCTGCGAAAGAGCTCTGACACTACTAAAACCAATGTCGTTATGATATGAAAGGGCATATTCATATGAACATATTATGAAAGATAAAATAGTCGATTATAAAACTTGTTGAACAAAATCTGCGCTGCAGAAGTACTGTCTTATAAGAAGGTTTTTGCAATTTTAGCTCCGCGTAGTATAGAAACCGCGCTCTCAGAGTACCGCTTTGTAGGAGGGTTGATGTATATGTAATTTATGTAATATATGTATATATATATATATATATATATATATATATCAAAACGCACGGACTCGTATGGACAAGGTCGCGAGTTCAAACCCCTCTGGAAAACCTGACATCGTGCAGTTGCGATGTCTGTTTTCTTTTGATAATATAGATAAACTAGTTGGTGTTGGTATTTTGCCTTGAGGCAAGTTACATGAACTTTCCGACATGTGTAAATAATCGACTTAATCAATAAGAAATAGATTAATTTATGAGAGATTAAAAGTATTCTGAGTTGATTTGTTACACGTAATTGAAAACGAACGAACAGTATTATCTAAAAGCAAATTTTCAAACATCAACAATTTTTATATTTGAACCAGTTTCCGTAGGAATGGTTTAGTATGTTCATTAAGACCAAGTACTCTATTATTATACCAAGTAAATCGACTAATTTCAATTTTAGCTAACGCCGAAAAAACTAGTCATTTTCTCAAACTTTGATGAATTTATAAAATTAAACTGCTTGTCGTAAGGCCTTAATATTTCAGTAAGTTTTATAAGACCATGATATATATCGCTAAAAAAAAGTTCCATGAAAATCGGCTTATTTTTTTTTTAACAGTTAATTACAAGAAAACGGCTCGGTAGATTTTCACCTAAAACTAATCAGCACGATCCCCAACCAATATCTTTCGAACAGTTTTTGATTTTTTTAAATCGGTTCGGTAGTATGAGCTTAAATGGGGACGAAAAGTTTAACACTTTTTTTTCAAATTACAAAGAAACGGCTTGGCAGATTGTCGCACAAAACTTACAAACGATAGTCCTCATCGAGGTACATCAAATGGCTTTTAAATTTCTGAAATCGGTTCAGGCGTTTTTGAGAAAACGTCGATGAAAGATCTAATTTTGAAAAATGCCAAAAAAACGATACCAATTTTTGCAAACTTTGACGAATTTTTAAAGTTAAATCAATTGACGTAGGGCCGTAATATTTCAGTATGATCTAGAAGACTATAGTATCTACCGTAAAAAATAATGATAAAAATCGTCGAATCATTTTTAACTTCCCGTAGGGTAAGTTATAGTAATCGCAAAAAAATCGAAAATGAAAATTTTTATATATCTTTACGTTTCATAGGTTTCTGAACATTTTGGCATACCTTAGAAAAAATGGATGTATGTGTGTGTGTGTGTGTGTGTGTGTGCGTGTGTGTATGTATGTGCGGATACAAATTTTCGTCGACGATTTCGGGAACACGAATCAACTGATTTAAATAATTCAAAAAACATTCGATTCGTATTGATAAGGAGACGTGCAGATTAGTTTTTGGCGAAGGCAGGTCCAGCCGTTCCAGAGATACGGGGCAAAAAGTGCCGAAAACGGTAACTCAGTTTTTAAGAGAACGGAGCGTCCGATTTTAATAATTCAAAAAACATTTTACTTGTATTGACAAGATAAAGAATTGATCAAATTTTCATAAAGGCAGGTCTAGCGGTTTCGGAGATCTAACGAAAAAAGCAAAAAAAAAAGCCAATTTGGCGGTCAAAAATGATCATTAGACATATGCACATCAAATTTTCAGATATTTTATAGAGATTTTAACAATAAGTATAAATTTTGTTTATTTTCCTATGGGTTCCATACCAATGTTTACCCGTTAGACAGCGACGCCGCGCTTACGCGCTTTATATTTTGTCTATATGCAGTTAAAGCAGTACGATTGCTTTGAAAAACAAGTTTAGATCTTCCAAAATATGTCAAAATAAAGAAAACAATTTTTTTTTTTAAAAAAAAAAAAATTAATTTTTTTTAAAAAAAAATTTTTTTTTAAAAATTTTTTTTTTTCAAAAAAAAGTAATTTTTTGTCCAATTTATAGTTTCTCAAAAATCTTATTTTTTTGAAGTAAATTTTTTTTAAAAATGTTAATCGTTTTTAAAAAAAATAATTTTTGGTACGGGAAGTTCCAGCAATTTGCCTTAAGGCACGATGCCCTAATTGCCTTAAGACAGAATTCCACTTACAGCTAGTTTTTTAACACTTAATTACAAGAAAACGGCCCGGTGGGTCTTTATCAAAAACTAATCAGCACGATTCCCAACCAATATCTTTCAAACGGTTTTTGAATTTTCATAATCGATTCAGAATTGCGGGCTAAAACGTGGACGAAAAATTTTTCACTTTTTTGCTATTTATAAAGAAACGTCTTGTCCGATCGTCACACAAAACTGACAAACAATAGTCCTCATCGAGACACATTGAATGGCTTTTAAATTTAAGAAAACGTGGATTTACGGCAAAAAATCTGTTCACATACACACACACACATACACACAAACACACATACTTTTTCCAAATTTGGTCTCATTCGATTCAGAGTGGCTTGAAACGTCGAGAAAACATAAAATTAGCGAATCTGATTTTTTTATGAAAACAAACTTCTCCTTCGGGAAGTTAAAAATATGTTTTCAATAGGAAAAAGCCCATTCCGGGCACTGCGGTGTGAAATGGCAATCGAAAGCCTCTCACACTGTTCTTCCCTGAATCGAGTTTGAGTTTATCGAAGCTCACGTACTTGCCCTAGGGCAGCACTATTTATCATAATTATATACATACATAATATATGTTTTATTCCAGCAGTTTTATATTACTTACCTAATTATAATTTTTTTTTGTACCAAATTTCAGCTACCTTCAATTTCCTTCCGTCATAGATGATATGAAAGAAGTGATTGAAGACAAAACTATTCAATTCAAAGAAGAATTACGAGTGCGAATTGATAAATTTATTAATGAATTAGAAAAATACGCAACACAAATTGAGGAATATTCGAGCTGGGGTGATTTTGATGACCTTTTTAAATATCGAAAGAAAGCTACTGCTCTGGACAATAAGTATGATGTTGAGATGTGTATAATGTGCACTTGCTAAAAAAAATCATCTTAATTATATCAATAATTGATAATCAGGATTTTTTACAATAAGGCAATCATTATTTTCGTGAAAATATATGAATACTGCCAACTTAAAATCAGTAGCTTAAACAATGAATATTTCTCTAATGAGTCTTATTTTTTCTGGAAGAGCTTACTTAATTTTTTGCCATGTTTAAATTTTTTTCTGATTGATGGGTAATTGTTCAATTTGCTTGTTGGTCAGATTTTAAAATTGTACACAAATATGCAACAATAAATTTGTTTAGTTTTCAAATAAAAATAAAAAAATAATTATTCATGCTTGATGAGTTGCACTTATTTTAGTCCAAACTGATGAGATTATTCTTTGACGATTTAGTCTTCTACGTTTTTGTTGTTATAAATTTAAAAAACAAATTGTGTTTCTGTTATTAAATTTTGTATGCTATGCAGATGTTGAATAAAAACTAAATAATACTTCAAAAAACGTACGATGATTTCTAAGTTTAAGGGAATTCTAATTAAAAGAGAAAACAAATTACACGTGTGGATTATAAAATGAACATATACTGTATTTAAATTTTTTTTTTGAAAATTCAGACTTATAGCAGCTATGGAGAAAATTGATAAGATCAATGAAGAAGAAGTCGCATTTGGATTTGAAACAACTCAATACCCTCTTCGAAAACAAGTTCATGACAAGCTGGGACCATATAAAAAGTTGTACGATAACTGCGCACTTTATTTGGAAAGTTACGATCTGTGGATGAACTCAAAGGTAAGTTCATGTGCTTAAATTGAGAAATCCTTAAATTTTAGATAAAAAATTTACTTCTCATTGTTTTTATCAGATTGGCTCATTTGATCCAGAACAAATTGATTCAGATGTAACAACATTCTACAGAACTGTTTATAAACTTGAAAAACAGTTCGGAGACGTGCAACCTGCACCCCGAGATATCGCTGTAGAGGTAAAATTAATCATTAAATTTGGTATTGATTTAAATATTTGTCAGAGACATAACGGATTATTTTTGATGATTATCTGGTAATAGTTCGTAAAATATTCTGTTTTCGTAATTGAAATAAATATCAAATGAAATTATTCATGGTCTTGAAGCGAATTCATATGCATTATAGACAGGCTGTGTAATAGATTAGAATAGAATTTTGTGAAAAATGTAAGTGAATCGAGCGGTGAGTGTATTCGAAAAGGCAAGTCGTAAAATAGTTCTGAAAATATAGTTTTAGGGAACAAAATTTTGATAATAAACATCATGTAAATCGTATAAAATATAATATTTTGAACATATTTTGTTTTAAGTAAACCAAATATATCTTTAATATACAAGGTGCGCGAACGTATCGAAGACTTCAAGGAACGAATGCCTATTATTCAAACTTTGGGTAATACTGGTATGAAAAAGCGTCATTGGGATCGTGTGTCTGATGTCGTTGGAATACCAATACAATTCGATGAGAAATTAACACTGGCTAAAGTTATTGATTATGGATTCGATGAATTTGTCTCGCAATTTGAAGCTATCTCAGAAGCAGCTACTAAAGAGAATAATCTCGAAAAAGTTCTTTACAAAATGCAATCTGAATGGGCTGATATTGCATTCAGTGTTAACGTTTACAAGTAAATTGTTTTTAAATTTGGTTATACTCCTTATTTAATTACAACAACAAAATAATGTTTCAAATTGAACTTCTTAATATTAACTGTACTATAACAGACAATAATAGTTAACGATACAACCTTAGGAATGAAATTATTTAGTTTACTTCCATATAACTAAGAACTATAAATCATTGACATTTACAACATTATTATTTTATAATAATGCCAAATTAATTAACAAAATATTTTTGTAAATTTTTGGTTAATATACTAATTATTATTAAAATTTTCAGAGATACTGGCACTTGGATTTTGGCAGCTGTTGATGATATCCAACTACTTTTAGATGACCATATAGTCAAAACGCAAACAATGATGGGGTCACCATATATAGGACCGTTTGAAGGCCCAACATCGTAAGTTGTAATATATATGACAAAACTTATTATATATTCATTTATGTTGAATATTCAAGTAATCATATTTAAGGGAAATTTTATTATGTTTGGCGTAATTTAATTATAATGAATTTCTAATGATTTCAACTGTATTAGGACCATGATTATAATCGCTATTTATGAAGTGCTGTTTTGATAGATTGTCGATTATCTATTTACATGGAAATTTAGACATGTCATGTGTAGGGAGTGTTACAAATTGAGCTATTAGCGCCATCAATATAATATGCTTTTACTTTGGGTTTGATAAAAAAAGATATCATTAGGTTTGGTAAAGAGAAAAATATTGAAAAATAAAACAAAATGGTTATAGTTGCTAATCACACATTTAAATATTTAAATGAGAATGTTACCAATTTTAACTTTTTTCTTAATTGGTCAATCAATTGCTTTTTTGATCATCCAATATTTTTAATATCTACTGTCAAATTAGATCTATTGTTACATCTTACTATTTTAAATAGTAGCTAAAAATAAAAATTGCTGAGCATTATGTAAATATAAAAAGTGCGAAAAATTTAGTGTAATTTTGCACATCTTTGTTAAATTTACCGTTAGTCGTAAAATCCAGTTATCTTGCATATTATAAGTAATTTTTGTTCTAATATTACATATATAAGTATATATGCGTTTATATGAAATAATTTTATTATTATAGTATATGGGAAAAGAAGTTGATGTCATTACAAGAAATATTGGATGAGTGGCTGAAAGTTCAAGCAACATGGATGTACTTAGAACCCATTTTTTCTTCGCCTGATATTCAGCAACAAATGCCTGAAGAAGGCAGAAGATTCAGCGCTGTGGATAAAGTAATTATTAGTATTTTAAATTAATCTTTCTGCAGATGATATATTAGTATGCTATTTTATATTTATTTATGTTATCTACATAGTTGCTCAAAAAAACTTCTGGTTTTGTCTCAATATTTATGCTTAATCCAGATTTAATTCTTCTAGATGTGGCGAGATATTATGAAATCCGTTGCAGAAAATTCCAGAGTGTTAGACGTTATTGAAATTGATAAAATGTCAGAAAGGTTGAAAAAATGCAACAATCTATTAGACGAAATTACAAAGGGTCTCAATGCTTACCTAGAGAAAAAGCGATTATATTTCCCAAGGTTAAATTTTTTTTATTTTGTAATTCATATTTTATGTATTTATATATTAACTTTACGTACTCCGTTTACTAGGTTTTTCTTCTTATCAAATGACGAGCTACTAGAAATATTATCTGAAACTAAGGATCCTACCAGGTAAACTTGCGCAAACTTTTAAATAAGAAGTGTTAACTTCTATACTAATAAAGCATTATTAATGCAAGGTGCTATAAATAAAGTTCACTTATCTCAGATCAGTCGTATATGACTTGATATCAAATCAGAGATTTTGTTATATGAATAATGAATTTTCTCTAAAGTCTTTAAATAATATAGCTTCCTTTACATTTACTAATTCAAAATATACTTCTTAAGGAATTGAGAAATTCTCACAGTGCAAAACCAATCGATGTTAGTTTTCAGCTTGTCGTTTATTCTTGGTGGAAAGAAACTCACACAATAAGTTTTTGAAAATGACTAATCAGATGTCGATAAAATATTTTTTTATACAGGGTTCAACCGCATTTAAAGAAATGCTTCGAAGGTATTGCCAGACTATCATTCACTGAAGACATGGATGTTACAACGATGAAGTCGAGTGAAGGCGAAGTTGTACCATTAGTAGATGTTATACAGACGGCTTTAGCTCGAGGAGCTGTCGAAAAATGGCTAGTCGAATTAGAGACAGACATGAAAAAATCGGTTCATTTTATGGTGAAAGGCTCTTTCGAAAATTACCCGGAGGTAGTGAGGCATTTCTGGGTATTGCAGTGGCCTGGACAGTGTGTGAGTTGAATTGATCAGACAAAAATTTTCGAAAAAATTTTACGTTGAAAAAATTACATTTTTGAAAAACTATAAATTTTTGACAAAAATTGTCTTTTTTTGAAAAAAAAAACATTGAAATAAATGTTTTCTTTATTTTGAAATATTTTGGAAATTCTGAACTTTTTTTCAATGCAATCGTACTGCTTTAACTGCACAGAGACAAAATATCGAAGCGCGTAAGCGCCGCGTCGCCGTCTAACGGATAAACATTAGTACGGAACCCATAGGAATGTAAACAAAACTTATACTTATTGTTAAAATTTCTACAAAATTCTGATAATTTGATGTGCATATGTCTAATGATCATTTTTGACCGTCAAATGGCTTTTTTTTTACTTTTTTTGTTAGATCTCCGAAACCGCTAGACCTGCCTGACCAATTCTTCAACTTGTCAATACAAGTAAAATGTTTTTTGAATTATTAAAATCGGACGCTCCGTTCTCTTATAAACTGAGTTACCGTTTGTGGCACTTTTTGCCAGTATCGTCGAAACGGCTAGACCTGCCTATGCCAAAAACTAATCAGCACGTCTCCTTATCAACAGCAATCGAATGTTTTTTGAATAAGTGAAATCGGTTGAACCGTGTTTCCGAAATCGTCTACGAAAGTTTGTATTCGCATACACACACACATACATCCATTTTTTCTAAGTTATGCCAAAATGTTCAGAAGGTTTTGAAACGTAAAGATATATAAAATTTTTTATTTTTTGTTTTTTTGCGATTACTATAACTTACCCTGCGGGAAGTTAATAATATTAATAATAATTCAGGAGCTATTACTAAAAGTAATAAAAATTGGGTTTCTTTTCTGGTGGTTTCATACAAACAATGAAAGTGCCATATTGTTTTTATCTAAATTAGAATTAAAAAATAGATTTAAAATCTCCGCATTTTGACCCACCGGTATTATTGCATATCAGCTTTGTCCTTAATTTTCTCCAAAGATTTAAGGTCTTTTAAACCCTTAAACTGTTTCTATAAAATAGAATAATTGTATAGAGCAGTTATTAGAATATGATAGTTCAATACAATCTTATAATTCTTAAACGTGATATAAATTTTAAACTTCCTCGATGATTTACTTAACAACATTATTTGCACGTAAAATTTTCTATATGTGCATTTTCTTTTATCATCAGAAATAAATTTTTGAACTAGCGAATTTGTTCCTGTTACATTTGATGAGCTATGTGTACGAGTGTCGGCTATAGACGACATCCAGACTTTTGTTTAAAGATATCGACTATGAGTTAAATATTAAGAATTCTAAATTGTTATTATGGATTTTAGTTTTTAAGATGTATAATTTTTATATAAATATAATTGTTAATAATGTTCGGAAAATCTTAAAATATATCTTTGTGTAAATATGCTCGTACAGCAGTGTCACTCTTGCGGAAAACTCTGCCGTAGCCAAAGTGTTAATAGCAATGAAAATAAAGTGTAATATATCCGAATCAATTGATGTGAAATATCCAATTTGATATGAAAATTATGAGTAATCTAGTTTCATGATTGCAATGTTTTCTTCTAAGGTGCAAGCAATTGCAATGACCTATTGGACCTTAGAAATTCACCAAGGCTTTGAAGCCGGAGGCAATGCACTAAGCGAATATCTGGATAAATGTAAATTTCAAATATCTAAGATTGTAGACTTAGTAAGAGGAAGACTAAATGAACAGAATAGGAAGACGTTATGTAAGAGATCGTTAGTTAATTTATTTTGTTTCCTAGATTTTTTAATGTTGATCGTCTTTTATTTCAGCTGCTTTAATTGTGTTGGATGTGCATGCACGTGATGTTTTAGCCGAGTTGGTCGAATTCAAAGTCATTAGAGATGATGATTTCAAGTGGTTGGCTCAGATGCGATATTATTGGGCAGTGAGTATTAGTACAGCAAGAATAAAAAAAATTCTCATTTTATTTCTATCAGCTTGTCTACCAGCCCAATTGGTGTAGTTTTTTTTACATTAGTCACGAATATTATAGCTAATTCCGGGTGGATCCTTGAACCAAAATTGTATTAGAATAATAAAAAATGCGCATTTTTGATTAGCATTATCTATGTTTGAAATATCAATTTTTGTGTTTCACTGGTCAAGGTACAGAAAAAGTAGTATGTTGAGTATTTGAAAATTTGTATCATTGTGCATTGATTTTATTTTATATTTATAATATTATTTACTTTATTGCATTAAATTTATTTTAGTTTTTCTTACAACTATTTATAAAAATTATTATTGAGCGATCGCGCAGTCAGGCGTAATTCGTTTTAAATTAGCACCTTAAATAAAATATAATAAAAGTAATATTTTTTTTACAGGATAACAATTTAACCACGAAAATGATAAACTCCATGCTGCCATATGGCTACGAGTATTTAGGCAATACTGGTCGTCTGGTCATCACACCACTGACTGATCGATGTTACAGAACATTGTTTGGTGCTTTACATCTTCATTTGGGTATTTATAACTTGTATTAAATAATATTCAAATTTAATTTCAACTCTTCTTACATAAGATACTATTTGCTAGGTGGTGCTCCTGAAGGCCCGGCTGGTACGGGTAAAACTGAAACCACGAAAGATTTAGCAAAAGCCGTTGCGAAGCAATGCGTTGTGTTTAACTGTTCAGACGGTTTAGATTATATTGCCCTTGGAAAATTTTTTAAGGTAAAATGACTGAATATAAATAAGATAGAAAATGGATTGAAAAAAATTATATTATTTATGTTGTTCGGATGTATTTTAATATTATTATATTGGCCATGAAGTTGACAATCTTCATGGCATTGAGCTTTTATACGGGATGGTTGCTACTCCTGGTAAGAGGGGATAGAGGAGAGTTTAATGGGACAAGTTATCCACTTCTAAAAGTAAAGTCCACGAAATAACATGTGTAATAAATAATAAATAAATATATCTTCCCTCATTATAACTTAGTGATAAATCAGTGATTGTAATAAGAACTGCAACAAATGCATACAAATATAAAACAAATCAGTGTTCACAGCTACAAGGGTTAAATTGTAACCCAACATCCTGAATTATCAAAGGAGAGTTTTAATAAATTATAACTACGTGACGGTATACATATGTAATATAAAATATTATTGTAATTCTCAAATTCTCAAAATTATATTTGGATATCATTATAGTCATTAGCAGAATCAATTTACAATTTTTCTGCAGTTTCTATGAGCACCTCTGCTTTTGTTATTATATTTTTTTTGTAATGAAATGTATCTCATGCATCTCATTAATAGTTATTGATTATATTTATATCTAATAAATAATTATTACGTTAAGAATATAGTTCTTTTTTCCAAAATTTCATCACTCTTCTTGACGATAGTTTGAAATCATTTATGTTAATTTTTTGAATATTATTATTTAAATCTAGGGTTTGGCTTCTTGCGGAGCCTGGTCATGTTTCGATGAGTTCAATCGAATTGATTTAGAAGTATTGTCTGTGGTGGCACAACAGATTTTAACCATACAGCGCGGTATTATGGCAGGTGTTGAGAAACTTATGTTCGAAGGAACTTTGTTGAATCTTGATCCTACTTGCGCCGTATTTATTACCATGAATCCAGGTTATGCCGGACGTAGTGAGTTGCCTGATAATCTAAAGGTAAAAAAAATATATTTTATTTTGTTTTTATAGTACTGCAATACTAAGAATATTTTTGATGTTTTTTTGCAAACGGCATTCAAATAAAATTTCCTAATTTTTGTTGTGAAATATTTAGTAAGTGCATGACATGCTTGTATAACTATAAAATTTGTATTGTGCTTATCAATATTCAATTAAAATTTATTATCGATTAATTTACTATCATTTTTTAACTTTTCTATAGTTAATTGCATCTTTTATTTATGTTAAGGGGCACAACTAGTGTGAAATTTTCAAAAAATCGAATTTTCAATTTTTCCATATTTCGATAGGTTATACCTTTCGATAGGTTATATATTAAAAATAACATACTACAATTTTAAATCGATATATCAAATAGTTTTTGAGTTACAGCCATTTAAAAACTATATATATATATAGTATATAGTATAACGATCATTTAATCTTTTAACGCGTTATTCTCGAAACAGCATTTTCCGAATTTGCTGCAGCGATTACTTAAAAACAAATGATCCGATTACTATCAATTTTTTTACATGTTCTATATATAGTTCTCAGTCCAAAAACGACCAAAGTTTTGGGTAAAATTCGACTTTTTTTAAAAAAACGCCGTCATTTTGTCAATTTTTTATTTTTTTTTTCTTTATCGTAGTTCATTTTACAGACAATATTATCTAGTTTAACGAGAATTTTTTTTTTAATTTCATTCACGTAGAAGGCCGGAATCACTGCAGCAGTGAAGGGCTTTTTTTTGTCGCGCGGTTGGAGATCGACGATAACTAAATTTAATATTTAATTTTTTCTTCAAAAATTGTATAGTGTATTCTTAAAACATGTATAAATATATTCCTAAAATTTTGAAATGATTGATAAAGTATTTTTTTTAATATAATTTCCCAAAAATCACCTTTTTTTAGGCGGTTACACTAGTTGTGCCCCTTAAAATAATAATTTAATTATTCTAAACTTTTCACTAGTTTTTTTTTTATTTTTTTCTCAGCTTATTACATAATGATTATGTGGGTTAAATGTGAAGTAGATTTCAAAAATGAAAAGGAATAAAATCACTATCGAGAAAAATATACTGTCTAAACTTACATAACACTGTATATAATATAATTCATCTAGTAGTTATTTTTACAGTTCATTATATATAATATAAAAAACTATTATAGTTTTATACTATGGGTAAGTGATTACAGCTATGAGATTTGTATCAGAGTTCCCAAATTCGATACCGTCCACGAGTAGCCAGATTTCAAGCAGTTTTCATTTGGAATTATAGTTAGCAATAAATTTCCGATTAAAAATAGTCCTTACTCGACTTCGCTGCATCAATACAAATTCATCACTATTACAGAAATTGTAAAATAAAATTCATTACATATAGGTAGGACAACTGTTTGGGTTGTCATGTATAAAAACCGACGTAGTTAGTAAATCATCACAATGGCTTAAAGTTCTGATCAATTACTATTACAATATTATATTATAAGTTAGTTATTTTATTATTGAAGATATTATGAATCATTGATTGAATATTATATTTATTTATAGGCGTTGTTCAGATCGGTAGCTATGATGGTGCCAGATTATGCAATGATTTCAGAAATTGAGTTATATGCATCAGGATATTTAACAGCAAAACCGTTAGCTATCAAAATTGTGGCTACTTATAAATTATGCTCAGAACAGTTGTCATCACAACATCATTACGATTACGGTAAGTTATTAGTATAAACTCAATTTTTTTGGCACAATAGTCGATTACTGTTTTCAAGAAAATGTTTTTTGCTGTGGTTTCCATTTTTTTATGTTTTATGTAGTAACTAACGTTACGGATCTTTTACTGCTTTAAAATACACATTTTGAAGTTATTTTAATTAAATGTATTACTTCTAGGAATGCGAGCTGTCAAATCAGTTTTAAGAGCAGCAGCTACGTTAAAGCTACGCTATCCAGATGAGCTAGAAGATATTATTGTACTACGATCTATCAAAGACGTAAATTTACCCAAATTCTTGAACCACGATATACCTTTGTTTATGGTAAGTAAATTTACTAGATTTTCAGATGTAATATTTATTTTGAAATCTATGAGTCCATATACATAAATATCCTGAATTATAATCTTTTTCTAAAATGAGTATTACCATTAGGGCATTACTTCGGATTTGTTCCCGGGCGTAGTTTTACCAGAGCCGGACTACGTTGCCTTTAACAGAGCAGTTGGGGATGCTTGCGTGACGATGAACATGCAATGCACTGATTTCTTCTTAGAAAAAGTACTGTTTTAGATATATTTTAATTTTTAATATTTCACCATTTTGAAATATTTTATTTGTTATAACGTGGATTCTTTCTGGATCAAGAGTTAATCAAACAAAAAAAAATTTAAAGCTGGTTTTTAAATATATAGATAATATAGTATCTATACAAATTGGATAGATACTATACAAATATGATACAGATATAGATAATACGGTTATTCATTCATATATTGAATAAAAATATTTTTTGCAAAAGCTCTATTAAAAATTTATAAGTACAAATATTAACTCTTTATAATATAATTAATATTTTTTTCTAGATTCAACAGATTTATGAAATGAGCATAGTAAGACACGGATTCATGATTGTGGGTTTACCATTTGGTGGCAAAACAGCTGCATATAGAGTTTTGGCAGTCGCACTAGGATACCTTGAAGATAGGGTAACAAAATTTTAATTTACTAGTATAATATTTTATTAAATTGAGATATTACTGAATATTGAATTATAGGGTGAGATGGGCGAACATCGCGCAGTGTATACTGTGATAAATCCTAAATCTATCACCATGGGTCAACTTTATGGACAATTTGATCCTGTATCACATGAATGGTCTGATGGTATATTGGCCGTCAGTTATCGAGAGTTTGCTAATTCTACCACACCTGATAGGTATGCAAACTTTTTTTTAATAATATTTTTTTGTTATTAAATACTTTTCAAGTTTAGCAAAATAAGAGTAATTGGTATCTTCTTCAAGTGTTGCTTACAAATCATGCCGATCTTGTAATTGTTTAGCCACTTATTCTATTATAAATTATTATTTGAATATAATATATAAAATTATTAGTTATTTAAAAAATACAATTATTTTTCCACTTACAAGTTAAGATTATTAGATGAACATAATAGTGAAGTGAAATAAATGTAACAATGCAACTATCAATTACAGTAAAGAAAATGATTAATATATAAGCTCTGATTTAATATTATTTAATATATGAAGAATTTATTATTACTGCTTCAATTATATGATAATCTCAAAACTATATTTTTATAAATACAGATTAGTATGTAATAAGAAAGCAAGTTGTGCTTCAAAATTTTCATTATAATTTCAGATTGCAGATTTACTATTTCATTTTCTATTGAAATGATAATAAATTATGTAACTTTTTGCTAAGCAGAAAGTTTAGGTAAATTCATAAATTACACTTCAATGCCAATTTTTTCAATAATTAGTTAAGCCTCTATACATCTATAGGATTTATGATATCCTATATTTAAAAGAGTAACTTTCTAGAATTGCTTTGTCTTAAAGTGCCAAAAGTGACTATTTAGTTCCTTGGTGTTAAGCTTTTCCTACATGATTCTTACTTTTTGTCTTAATTTTTATTCATTATATATTACTACAGAAAATGGCTTATTTTTGATGGTCCTGTTGATGCCGTGTGGATTGAAAACATGAATACAGTGTTGGACGATAATAAAAAGTTGTGTCTGATGTCAGGCGAAATTATTCAGTTGGCGCCAACAACAAATCTGGTTTTTGAGCCAAGAGATTTAGATGTTGCTTCACCCGCAACGGTTATTATAATATTATTTTTTATCTTAAAACATAATTTGCATAAAATATATAATTTTAGGTATCCCGTTGTGGAATGATTTATATGGAACCGACTACTTTAGGATGGGAACCTTTGTTGTATTCATGGCTCAATACGCTTCCTGCGGCTTTACATGATTTAAATAAAAAGCAATTATTGAGTATGTTTATGAGATTTTGTGAACCGTTGTTCTGGATTACTAAGAGAGGATTTGCGAAAGTATTGGAACATTATAATATTGTATTAATATTCATAATTATTTACATTATTTCCTCTTAATTTGCAGCAAGTATCCGCGTGTTCACAGTCAAACATGGCAAAATCGTTAATGAATTTATTCGATTGCTTTTTGGATGACTTCAGAGATGAAAAATATTTAGAGAACATATCAGATCTCGATGTTCGTGCTCAACTCGAGGTAATAAATAAAAATGTTCCTCTATTGCACCAAACTCATATATTTTTTTTATTATTTCAGGGTGTTTTCTTTTTCTCGTGCATTTGGTCAATAGGTGGACCGTTGGATACGGATGGCCGGAATCTGTTTTCCACAGTATTTCGTGGTCTTTTGGAAAAAGAATTTCCAGCTGAATTATATAAAAACTTGGGAATGTTTATGGAAATACCGCCTCCTCATAAACCTTATATATTTTTGATACCTAAAGATAATTCAGTTTTCGATTATCGATATATAAAAGAGGTTAGTACTATTTTCAAGTTATTAATATTAGTATTTAATAATAGTTTATATAACATTTTTGATTATTTTTAAACTTATAATAGATAGGTTTGTTCAACTATTTTTTTAATTTATTAGTGCTATTTTTTATCTAAAGTAATATTCTTAAATCTTCAATAGATTCTCAAACAAAATTATTAGAAAATAATAACTCACATTATTATTATTAATTTAATTAAATCGAGTGTCTATTAATAAAGTCTTTACTCTTATTATTAGTCTTAACAATTAGAGTAATGACTTTATACTACATTATAAGATTACTATGTCAGAAAACACAATTAGTGTTGTAATAAACACTAAACACTTCATTATTGTATTATTTTGTTATTATGGTTTATTTTGTTATTATGGTTTATTTTATTTATGATTAAATTAATTATTATGATCAAATTGTTTTTAAATATTTAATAATTCTGAAATCATTTGGGCATCGTTCACTTATTATTGAATTATTATAACATATATTGATAAATTTTTCTTTAAGGTAGTAAATAATGATACGTATAAGTTCACGAATATTTTTTAATTGTGAACTTAATGTGCTATACTACAATATTATTTTCAGATGCATATTATAGGTTGTTACAAAATTTATACTAAATATTTACTGTATTTTTTCTAATTGTTACCATGTTTATTTTTAGGTAGCGTTCTGCTTTACAAAGAGCTTCTCCTACTTTCCACTATTTTAATACAATATTTACGTCGTTAACAATTAAATTTATTTATTTTACTCAATTGTTTAATAGTTTCAATAACAATTTTGTAAAGACATTTGAATTTATATAAAATTAAAAATTATAAATTATAAATATTAATTGAAAATATTATTATACTACTTACTAAATGAATACCGTTTTTGTGCCTTGATTTGAAATAAGGGTCTCATGAATATGGATGTATTGTATATAAACATGATATTTATGCATAAATATATACAATCGTTTTACTTTTTATTCATAACAATCACATAAACTAGAAGCTAGAAAATATGTTGTTCAAAAATTAATCAAGTAATTAATAGTTTATTAAATTATAGATTATTATAGAAATGTATAATGTTTGAATAATATGCAGTTCATCAGAATAAATACTAAATATCTATTTTAAACAGGGCAAGGGTAAATGGAAACCTTGGTCAGATGAATTGCAATATGCACCACCCATTCCACGTGATATACCAGTTAACCAGATTCTTGTTGCGACTGTAGATACCATAAGAACAGTTGCTCTTCTCACATTGTTAGTTCAGCACCAGAAAGCACTACTTTTTGTTGGACCCACTGGCACAGGAAAATCTGTATATACTATCGTAAGTGACTTTAGCAATAATTTTTTTTTAATGACTTTTGTACTGAATTTTTATGTCTTTTAGGATTTCTTGCTGAAGAAGAATGATACTGTGAAGTATAAACCTCTCTTTATAAACTTTTCTGCTCAAACTTCGGCTAATCAAACTCAAGATATAATTATGAGTAAGCTGGACAAAAGACGAAAAGGTAATAATCTTGATTCTGATATATACTTTTAACTGTTCTGAGTAATATGAATATTAAATTTGATAAAATTATATTGTATAATTAAATAATGGCATACGGGGGCTTAAAGATCCATAGGTAAAAAGGTTCACCACCGTTATCTCAGAAACAAGTGAAGTATGGTATTTTTCTAACAATACTATTTTAAAGTATATGGTAAAAAATATAAAACCAATTATCGCATTGTATCGTGCGACGTTGCTATCACGAAATGGATGGCCACATTGTCAAAAATAACAAAAGTATTTTATTCTGTTTTTGGTTTGAGCCCTGTTGCTCGTTGATCCCTGAATATAATTTTATTTTTTTTATTCATTATTTTTACTTTAACCTAATAATTGAACTGAATATCATTGATTAATAATAATGCATCTATTAATCCGCAAAATATTTTCAAAATTATAAAAAAAGTATAGTGGGCTTTTTTCTCCCTGGTTATCCCTTTTTACCCCGTCCATGGGGTTATAAGAGCCAGATGATAGATTTTAGATAAATAATAAAAATAAACATAATTAATAATAAATAAACATAATAAATAAATATTTCTATAATGGTTAATTAACTAGGAGTTTTGCTGAATATATTTCAAAACTTATTTATATGATACGCGTCTTCTTGTGACGTAGTTTATTTAGTATTATTTTTGCAAACATTTTATTTTTGGTTTTCATTGTGTTTTGGACATTCTACTAGTTGACTTTCGGACGTATGATAACATTTTATCTTCTTTATCTAGCCGCTTTATCTATCTGTTGGTGAATCATGAGACTATTTTTCCAATCATGAGAGGAAAGGCATTTCGTACTACAGTGACTAAGTCCCTCAGCTAAAAATATTACTAAAATTTGCAGATCTTTATTGAAAATGTTGTTAATATAGAGTATATTAATTAATATTTATCTTCTTGTACAGGTGTTTACGGTCCACCACCAACAAAAAAGTGCGTGATATTTGTCGATGACGTTCAGATGCCAATTAAGGAAACATATGGTGCTCAGCCTCCCATAGAACTGTTGCGAATGTGGTTTGATCACGAAATCTGGTACGACAGGAAAGAAGTCGTCGCAATGAAAATAATAGATATTCAAGTAAATTGGCGAAGAAAATTAATATCTATTTTTATAATTGTTAATTTGTAATTGTGTATTTGCAGTTTATTTGCGGAATGGGTTTGACTGGTAACACCGTCACGGAACGATTTTTGCGCCACTTCAATACTATAGCCATCAGTGAGTTTACGGACTCAATAATGACAGCAATTTATACTAAGATCATGCAGTGGCATATTGATGTCATGGGTTTTGAGAAAGATTTTGATTACATTATTTCTCAAATAGTCGAGGCTACGCTTATTATTTATAAAGAGAGTCGTCTAAACTTACTTCCCACGCCTGCTAAATCGCATTACTTATTCAACCTACGAGATTTTTCTAGGGTAATACAAGGTGTTTTACTCTCCGTTCCAGCTAGTTGTCCTGATATATTATCAATGAAAAAGCTTTGGGTTCATGAAATATTGAGAGTGTATTGTGATCGACTGATTGATGATGGAGATAGAGGATGGCTTTGTAAAAAAATAAACAATGTATGCTCCGAAATACTCTTAGAAGATTTGGCCGAAATGTTTCCTAAAATAGGCAAATTACCAGGACAAGAAGTTAACGAAAATGACTTACGTCAAGTGATGTATTGTGATTTCACAAATCCTTTTGCTGATCGTAGATTATATTTAGAAGTAGAAGATCCTGAAGCACTAACGGAGGTCGTGGAAGGTTATCTAGCGGAATATAACAGCATGACCAAAAAACCTATGAATTTAGTTCTGTTCACATTTGCTATTGAACATTTATCAAGATCTTGTCGTGTACTAAAGCAACCTAGAAGTCATGGTTTAAGCGTCGGTGTCGGTGGATCTGGTCGGCAGTCGCTATCGAGATTAGCTGCTCATATAACTGATTATGAATTATCTCAGGTGAATCGAATTTAGTACTTCTAATAATAATATATTTTTTATTAATATTTCAATAAAAATTAGCATTACCATTATACATTAATGTTTTAGGTTGAAATTACAAAGCAATATGGCGTCGTCGAGTGGCACGACGATATGAAGCTAGTACTAAGAAAGGCCAGTGCATCAGATCAGCATTGTGTGTTTTTATTTACTGATACCCAAATTAAAGAAGAAAGCTTTTTAGAGGATATTAGTAATTTATTAAACTCAGGAGAAATTCCGAATCTGTTTGCAACAGAAGATAAAATAGATATTTGCGAGAAGATGCGGCAAATCGATAGACAAAGAGATAAGTCGGTACAAACCGATGGTAGCCCGGTGGCTCTTTTCAATTTATTTGTAACTATTGTAAGGGAACAACTGCACATTGTGGTATGCATGAGTCCCATCGGTGACAGTTTTCGAAATCGAATGAGAAAGTTTCCGGCTATTATTAACTGCTGTACAATCGATTGGTTTCAGGTATCTCTATTCATTCGTTCATACATAATTATAATTTAGTTGAAATAATATGTATAGTTCACGTTTTTCAGTAATTGATAATTTGGTATTGAAAGCTCTCTATCGACAATAAACAAAAATGCACGTTATGAGCTCATTATGTTCACTAATTTGTTAAAGTTCTGTTCAATTTAGTATAACATTTTCAACGATGGTATGTCGAATCTACATTTAGCTGGGGAAAATTAATTAGTATAATCAACTTTTATTGTGCGTTGTGTGTGTTTTATAATACTAGCATATTTATGTTAGACATTCCTAAAACCTAGGATTACTATTAGCACTATTAATATTTAAACTACCTAAAGCACCTAAATTTATTTATGCTTAAGAGTTATTGTATCGAATGTCTGTCAAATTATTACTATATGAATATTGTTGTTATTATATATAGTTTATGTTTCATAATATTTTTTTATTCTAGCCATGGCCGCAAGATGCTTTGGAGGCTGTAGCAAAGCGTTTTTTATCCACAGTTGAACTTACTGATTTGGAAAGAAATGCAGCGATCGAAATGTGTCAAACTTTTCACACATCTACAGAAATATTATCTGCAGAATTTTTAAGCCGATTGAACAGGCATAATTATGTAACGCCAACTTCATATTTGGAAATGATTAATACTTTTAAAACGTTGCTGGCTCGAAAAAGAAATGAGATAACAACTGCAAAAAATCGTTATGAGACAGGTCTTATGCAACTGGATTCAGCAGCTGGTCAGGTAGGAGTCATGCAAGAAAATTTAGAAGCTCTACAACCTCAACTGATAGAAGCCGCAGCCAATGTGCAAGTTATTGTAGCAAAGGTAGAAACCAGCAAAATACCATTTAATGATAATGTAATAAATCCTTGAAGTGTAAAACAATATATAATATAAACCGCTTTCAAATAATTTAACCAAATTTTTTTGGTATGTTGCAATATTTAACTTTAATTATTATACAAAACATTGCAGCATTAGTTGCTAATTATAGTAAAATGATAAAATTTAATATTTGTAAATTTTTGTTACTGCTATTCGCAGTTTTTTTTAGTTATCTTCAGATATATCGACAATTTGGCACAAATCAAAACAGCTTTTGTTACATCATAGTTCGCGGTGTTTTTAATAAATGATCAAAAATAGTTTTAATATACTATGCACAAATAAATGGGAAAAATAACAAAGTTTGCACAGCCTCTATCTTAATTTTTCACTGTATTGCAGTAACATTAGATCAATTTAATCATCTACGACTATTTAGTAATGTTATAATAAACGAACAGAATCAATTAGTAAACTATTTGTAAATAGTGATCATTTAAATTTAAAAAAAAATACAAAGAGAAACCATGTAAGTTTTATATAAAGTTTTTGTTGATATATATCTTTCTTTCTTGGTTCAAAATGACTCGTAATAACAAATTCACATTTAGGCGATTTTAAAGTATATGAATATTTTTTATATATTATTATTTTATTTATTCTGAATTATTCTATTGGTATTTTGCTAAGGTTGACTTTTTGCATTTTTTATATTTTTAATACTAGTACTTTTGTGCAGTAAAAATTTAATCGTTATTTTAATATTTTAAATACACTAATAAATAAAGAAAGTACACAATATTTACAATCAATATGATAATTGTACCAAAATAATTATTTCACGTTGATGCATAAGTAGTTTCGTCAGACTTGGTGCTTATGATTGACATAAACTTTGAGCATATAAGGCATTTAATTTATCATTATATTTATATTAATATTTTATTCCGTAAAACGGATTTAATACTTATTTATTATATTTCAAAATAATAATTCAATATAATATTTATTTCAAAATAATTGCATTAGGTTGAACATGAAAGCGCCGAGGCTGAGGAAGTAGCTAAAATTGTTGCGGCTGATGAAATGGTTGCAAACGAACAGGTAAATTAAAATTGTTATTAGAAGTTTAATAGTATGAAATTAATAACAAGTTTATAATATTTTGATATAATATTTATAGGCTGAAGCAGCTCAACTGATCAAAGATGAGTGCGATGCAAATTTAGCAGAAGCTATGCCTATTCTAGATGCGGCCTTAGCTGCCCTTAACACTTTAACACCGGCTGATATTACAATTGTAAAGACCATGAAAAATCCGCCAAAGGGCGTCAAGCTTGTCATGGAAGCTGTTTGTATTTTAAAAGTAATATTTCATATTTCTTGCATCGTATTTCACCAATTATATAGATTATTTTTTAACAATTAATTCACACATCTAATTAAACTATTTTATTAACTCTTTTGCTATGACAGTTTGCCGCAGTAGTGACGCTGCAGTACGAAACAGCAAGCCAAAATAATAGTTGCAAACTTACTTTATTTTTATTATTATTAATATATATTTATAAGTTCTACTCTTTAGAATATGAGTGATTAATATTACTATTGCATTATGATCCACATCGCGTTTTATAAATATTATTTATTTAAAAAATAATCAAAAAAAAATTTTTTTACTCATATTTTGGGAGTCTCTCATACTTACCTGTACTTGAAACACTTAAATGTTTTAAGAGGCAAACCATATGTAGATTTTTTTCTGATATGATATTATTCTTCTCCGTAGAAATACTCATTTGAAGTAAATACATCATATGTGTTATTTACTATTTCTATTCACTTGCTAACATTAATACTTAAATTAATTTATTTTTGTGCTTCAATATTATCAATAATTTTTTATTTTAATATTTAGGATATAAAGCCCGAAAAAATACCAGCACCAGGCGGCATGGGAGGTACCGTAGAAGATTATTGGGGTCCATCCAAAAGGTTACTAGGAGACATGAAATTTTTGGAAGGTTTACTATTGTTTGATAAGGATAATATACCTCCAGCTATTATGAAGAAGTTACACGATCGTATGTTACACAATGAAGAGTTCGATCCAGAGAAAGTGAAGACTGCATCGACTGCTTGTGAAGGTTTATGCAAATGGATCATAGCTATTTCCAAATATGATGTGGTCGCCAAAATTGTTGCTCCGAAGAAATTGGCCTTAGCTAAAGCTGAAGCAGAGTACAATACTGCCATGGCAGCTTTGGAAATCAAGAGACAGATGTTGAGGGATGTGCAAGAAAAGGTCAATTTATCAATTACAATTATTTTTCACAACATTAAATTTTTTTTGGCTCACGAAAGTGGTTTACACAAAAATATTTTAATATTTTCTACATTTATATGCCAACATGTTCAATTTTTCTTGCAAACTAAAAGAGAACACTAAACATATAGAATTTTAAAAAAATCAATCACATTCGAAAAAAAAATCCCTTTTTGAGTCTAATTAGTCAAGATTTTAAATCAATTTTTTAATTTGAATACTACTATTTTTTATAGATTTCTTATAAGTGTTTTTTGCACTATGTCGAGAAGTTTATGCTACTTGTCCTAGGGGAAAAAAAAACTTACACCTAGTTATTGGATTTTTTGTTTAGATCATATTTTTCTATGATGTTTTCAAATTATATTTATATTAAATATTCTACATTAAATAGTAGATTGATTTTGTCTAATTGTAAGAAAAAGTTTTATGATTGTTCAATTGTCAATACTGTTATTATACCTATAATTATCTATTTATATTTTATTATCGTTTATTGCAGATTGCAAAATTAACTAAAGAACTCGACAAACAGAAAACAATATTTAATATATTAAATGATGAGGCAGAATTGTGCGCCTTGAAACTTCGTCGAGCTGAAGAACTGATTGGTGGATTAGGTGGCGAGAAAACTAGATGGAGACTAACAGCGGATCGCATGGGAGAATTATACTATACATTAACTGGTTTGTAAATAAATTATACTTATTATTGCACAAACATTAGAGATTGAAGTAAAACTTATTTGCTACTGTACAAGATGGCATTTAAGTGAAAATAAATACATCATATAACAATTTTGAATAATGTTTATTAGTAATATGGTAACACTCGTGATGAACATCTTTATTGACGTCAACCATTATACACATTTATATAATAATAAATTACAAATTATATATTTATAATAGCATTAAAAATATGTAAAATATTTAAAAACAATAATGAAATTAAAATTATACTTCAAATATGACATAATCGGTTTGTCATTGTAATTAGCATTTAGAAATGAATCTTCATTAGAGGAATGAGGTAATTGCTAATTAATAAATTCTATAATATTCGTTTACACAGTGGATTATGTTAAACAACGCCTAAACAAATATTGTTGCAACTTCACTCATCAAGTAATTATGTTTGAAGAACTTCATGTAATTAAAATTAACATACATTTATTGACTGCTTGTATTTTTCTACTTTTTCGTTGCCGATATATAATCTCATTCTTTGATCAGCTATAATATCTGTCTTGCCTAAAAATATTTTAATAACTTCAAAGATTTATAGAATCTACGAATAATAGAAATAACAAATTTATTATATAGGTGATATTCTCATTGGCTCGGGTGTCGTTGCATATCTTGGACCTTTCACGACATTATTTCGTTCTAAGCAAATCGTTGCTTGGAATAAAGTTTGCAAAACTCTGAGAGTCATTTGCTCTGATGATTTTCAATTGGCACCGGTTTTGGGAGAGCCAGTAGATATTAGAAGTTGGATCATTCATGGTCTGCCCAGCGATTCATTCTCGGTGGAAAATGGCATTATAATGCAGTAAGTATATGGAATATTGTGTTTCTTTAAATATGATAAACGTGTGAAAAAAAAATTTGACGACTTGAATGAATCAAAATGGTAAAAGGAAAAACTACTCATAGATAACAATTCTATTGACAATGACTATTGTCTATTTTTATTGACATGAGTTATTGTGCTCGATTTTGAGACTGCACAATACAATCAAAATTTACCAAGTACTTTAATTTGAGAAACAATTCATTTTTTTTAATTTACACCTAATTTTAATGCAGCTGGTTTTATGATATGTAAACATATTTATAATTATTTTTGTAGAAATGCTCGAAGATGGCCATTAATGATTGATCCCCAAACCCAAGCCAATAAGTGGATTAAAAACATGGAACGAATAAACCATTTGAGCGTTATTAGATTGACACAGGGCGATTATGTTCGCATTCTTGAAAACAGCATTCAATTTGGGCAACCGGTATGTTATCATGAAACATCAATATAAATTTCACTATAGGTCTAAAAAGTAATTTTTTCCAACATGTGATTTAATGTATAAGAAATTAATGTATAAGAAATGCTTTGGCATATAAATAAATATAATTATATATATGCTGATATATTATAAGCAGTATGTTTGCCATATTTTATTACCAAAGCAAAAAAAATCATATAGGTTAAAAATATAGAATTGAACTCATTTTATTTATTTATTTATTTATTTATTTATTTATTTATTTATTTATTTATTTATTATAAGCAAGCCGTAATGAATAATGGTAGATATTATTTCAGGCTCTTGTCAACTTTAACTGTTGGTTAACCAAAATTGTGATTATTTTAATTAAGCAGTCAATAACAATATAATTAGCAGATTTATATATAAACATATTTTATTGCAGGTTTTGTTAGAGAATGTTGGCGAAGAATTAGATCCAGTCCTAGAGCCTTTATTGCAACAACAAACATTTAAACAAGGTGGTGCTTTATGTATTAAACTAGGCGATAACGTTGTTGAATATAATTTGGATTTCAGGTACATATAGCAGGTTATAAAAATAATTAAAAAAATAACAATTTTTGATTTGATTTTAAAACAATGCATAAATCAATATATTCGTCATATATATTCCGTATTTGGAAAATGCAGTTCTTTCAATTACTTAGTCATGAACTAATATTTATAACTATGTATTTCAGATTTTATATAACAACTAAATTGCGAAATCCTCACTATCTACCAGAAGTGGCTGTTAAGGTAACATTACTGAATTTTATGATAACTGTAGATGGTCTTGAAGACCAGCTTCTCGGTATAACTGTGGCAAAGGAACGGCCCGACTTGGAAGCAGAAAAAAATCAGCTTATTGTTCAAGGTGCCGATAATAAAAGGTATAATACCATTTCTTATTTATATCGAATGTAGTATTTTGCTCTCAGGTACAAAATAATATATATTACATAAATTACTATTAATTTATTTCAGAATGTTAAAAGAAATAGAAGATAAAATTTTGATGGTGCTGTCATCTGAAGGGAATATTCTTGAAGATGAAACTGCTGTTCAGATTTTAAGTTCTTCAAAACAGTTGTCAGATGAAATTGCTGTTAAACAAGCTGCAGCTGAAATTACAGAAAAGCAAATCGATACGGCTCGTCTTGCATATACCTCCATTGCCGAGCATGTCACTGTACTGTTCTTCACTATAGGTCAATCCAATCACGAATAATTTTTTTTTTAATTTATCAAAATTTCGTATATGTTTATTTATAAAAACAAAATGTGCATTTTGATTTGGGTTATAAAAGATAAGATTCTTGAAGATTGTGAAATTTGTAAAAATATAAGGCTTTTGGTTAACCTAATTTGTTGAAGAAGTGAAGCAAAAATATTAAAATTATATGAGAATGAAACTTTGAAAAACTTTTATTCCTAACAAAAAACGGCAATAATATCACGATAATCATTTTATAGAATTGGACGTCCATAAATTATAATTTAGTTTAGCTATAATAATTTTAACAATTTTTTAAAAACAACATCGAGATTAATATTATTTTATTATATGCTTTTTCATAATATGTGTTTTGATGTTTATTGCAAAAAAAGCTTGTCTTCTCATTAATATGCACGTTTGTGGGAAGAAGGATGTTCAAACCATATTTTGCACAAAATTTTAAGATGGTATTATAGATTTTCGTGAATTTTGGTACCTAAAGGGTTTATTTATCAGTAATAATATGATTCTGATATCCATTCATCTCATAGCCATTTTGTTGATGTAAAATTAATTATATTTAGGCTATGTCAAAAATTTTGAACATTTTTAAAAGCAACGTTTGCCAAAAGCGTTAACTTTATTTTTCAGTTCACTTATTCTTTACCATATCTGTAATCATCCAATTTTAATACTGATTAGTTGAAATACACCTATACATTTTTATGACAAAACCGAGATAAAACATCTAAAACAATGAGTATTAATCATATAATTTATTATTAATATAACTTGGAATTCAATATTTGTTATAAACTTTCCATTTACAGCTGATTTAACAAACATTGATCCTATGTATCAATATTCTTTGGCGTGGTTTGTTAATTTATATGGTTCTGCAATAGAAAATACGGAACAAGATGACGATGTGCCGACAAGACTAAAAATATTGACAAAGTATTTTACATACTCATTGTATTGTAATATTTGCAGAAGCTTGTTTGAAAAGGTATTGGTGCAAATTATTATAATAATTCGTGTCAGGACTATAATAATGCTTCATTTATATTTCCAGGATAAATTGTTATTTTCTCTACTTTTATGTGTTAATTTATTGAAAAACAAAGGACATATTGATATTGCTGAATGGATGTTTTTACTCACAGGAGGCGTTGGTCTTGATAATCCACATCCTAACCCTGCTGCTTGGCTCCCAGCAAAATCTTGGGATGAGTTATGTCGGTAAGAAATAATAGATTTTTTTTATGAAATTACTGTATTATAAAATTGAGTAATAAACCTTAGTAAAATAAAATATTAAAAAAATATTGTTAATGGGTGGAAATAAAATTCAGTAATATTACAAACAGTCAGTAGCATAAGATCAGCATTCATTTATTGTTCTCATACAAATCACAATTACTAATGACTATTTTACTAGTTTGAATGACTACGGAAACTTCAAAGGAATAAAGAAGCATTTCGAAACTAATACTGCTGGATGGCAAGAGTTTTTTGATGGACCAACACCACAATCTGCAGACATGCCTTCACCGTATAACGAGTCAAGTACGAAGTTCCAGAAATTACTTATTTTGAGAGTTATTCGCCCTGATAAATTGGTGCCTGCTGTTCAATCTTATGTATCAGGTGAAACACACCTATTTAGACATATGTATGTGTTAGTATTGGAAAGAAATTAATTACTATTCTACCTGTTTTTTTGTCGATTATTGACTTCTGCGCCATCATGCAATTTACATGGCCTATGTACATTGATTAACTTTTGACGTATTTTATACCTTTGTCATATATACTGTCATAAAACAAAATGTGATAAATCAAAATTATAAGTCAATAACTTTATTTTAATATTTTATACCCCTTTTTCATTTTCCAGAAATTTCCAATTCATCATTTTTCTATATATGATGGCGTTACATAAAGTAAAATATCGAACAAATTTAATTACAACATTATGATTATTCTAGGCACTACCATATTATGTTAATAAAAGTTGTAACACAGTATGAGTAAATCATAAACAAAAGTATTAATATTATAAGTAAAAGTTACTAGAAGTATATAGTCCATTCGTGTGAAACAGAATGTTTTATACTTACCTTAAAAAACTTGCCTTTTTTTTCAAACTATATATATACGAGAATATAATATATATATATATATATATATATATATATATAATATATATTCACATACATTAAATTATATTTTTATATTAGGTATCTGTGTGGTTAACAATTATTATGTAATATTAGTATCGGTAATTCGAATATGATAATTTTATGAAATATTTTCAATCAATAACATTTAAATTTAAGTTTTACACACTTATACTTATTTCAACAGTTTAACATTTTGTAAGTAAATTTCCGATATATTCTGCATACTGAGTAGTTTTTTTTTTGTGGAGAGTTTATTGCAACTGATACTAAAGGCAATAAAATATTTGGCATTGAATGATACGTAAGAAACACGTGTGGACGATATAGTCAAAACAAAATTAATATGATAACAAAATATACTTAAATAATAAACATTAGTGTAATATAACATTTTTACAGACAATTTAGGAAAGGAATTCGTAGAACCACCACCATTCGATTTAGCTTCTGCCTTTACCGACTCACATTGTTGCATACCTTTGATTTTTGTTCTGACACCAGGAGCGGATCCTACAGCCACTTTGTTGAAATTTGCGGATGATCAAGTATAATACTTAATATAATTTATAATATTTTAATGATATTATGCATATTAGGAAAACTAAGGTACAAAATTATTTAGAACTTTAAATTTTTTAAAGATGTATAAAATATTATGTACTAAGATGAATATATTTCACATAAGAATGTTTTTAAGAAACTTACTAATTTGCAGTTAAACTTTTTAAATCTTCAAATAATTTCAAGTGTTCATATTATGCTTATAATAATTTTTAAATACTATTAACTTGTGCGGGCCACAAGACCATATTAACTCAAAAATAACCTGTATAGAAATGGTAACATGTTTTCATCTTTAATAGCAAAATTTAATTTATGTCCTTAATACTGCCGAAGTAATTACGTTAACCATCAGCATGGTGTAAATCACAAAACACTAAAAATAAAATATCGCAAAAATGTGGCAAATAAACAAGAATGAAATGTAGGAAAATCAAGATTTTTGGTCTTAGCATAATAGCATCTATAATTGCAATATGATATAAATAAAAATTTATATCTGTCAATAGATGTTTACAGCATGCTGCTTGTACCAAATTAGTACTTATTAACTTCCCGTAGGGTAAGTTATAGTAATCGCAAAAAAATCGAAAATGAAAATTTTTATATATCTTTACGTTTCAGAGGTTTCTTAACATTTTGGCATACCTTAGAAAAAATGGATGTATGTGTGTGTGTGTGTGTGTGTATGTGTGTGTGTGTGTGTGTGTATGTATGTATGTGTGTGTATGTATGTGCGGATACAAATTTTCGTCGACGATTTCGGTAACACGGATCAACCGATTTTAATAATTCAAAAAACATTCGATTCGTATTGATAAGGAGACGTTCTGATTAGTTTTTGGCAAAGGCAAGTCCAGCCGTTCTAAAGATACGGGGCAAAAAGTGCCGAAAACGGTAACTCAGTTTTTAAGAGAACGGAGCGTCCGATTTTAATAATTCAAAAAACATTTGACTTGTATTGACAAGATGAAGAATTGATCAAATTTTCATAAAGGCAGGTCTAGCGGTTTCGGAGATCTAACAAAAAAAGTAAAAAAAATGCCATTTGGCGGTCAAAAATGATCATTAGACATATGCACAAAAAATTATCAGATATTTTATAGAGATTTTAACAATAAGTATAAATTTTGTTTGCATTCCTATGGGTTCCGTACCAATATTTATTCGTTAGACGGCGACGCGGCGCTTACGCGCTTTGACATTTTGTCTTTATACAGTTAAAGCAGTACGATTGCTTTGAAAAAAGATCTTCCAAAATATGCCAAAATAAAGAAAACATTATTTTTTCCAAAAAAAATTAAAAAAAAAAAAAAAAAAATAGATTTTTTTTTGAAAAAAAATTTTTTTCAAAAAAAAGTAATTTTTTGTTTAATTTATAGTTTCTCAAAAATCTTATTTTTTTGAAGTAAATTTGTTTTAAAAATGTCAATCGTTTTTAAAAAAATAATAATTTTTGGTACGGGAAGTTCCAGCAATTTGCCTTAAGGCACGATGCCTTAATTGCCTTAAGACAGAATTCCACTTACAGCTAGTTTCTTTTTAAATTAAGCAGAGAAATGTATTTTTTATTTTAGGGTTTTGGTGCTAATAGGTTGTTTTCATTATCATTGGGCCAAGGGCAAGGTCCTATAGCAACCCGATTACTTGATGATGGTGTTCGCAATGGCACATGGGTTGTTTTACAGAATTGCCATTTGGCAAAGAGCTGGATGAAGACATTGGAAAAGGTATATGTATGAATTAATGTATGTATATATATATATATATATATATATATATACATACTATATACATATATAGTGTAAGTGCATGCTTTTAAAAATATCGTATTGTTTCCGTATTGTGTCGATTATAATTACGATTATTGAATATATCATCGTATACTTATATACGATTTAAAATCGATACTGATCTGAAACTTCAATGTTTCATATTGCATGTATACCTAATGGCAATTGTACTTATAAATAATGGCAATAGCACTTGTAAAATTGAATAATTGGATATATTAAGGTATACTGATAAAGAATCAAAGCATCATTACATCGTTGGGTCATGGTTCGATTTAGTCAATAGATTTATATAAATCGATCTTAGATTTTGATAAGCGGTGAACACAATTTTCTTTAAAGAAGGAATCATCAAATGATAATCTTGAAATGTATGTTTATATAATCATCTATCCGTCTGGTATATTAAGTATATTGTCTTCGAACAAACTATGTAATTTGATAGTTATGCAGGCAAACTTTCAACACCCAGAAAATGCAAATATGTACAATTTATACATATAAAATAGTATTAAAAAAATATTTGAAAGATTTCTGGTACTATTAGTTAAAAACTATTATTTTCATTTAGATTTGTGAAAATCTGGCACCAGAAACAACACATCCAGATTTCCGTTTGTGGCTGACTTCCTATCCATGTGATCACTTTCCTGTGAGCGTTTTGCAAAATGGTGTAAAAATGACTAATGAACCACCTAAAGGTAAAGCCTTAAATTGATTAATAACATAAAAAATTGAAAGATTTAATCTTAATTGGTTCTACGCTTAAAATATTGAAAGATTGAATGTAATTAGCTACTACACCTAGTCTCAAATTGATTTAGAACTTAATGATTATTGAGAGAATGTATTAATATAATTACTATAACTAAAAGTATAGGAGCAGTAATATGGTTGTAGTAGTATAGCTTATTTTATTAAAAGATAGCAGATTAACTTCAATACTCAGGGGTTGCAAACAAAATTTTGTAACTTGACTGTCGAATCATCTCTCTGTTTGCTTATGCGAACTCTATTTGCCATAATTTTGCAAATTTAAAGCCAGACATTAAATATTAATGGTAATTATAATATCAGATATCAACTGTTATACGAATAATGAATATGGCCAATTAGTCGTATACAAATTATTTTATTTAAGGAAGGAGTTAATATGTTTGAGTTGAAAATTACATATACGTTTTTTTATAGATATTCTTTATTGATCTAATTATCATTCAGGTTTACGTGCTAACATTGTACGATCATATTTGAGTGATCCGATTTCGGATCCGGAATTCTTTGAGAGTTGCAAACAATCAGAAACATTCAAGAAAATGCTTTACGCGCTTTGCTTTTTCCACGCTCTCGTTCAGGAAAGGCGAAAATTTGGACCGATAGGTTGGAATATACCTTACGAGTTCAACGAAACAGATCTTCGTATATCTGTTCTTCAGCTGCAGATGTTCTTGAATCAATACAACGTAAATAAATTTATATATTAATTCATTTTTCTGAACCAAAAGCTTCCTTTTTTCTCAAAATTACTACTAATTTCATTTTTTATTCATAAATATTTTGTACGTTTTGAGCATATAGGATATCTTTTAAATCAGAAAAATAAAATCAATAATTGTGAAATATATTCATACCGATCAGGGTACCAACGTCGTATCAAAAATTGTTTATGGCCCTTAAATTTTTTTGTTGATTAATATGTATTCTACATATATCGTCTATCTATACAATCATTAATAGTTTTTTTAAGATTTATAATTACCAGACTCTTATTAGGTTCTTACCAGATTTTCTCCATTCTTTTGCTAAACCATTGGACTAATTTAGCAATCGATTCAATAAATGAATTGATTTCTTCTTTCGCTTAATCTGTTTGACAAATGACTCAACTAGTTTTTTATTACTATTATTACGTTATTTGCACGCTCTAAGACTTGATTTCAACTAGCGAAAAAAAATTTGACAAATATTTAAAAAAAAAATAATAACCCTATGGAGAGTTAATCCCTATTATATTTTTATTATAAATTCGAATATTTGTTCACTATTTGTTGATTCATAATGTGCAGTCGTAATCAGTTCTTTGTTTTGTCAATACAAGTAAAATGTTTTTTGAATTATTAAAATCGAAAGCTCCGTTCTCTTAAAAACTGAGTTACCGTTTTTAGCACTTTTTGCCCCGTATCTTCGAAACGGCTATACCTGCCTGTGCCAAAAACTAATCAGCACGTCTCCTTATCAACATCAGTCGAACGTTTTTTGATAAAATATTATTAATGCTAATTATTATTGCTTACTAGTAATAAAATATAATATTGCTTACTAATTTATATTTACTATACACGAATAGTTCTCGGTGCTTAAATATAGCTTATAAGAGTGCCCCGCATTTATTAAGAAATGTTCAGTACTATCACAGAATGCACAGGCAACATTTTTATTTGTTTTGTAACAAGTACATTAAAAAATATTATTTTGTTCTTTTACTGATAAGTAACTTCATCAATAACTGGAATAATAAAATTTACGACCATGATAATATATACAATAATTACTCTACAGTCTACATTGTTGCATCTTGGCAATACCAGATAAACATATCAATTAAAAAAAATCTTTTCAATATGCATTGAAGAATTGAAAAAGTAAAATTTAAGCAACATTTTCAGAATCTGATTTTTTGCTGTAAATATTTATTACAATGATAAACTGTTTTTGATAGGATGTGCAATATGAAGCCTTAAGATATTTAACTGGAGAATGCAACTACGGAGGTCGTGTAACTGACGATTGGGACAGAAGATGCTTAATAACAGTGCTCAACAAATTCTACTGCCCTGAACTAGTTGAAACTGATACATACAAGTTTGATGATTCAGGTAAATGACTTCAATGAATAAAGCAAAAGTCAATCATAGATACAATTTCAAGTTCATTTAAACATATGGGATATAATTGAGTTGAGATTTGAGAGAGAATTGATCCGATTCTGCCGCACAACAGACCAATGTTATGGCAAGGTTATTTTATGAAGAACTTTCCATATTGACTAAATATTGACAAAAGCCATGTGGTGTTTTTCTCAAGTTGTCAGATAGAAAACCTAACCTAGAAACCGCACAAATGTCAAAAAAACGATCTTAGATAACAGGGTCTTTCTAACCCAGCTTCATAACATACTAGTGACGTTGTAGTTTATGGGCAGAAGACTTGAATGCATAGCAAATACATGATATTTTGACAGTATTCAATATGATCCAGTAGCATAATGTATGCAAGTTAAAGCGTAATATAGCCTTGCCATAACATTGGTCTGATGTGCGACAGAATTAATATTGACATGCCAAGTTAAAGCTAAATGTATGATAATATTCATAAACTTAGTAAACAAAACTATGAATCGTTATAGCAAAAACCATATTTACATATGTATTGAAAAAATACAGAAATATTTATACCTAGTTTATTTTCAACTCTTAAAAATATTTTTATGTTAATACTACTATTAATGTTATTTTTCAGGATTATATTATGCGCCGAATCTGAAGGAATATGATGCGTATATAATGTATACGAAAAATTTGCCACTTCTCACTAAACCGTCAGTATTCGGCCTTGGTGATAACGCTGATATTATGAAAGATCAACAAGAAACTAATCTCATGTTGTCGAGTATTCTTCTTACACAGGTTCATCAAATTATACATTACATTATTATAATATTGTGACAAAAAAGTGATAAAAAACCTCATTTACTGGGTGATAACTACCATGAACTATCTGTGCTTTAGCATCGTTCTCTCCAAATTTAAGAAATCGGCTAAGCTTTAACTCGCATTCTGAGTTTCCCATAATTACCTGTTGGGTTTAGTAGCTATATGAATGAAACAATATTAACATGGTAGTTAAAAATATATAAACAATCAATGCCTATATATGTTTTTAATATTTGTCTAAAAATATTTAACAAGTGAAATTAATTAAAATATTCAATCCATTACAGGACACCATGTCCGCTTCTTCTTCAGAAGGCGGCCAGTCATCCGACGAGTTGATTTTAACAATATCAAGTGACATTTTATCCAAACTTCCTCCCGATTTTGATCGAGATCTCACCATGCTCAAATTTCCAACAACTTACATGCAGAGCATGAACACTGTTCTTGTTCAAGAAATGGGAAGATTCAATGTGTTGCTACAGTGCATTCGTAGTAGTTTGATAACAGTAAAAAAAGCAATAAAAGGTACACATTAGAGTGGTCCTTAATATACACATTTTCGAATTTCCTTGCTCCCAAGGGTTCAAATGGTTCCAAATTGATAAAACAAAATTCTCTGAAAATGTTAACTCTTAATATTGTCTTTTAGATAGAGCGCAATTCAAAGTTTTGTATGGAAATAGCATGAAAAAATTTTTAAGAATTTTGCAGAGCGTCGAATTTTTATGACACGAATTTTCACTTTTAATTCATTTATCGCTAGTTATACCTAAAAAAAAATTTTTTTAATTTTCAAAATTTTTTCCACGCTATTTCCATACAAAGTTTGATAGAATAGCGCTCTATCTAAAAGTAATATTAAGAGCTAAAACTTTCAGATATTTGTTTTTTATCAATTTGGAACTATTTGTGCCCTTGGGAGCAAGGAAATTCCAAAATGTTCATATTAAGGACCACCCTAGTACACATAAAAGATATTCCTAGGATGAAAAAGTTAATTAACTTATAATAAAATGATAGAAGTCATAAAAGACTAAAAACAATAGTAAAAAAAAGTAATAACGAATATTAAATACATTTTATTATATAAATCGGTTACATGATTCCTTGGAGTCTTCGAATTGCTGTAACCTGCCTTACGCTTTCTATCTTCTTCATTCACATATTTAATAATTGTGCATAATCATTATACAAAATTAATGATAGCATAATTATAAATCATTTTTATAAGAACTAGGAGTGTACATCATTTGACTTCCAAGTTCAAAAGTAATTTGCTCAGAAGTCACCAGCCTTGTTTTGACCTTTTGTCATTATTGGATGTCACTAATAATTAAAACCATTAAACTAAACTTTTTCATTTACAGGTTTGGTTGTATTATCCGTAGAGATTGAAAATGTGATCACCAGTATGCTCACTTCCAAAATACCTAGTTTGTGGATGGAAAGATCTTACCCGTCAATGAAACCCCTCGGATCATACGTAATAGATTTCTTGGCGCGTTTGAAATTTTTGCAGGTCTGAGATTATTATAAATTAATATTATTCAAATAAATTACGCCGTATAATGTGTTGCAATAACATTACATTTATGTAACATTCATCTTTTAGAATAAAATATTAATTACATTATGTTCTCAAAGGCAGCAGCCTTGGAATCGAACTAAACATATTTAGCGTTATTCACAAATATTTAATGAGTAACTTCATTCAGTGAGTAAAATTTGTTATAAAATTTAACAGATAAATCAAAATTGTCGTTATTCGTACCATTTTTTTCATCTCGTATCTAAACATTGTCAACATATAACACATTGGCAATGAGTGCTATTCAATTAGGTGTAAGTGGCATTTTGTTCTGAGGCAAGTTGCAGGAACGTCCCGACATGTTTAAATAATTGGCTTAATAGATAAGAAATCTGTTAATTTATGAGCGATTTATAAATTACCGAGTTGCTGTAGCGCATTGAAGTGTGAGAAACTGTTGCAGATAACTCAATTTTGTACAAATCATATCTTAGTTATTTTTGATAATATATTACACATTATTAAAAAATAAACATGCGCCTAAGACAAACATGTTGTTCAATCAAAACTTGTTTTTTTTTTATTTTTTATGTCAAAAACAAAACATTGTATAATCCAAACACATAATACTTCTGTTTATAATACGAGATTCTGTGATGATTATTTTCTAAATGAGATTCGAATTCGAAATAATTAAGATGTCTTGTGGGTTTTTTATAAACAGAGCTTTGAGCAACTCGAAAAATTTTGGAAGTCTCAAGGGTTTATTTTAGAAAGAATATTTACAAGATATTTATTGAAAAAAAAACTATTTTTAATAAATTTTGTTTGTTTATTTCTTCTTTATTTATGAAGCACTAAATTAGACTGAAAGAATCATTCTAAATTGGTGAACTAAATACAGAATTTGAAAATTGAACATCGTTTGTTTGCAATAAATAAGAATTCTAAATTTAAAAATTGTATATTAAGATTTATTGACCAATTTTTAGGATTGGTACGAATATGGGGCTCCTATAGTATTTTGGATTTCCGGATTTTATTTCACACAGGCTTTTTTGACTGGAGCACAACAGAATTATGCTCGAAAATATACGATACCAATCGATCTTCTCTCATTTGATTACGAGGTAAATATTAATTCGTAACTGGCCATTAAAAATAATGTATGCGCTTCAATATCAAAGTTATATAGCAGTTTGGACACACTTGAAATCAATTACTAGCTGCTAAATTTAACAACTCAATAATGGATTTTTACTAGCACACAAAAACTCCTAAATCGTGTAGATATATTATTAATTATTTTATTTATATTTGTTACCTATTTCCTTCACTTTTTTCTATGAATATCATGATTTTTTATATTCTTTATTATTTTGTAAATTAAGAGGATAACAGTTAAAAAACGTATACAGTTTTTCGATAGTTTAACTTATTATTAAATTAATCATTATATATAAAATAATAATAATATTTATTGATAATAAAAATTAATCAATAACATCAATCTGCACAGACTTTGTTCAGAAACTTCCTAACATGCTGAATATATCCAAAATATATTTTGTTAAAAATTTGCATTTTTTGCTGTTGGCAATAATTAATAATAAAATGCTAATCAAATGCATTATTTAACTTGTTTGGTAAACATTTGTATAAATTATTTTTATGTAAAATATGTTTAAACTTGTTCTTATAAGATATTTTATAATTATTATAGATTATGAGTCAGGATGACTTTGCAGAGCCGCCAGAAGATGGAGTTTACGTCAAGGGAGTTTTTATGGACGGTGCACGTTGGGATAGATCAAAGATGGCTATTGCAGAATCATTTCCAAAAATTCTTTTTGATACCTTTCCTATAGTAAGTAATGAATCACAATACATCAATTAGGATCAGATATGATGCTCACTAAACGAATTCTTTAAACGTTTTAACTAAATTTGGTTAAATTGAATTAAATGTACTATATCCGTATATTTATATTGTTTACATAGAAGGTTAGGTTATAGTATTTTTTTATAAACTTTCCGAAAAAAAGTTTCTGACGGAAAAATCGATTTGCTGATTTTATATTTTCGCGGCATTTCAAATCATTCTGAAATTTCGAAAAGGTGAGCCGATTTTTCTGCACCAATTTCACGAATTTAAAAGCCATTCGCTATAACGCCATAAGATTTTGCGATAAAAGGTGCTAAATTTGTGTGCGCGTTTTAGCCAAAAATTCTAAATTAGTTTTTAAAATTAAAATCTGTTCGAAAGATATTATTTGCGAATCATGCTGATTAGTTTTTGTCAATGATCGGCCAAATTGTTCGTAATTATGTTAAGCGGGTATTCTAGTGTAGAGCGATGAATTTTAGATCATTTTTAAAGTCGTAAAAGAAAGCAATAAATGTTTTTACTATGCATTTTTTTACCACTTGTTTATTAATATTATTAAAATACAAAACAAAAATTAAAAAATAAAAAAGTTGATAATTGTAAAAACTGCCAGCTGATAAAGTGAGTGGTCTCAAAAAATTGGCACCTCAGTCTTGACATGATTTCAGCCCTCCTAGCCTTTGGAAATGCAAAAAATAAAAAGATTATAAATCTACAATGATGTCGCAATCGCCCGAACTAGCGATGAGTGTAAAATTTTTTTTTTACAAATTGGCGACTGTTTGAAAAAAAAGTGTTTTTACTGTTTTTTTTTGAGTTTCTCGAATTTTTTAAAAATAGTAAAAATTGGAATTTGGGGATAATCCTAGTTCGGGCTATAGATAGGTCTATAAACAAGACTTTCTGTATATTTCAAGTGAATCTGTCGATTAAAACACGAGAAATCGTGTCAACAGTACTGAAAAAGTCTGTTCTGAGAAAAACGCATTTAAAGTTTTGCGTGAAGCCAAACCAGTATGGAGACCGAGTCAGTAAAATGCCTATATTTCCGAAAATAATTAAAATTTTCAAAAACCTTCTCGTACCCATATTCTTAGATAGTTAAACTTTGAAAATATGAAATAAAAAAAAATAGTTTTTTTTTAATTTCTACAATAGAATACCCCCTTAAGACTTTTATGCGCTTATAAAGAAATTTTGAAATAATGGGCTACGCTTTTAGGATATATATTATAATTAATATAATTATGAACCTCTATGAAAAATATCAATTAGATTCTAGATAAAGCGCAAAGTTTATTTTTGAAATAAACAGTTGAAAGTTTTATCTAAATAGCAAAGTCTTAATTTTTCTTTATTATATCGATTATTTACAAATATATTAAGTTTTTTAACTTACATAGAGGTAAAATGTCACATCTAGTTTCTTTTACACAAAACATATGTATCTTACATTAATGGACCGATTCTGCCGCACAACAGACCAATTTTTGGGCAAGGCCATTACGCTTGAACTTTCATACATTATGCTACTGAATCATACTAAATACTGTCAAAATGTCATGTATTTGCTGTTTATTTATTCGTAAAACATTTTGTTGCTGTAAAAATTTGTTCCAACCATTACAAAAACTAACATTTTTAATAATTTCAAAATTATAACTAGCTGTAAGTGGAATTCTGTCTTGAGGCAATTATGGCATCGTGCCTTAAGGCAAATTGCTGGAACTTCCCGTTGAATACTGAATGTTTTCAAATAGATTATTATAAATATTGTATCATTGTCTAATATAAAATAATAAAATAAAATCTGAAATATTTTCGATATACAAAAAACTAAAAAAAAAAAAAAAAAAAAAAAAAAAAAATTGAAAAAAAATTTTTTTTTCCAAAATCAATTATTTTGTTAAGACAAGCAGAAAGTTTTTTGAATCATTCAAATCGGACGCTTAGTTCTCTCAAAAACTGCCATTTTTTACATATTTAGCTCCGTATCTTCGAAATGGCTGGGCCTGCTTTTGCCAAAAACTAATAAACACTTCTCCCAATCATTACTAATTGAATGTTTTTTAGATCATTCAAATCGGATACTCCGTTCTCTCAAAAAATCGATTTCTATTTTCTGCACTCTTTGCTCCGTATCTTCGAAACGGCTGGACCTGCCTTTGCCAAAAACTAATCAGCTCTTTTCCCTATCAATAGAAATCGAATGTTTTTTGAACCATTCAAATCGGTTGATCCGTGCGCCCTAAAACGTGACTGGAAATTTGTATCCACACATACATACACACACACACACACACACACACACACATCCATTTTTTCTGAGGTATGCCAAAACGTTCAGAAACCTTCAAAACGTCGAGAAATGTAAAAATTTTCAATTCCTATTTTCGGCCCATTACAATAACTTACCCTACGGGAAGTTAAAAAAATCATTTTTTTGAAAATATCGAACATGATTCGGAATTTATTTTCAAAAATATACACAGTTATTTCAAATTCCTAAAATTCAGAAACTAAATAATTAATTTTAAGTTTCCTTAAGGCATAATGCTATAATTAACGTTAAAGGTGTATTTTCAATTTTTTACAGATACTTATGATTCCTCTGAAGCGTGATGAACTGAAACCAAAACCGATTTACGTGTGTCCACTTTATAAAACTTCGGATAGAAGAGGAACTTTAAGTACGACTGGTCATTCCACAAATTTTGTAATTGGTAAGTACTTTTTATATTAATATAAGTACTCAATTTAACGATGTTTTGCAATAATAATTCTTCAAAAGTCTTGATTATAAAGTTTATACAAATTTTAAACGGTTTTTAAGCGGGTTATATATATATATATATATATATATATATATATATATACCGCGATCGTTAAATAAATATTAAATTATTATGATCGGCCTTGTACATATTGGTTAATATTATAATTTAGGAATGCTGATTCCGTCAGATAAACCGCCAAAGCATTGGATTCTTCGTGGTGTTGCCATGCTTTGTCAACTTTCCATGTAAAATTATTGTCAAGTTTCGAATAAAAGACAAAATCGTATGACATTGTTTTAATTATGTTTAATGATACTATAAAATTATATTAAGTTTAAAAATATAACACGTGAAGTTAAATAGATTTGTAATTAATTTTTTCACATTTTATTGTTAATATCATTTATTTCCATTAAACACATTTAAGTAGCTTTCTATTGAAAACTAAAATTAATCTAAATAATAACAAAAGGACATAGACGTCAATAGCGAAACGCATTTTTTACACTCTGGGCTCAATGCAAATAAGTTAATCAATTAAATGCTAGTTCTATGCAGTAAGAATCAAGCAAGATTCTGGTAAGCATCTTTAGCAAAATTATAGCAATATTCAAATACGATTTTGGTAACAATCTAATAAAATTTAATAGGATCCTGGGCTAAAACAAAATTTCTAAGAATCTATTGCGATTTTAGTAAGAGAGAGGGCCCCAAAAATTTTTGATACTGGTTTCCGCCTATGGACGCTATACCTCTGCCTTGCAAAAATTGGCTTGGCTTTATTCTTATCCATAATTACTGATATGGCAGTAATAGTTTAAAAAAAAACCTATCTTAAAGTCATAATAAATGTGCATTTTAAATTATAGTCGATTCAGAGTAAGTTGGCTTTATTAACTTCCCGTAGTGCAAGTTATAGTAATCGCAAAAATATCGAAAATGAAAATTTGTATATATTTTTACGTTTGAAAACCTTCTGAACATTTTGGCATACCTTAGAAAAAATTGATGTATGTGTGTGTATGTGTATGTGTTCATTACATGAAACATTCGATTCGTATTGATAAGGATTAGTTTTTGGCAAAGGCAGGTCTAGCCGTTCCGAAGATATGGGGCAAAAGTGCCAAAAGCGGTAAATCAGTTTTTAAGAGAACGGAGCGTCCGATTTGAATAATTCAAAAAACATTTTACTTGTATTAATAAGATGAAGAACTGATCATTTTCATGAAGGCAGGTCTAGCGGTTTCGCAGATCTAGTAAAAAAAGTAAAAAAAAAACTCCATTTGGCGGTCAAAAATGATCATTAGACATATGCACATCCAATTATCAGATACTTTATAGATAAGTATAAATTTTGTTTGCATTCTTATGGGTTCCGTACCAATGTTTATCCGTTAGACGGCGACGCGGCGCTTACACGCTTCGATATTTTGTCTCTATGCAGTTTAAGCAGTACGGTTGCTTGGAAAAAAAGTTCAGAATTTCTAAAATATTTCAAAATAATTTTTTCTTCAAAAAGTCTTATTTTTTCAAAACAAGTAACTTTTTGTCAAAAATTTATAGTTTCTCAAAAATCTATTTTTTTCAGAGTAAATCTTTTAAAAAAAAAACAATTTTTGGTACGGGAAGTTCCAGCAATTTGCCTTAAGGCACGATGTCATGCGCCCCGCTAGTTTTACCAAAAAATCTGACAGTGATCCGTCATGATTCAAATTCGAGATTTTGTCTGAATACGTATAAAACTGTAAGTGTAAGTGGCATTTTGTCTCGAGGCAGTGGCATTTTGTTCCCGATATATATATATATATATATATATATATATATATATATATGTAATATCTGTAATATATATGTAATATCTGACTTCATACTTTAGTAACATTCTAGCAATATTTGAGCAAGATTTTAGTAATATTGTCATTGCAATAAAGTCAGAATAAAGTTGGAAGCAAATTATAATCAAGTTGGAAACAATATAGAATCTAGTTTTGAATTTAGTCAGAATAATTAGTAATACTTTATTACAATTTATCAAACATTTTTAAAATTATTAATGGCTAATAGATAATCTATCTATTAGATTTCATGTAACTTTTCATAGAAAAGTTACATGAGGCCACATCACAACCCTCCGGTCACCCCAGAACCGTCCCAAGCTCCCAACCCCCAAAAATTATACCATTTTTTATGTTTTTTTTTTTTTAAATCAAAACTTCTTTAATTAATTCAGCACATGAGCTGTTATGCCAAAAAACTTTTTGAATCATTTTGCTAATAAAATCTACTTTATAATTTAAAATTTCAACTTTATTGTTTGCAACCCAAGTGATAAACCACTAAAGAAATTATATATTGCTGACTTTTCCCTGCATAATAATTGCCCAAAAATCGTTCTTGCAATCCAATTTGTTTTCTAACTGAATATAATTGAATCTTATTAATAACATGTTATATTAATGGTAAATATTAAATTATAAACAAACAATATTAAATATTATAAAAAACTAATATTTGTGGAAGAAATAGTTTATTTTTATCGTAAGTACAATTATGACACTTGATTTCAACGAATTAAGTATAACGGAAAATTTGTAATTGTGTTAGGCATAAAAGGAGGAAAATATGTTTCTATGGTAATATTGAAAAATTAATGATTATTTGAATTTGCTTAAACTAAGGAAACGTGTTTCAAATCTTGGTAGCACTTGAAGATTTTGAAAGCCTTGACACATGGGTCGGCATCGGTTTCTCCCTTGCATTTGTTAACGGCTTCTTGTACACTTTCACGGGTTTCGGCAGTGGCATCCAAGCTCAATTTATCAACGGTTACTTGCTCTTGGAGTTCATCGTGTTCGTTGAAGAAACCTAAGTAATGTCAATATAACGTGTTATGTAAGCTAAAAAAGTATAAAAGTATAGTAGTATAAAAAAGTATAGATATATAATCTTTGGTAATACTGTTGTTACGCGAAGAAAACTTTTAAGAAAGTACTACAAGACATAAAAAATAGTAGTGCATTTTATCAAAGAAAAAAGAGGGATAAAGAATCCGGATTTCTTATTTAGCAACTAATAAATAAGAACTAAAACAAAAACTTAGAAACTATATATAAACAACAAAAAATTAGTGGGTAAATGCCTAAACTTGCAGAAATTCTGAAAGTGTAAGTGGTTCAATAATCAAATATCAATATTAAATATCTTATTAATTATTTCGATAATATATTTTATTTGCAAACCCTTGCCGGCTAAACAGAGCGTGTATACCTGAATTAGCAAAATTATTCAAAATTTAAAAAAAATAAAATTAGCGAACCTTTTTACTATTTTTATATCAGTATTAATTATCCGATAAATATAATTGATTTTCAAAAATCTGATAAACTGATTTTCAAAATCAATAATTGTTATATTAAACTGAAGCATTTTATTATCTTTTAATTATTATTATTTCACTTAATCCTAATCTGATGCGATACATATATGTTTTTGTTTACAATTCTTACAATTCTCTGTTTGTACACTTACAAGCATTAGTGTATTTTAGACCTATAAAATATGAATTGTGAAATTCACAGTGTATATTTATAAGAATCTATTTGAAAATGCACGAAATTACTATTAATCATAAAATAAGTGAAAATCTGGCGCAAAATTCTTGCTAACCTTACGACAAAAATCCTGTTACAAGGAATACTGGCGTCGTGTACACCGGGTACAATTCGCAAATATTGTCACAAAATATAAATTCAATTTACTGTGTCGTCGTGATTTGCATATTATATGAAAATTTTGGCGTTAAAATTCGATTTTAAATCCTTGAATTCAATTTACAGATATATACATACAAATATTTATATATATATATATATATATATATATATATATGTATGTATGTATATATATAATATGCAAATTACTTAATTTCCATAGACGTTGCAACCGAATGTATTTACAATATATAATGCAAATAATGACAGAGAATTACAAAAATCTTACCTGTCTTACGGAAGAAGCATTTAACGAAGCACTTAACTTTATGATCAACCTAAAAGTAATATATAATAATTAATAAATGAAATGTATATAGCGGTAGTTACATTACAATCATTTATTTTATTAGACCAAACAAATAAATTATTTAACTGAAAACGTAATGAAACTCGGTGTGTAAGCAGTATTTTGCCGACAAGTTCCATAAACTTATTGACATGTGTAAATAATAGATTTTAAGAAATCCATATATCAACTTGAGTGAATTAAAATAATACCGCGTCTGTACAGCATTATAATGAGAAAAACTATTGCAGTTCTTCAAGTTACACAAATTTTTTAAACATTTTAGTCATTTTCCACAAATCGTTTAAATATTGGACATTATTGAGAAACTGCATACACAAAGAATTTTCTAAAAAGGCTGCCGTTTAATACCATTATAATTAAACTACTTGTCGTAGGTTTTCAAAATTTAAGTATGTTTGTTAATAATATGAACTCTATCGTCATATGAGGCTTTTATAAAATCGTTATAAGAAAAATTAACAGTCAATTACGAAGAAACGACCCAGCCGAACTTTGTCACAAACTAGTGAGCAGGATTCTTAAATAATATCTTTCGAATAGTTTTTGAATTTCCAAAATTAGTTCACAGAGTTTACAAGAACGTGGACAAAAATTTTTGCACTTGTTTGCTATTTAAAACAAAACGGCCACACACATAATATTCTTTTTCCAAATTTGGTCTCAAAAAATTCAGAAAACAAGCCGGATTTTTTTGTGAAAATATAAACTTCTCTATCGGGAAGTTAAGAGTATATCATTTTAATATTTTAACCATACTGCACTTGATAGCTAAAGCATACAATATTATTATGAAGTAATATTCACACATTGAACTGTACACACAATTTATAATTTTATAAAAGCATATTTATGAATTTTGTTGGAACCAAATTTATAGCACATATGGGTTTCTTAAAGTAATAATTACACTTACTTCTGTAGTTTCTCCAGATTTTAATTTCTTGACTTCTTCTTTATCAGCTCCTGACTCTTCAACACACTCCAAACCATATTTCCTTACTTTTTCTTTTTGCTCTTCAGTTACTGCCTGCAAAATGAAATATGTTATTAATATTCTATACCATAAATCCAAAACCCAAGCTTTAGATTTAATTGATTGAGATATGTTACTCTTTTATATTTAAAACAAACTACAATTACTATTTATTATTTATTTTCCAGGAAAGGTATAATATAAAATTGTATGAATTTTTGGCAATTTTTGCATACTGTAAGAAAATATATTATGCTCATTATTTTTTTTATTATAATATTTAATTAATTTGCTCAAAATAGGACTGTTGCTCGACATGTAATAAACAATTTAAATATTAATCTGTAACAGCTATAACAAGAGTAGCTTAAAAATAAAAAAAAAATCTGCTTTCCTTTTGGAAACTTACCGAAACAGCAACGAATAAAGCTAAAGCGATCACTAAAAATTTCATTTTTGCTTGTTTTTAAATCGGTCGATTATTATGCGAGATCTACTAGGCGAGAATCCAGATGGGACTTGGTTAATATCCTACTGATACGACTTTATATATGTTGCAATGCAAATGTATTAGTTCGATGTAAACACATATTAATATGTTCCCGCTAATTCTAAGAACCGGCAACATAAAAAATGAATTTTAAAATGTAATCTTTGATCAAAATATATGGATGTGTTAGTTGAATTATATTAGACGGACAATAATAATATAAACATCACCGTATGCAAACAATTTCTCGCTAATTTGAGCAGGATCGAAGTGTTTAGTTGAAAATTTACATGTTTTTTTTAAATAATAACAATATTGCGATTAATTAATGTTTTATATGAATAATCACGAAAAAAATAATTATTTAGTTACCTAACAATCCAAATATTTAAATACATTTTATTTTAATCACAATCAGCTGAAAAGATTTATAATTATCCAGCTGTTGTCCTTTACCTACGTCTTCAATTCAAAAGTTCCAAATTTATCAACTATTTTGTTATCCTATTTGATGTCCCGCCTTAGTGATTCATTTATGGTCTTAGCATAATATAAGCAGTATAAGAAATTCAGAAAAAAATAATATAGTATCTGCGGTAAAGGAACAATACCACACTTGATTTTTACCTCACAACATAATTGCTTTAATAATTTAGTCTATAATTTTCATAATCTCGTACGATATATTAGTTGCTTTTTGGCAATTATAATTTCTGAAGGACATTGTTTAAATTTTAGGTAAATTAATTTGTAAATTCTAGTTCATATGAGGGCTCTTGAATCCAAGATCAACTTGGTAAATATTCCATATCCAATGCCAAACAAATGAATTTTTGACACATGAAACAAAATTCTAAAACATTTTTTTTATTAAGTAAAAATATTTTTTGCATTGTTAAATAATTTAGTAAAGTAAACCTAAGTGCAACATGCATAAGTTTAAAAAAAATGTATATGCAATTTTAGATTTTTTGCGTTGTTTATTAAACTGAATAATATAATATACATCTGCCAAACATGCTGTTGACTGTATCTTATATTATTTTAATTTCTGGCACATCTCAGCTGCTTTTCGGCAATAATAATGTATACATTACATTTTTTTCGTATATAATATTCTATCTAATTGATATTTTATCTACGCTCATAATTTCAGCTAAATTCAAATTTCAAGTGAATTGACATTTATGGCAGATGACAGTTTAAATATTTTCAATGTCAATGATAAGTGTTTTTTTTTGTAATTTTTGCCATTTATTCCTAAAACATTACTATAGTTTTATCGTTCATTAAATCTTGAAAATTTCTTTTGACAAACTCTAAAAAGAAATATTAAAATCCGAATAACCTTTTAGAAGAAGTATCAAATCATACACACATTAATTTCACAAATTTAAAAACTTTTCAAGATCAAACTCGATGAGAACTTTTTAAATTTTTGAAGGATGAGCTATAGTAATCGCAAATGATAATTTTTGTATATATTTACGTTACAAACCCTTCTGAACATTTTGGCATATCTTAAGAAATATGGATGTATGTATGATATGGTATGATCGGATTAACCGATTTCCGAATTGTTCAAAAAACATTCGATTCGTATTGACAGCTCAATATCGTATTGTCTGAAAAAGTCGCGCAGCGCGAACGCTTTGAAAATGAATTATTAAAATTAATATTGAAACGAAAAATCCAAAAAATTAAATTGTGTCAAAATATGTAAAAATTTTAATGCTAAAAATGTTAAATTTTTGTCCACGCTTATTTTGAAATAAGTCCATCATTTCAATTTTCTGTAGAGAAAACATCTCTGTTCAACTTGCTTTACAAAATATATTTTAATAATATATTATCAAATTTGCAAAGAAATAAGGTACAAGTAGCAAAATTCTTTATGATTTATTGTTTTTACTTATTTAATTGTTTACTGTCATATTATAAGATAGATAAAAAAAATTATCAATTTCTATAATTGTTTAAGAAATTGCTTTTCATCTGGTCATAATTGCTATTAATAATTTATAGCGCTTAAAGTGTCTCAGCTTTTCTCGGTGTTCAAAAGAGGTTTTAAATCAATAGTTTTTTTTAAGATTTTCTGCAAAGTTCTGATATTTGATTGTTACATTTCATGAAATTGTAACATATTTTTCGGAGACATTTTTTTATAGTTATACTCGTATATGTGCAGTTAAAATAATAGGTAGTCTTCCAAAAGTGTAACATTTTTGCCAACATAAAGTAATAAGTTTATATTTGGAAAACAACATGGAACATTAAAACAAAGATCTTCTTCATATTTTACATTTGTAGCAGTTGTAGTATAAATATTCTATTCATATAAAATATGATGTTTGAAACCTGGTTAAATTACATAATTCATTTGCAATGTTATTTTTTATTACGTGCTTTTCAATACTGCTAAAACATGATCAAACATCTGTATGTATAACTAATTCAGCGCCAACGGATTTTTTTACCTTATAAATTAAACAAGTATACTAAATTCATTTTTTTATTACTCACGATTATATAACGTGTTTGTTTTTTGTAAACACACTAACACATGTTCAGAATTTCAAATCAAAATACAATTCAAATCAAAGTATATTCGAATCACATCGAAAAAAATAGACAGTTATTGACCATCTTAGATTGAAGAGTACAAAAAACTTATGTAAATTTATTCTTGTATGCATACTATATGTTAATAAGTGCGATTTTTTGTACTTTAGATAGAAGGTCAATAACTAGCGCTTATTTTGAGGTACAATAAAATAAACGTATATATAAATATTAATTGTACAACAGGTTTTCTTCGACTTCATTAATGTAGATCGAAATTATTATTTGTAGCAAGAAGTCCTTAATGAATACAGTAAAGAAATTGTAGGTTTCTTCTTATTAAACATTTAAGAGCTTTTTATATACATATTCTACGGTTATTATGTTTATATAACAATTAGAAAGGACAACTGCTGGGTTGCTTGTTTTCTTATGTTTAGATGCTTAGATGTAAAAAAAATATAAATCTTACAATAATTTGTTAGTAAGCACGATCAATCGAATGTCGTTTAAGGGCATTCGTAAAAATATTAAACCTACAATTCATCATTGTTGAAAAAAATTGTTAAAATAAACAGAGGATTAAGAATTTTCAAGCAATTTTGCAAGAAATTGCAAAAAATAACTAGACATAGCGGTCGATAATGTCTATCATAAATGAAAATGAAGTTCGAAAATCGTTATAAACTTGTATTTTTTATGAATGTTATTTTTTTTAATTGTAATATTCTTTAACTTGGACAGTTTTTCACCTAAAGTGCTATATTTAGCAAAGATTACTAATAATGATTGGAATCTTTATAATTCCATAAAAATTATCTTTATTTGACCATTTTTAGTTTATATATTTTGTTTATACAAATTAATATTGAAACAACATTAGAAAAACTTTAAAAAGTCCGCAAGTATATGCCCTCAAAAAATAGTTAGTCAAAACTAGATAATAATAATAATTTGTCAAAATTAAAATTGAATGTCATTATATCCATATTAATATTTAATTTTTTAATTTTTCAAAGTCTGCCTTTTAAACAAATTACAAAGTAAATTAAATCATTACATAATTATTTTAAATAAATATTATATCAATTCACATTTTTAACTTCCCAATGTTCTTTTTCACGAAAAAGACTGTTCTTTGGAAGTCATTCTGAATCGAGACCACATTTGGAAACTGTTTGTGTGTGTGTGTGTATGTCAGCCAATTTTTGACTTTCCGTCGATGTTTCTCACAAACTACAATGATATTTGACGCAGCACGATCGTCCAAGCCGTTTCTTTATAATTAGTAGAAAAATTTCGTCCATGTTTTAGCCAAATATCCTAAATCGATTTTAAACATTCAAAAACTGCTCGAAATATATTTGACAAAATAAGATTTGAAAGGAAAAGGTTGGTTGGGAATAGTTTTGATAAAAATCGATAAAGGTGAAGATTAATTTGATGATCGAAATTATTTTGACCATTTTAACGTGAGTCAAAATTTGATCTTTTGTCGACAACAGCTGAATCAATTTCAACAATTTAAAAATTATTCATTAAAACTTGATAAATCCTCCCACTAGATAATTTTTTGTTCGTTTTTTTTTTTTGTAAGAAAGTAAGATTAATATTTAGCATACTAAAATATTAGAGGCCTACGACAAGTGGTTTAATTATAATAATTAATTGAAGCTTGGATTAATTGCGCTATTAGAAAATACTTCGCGTATTATTAGGTGCGTGTTCGTTTTTCAAAAATGTATATTTAAACCATTTGCCGTTCAAACTGAATAAACTATAATAACCACATTACGAATGTACAAATGGTTTAAATATACATTTTTGAAAAACGAACACGCACCTAATAATACGCGAAGTATTTTCTAATAGCGCAATTAATGCTTTACATCAACTCGTTACACTTATAAATCGCTCAAATTATTATATTGATTTCTTATATTAATTAACAATCAATTATTGACATAAATCGAAAAGTTTTTGCAACTTATCTTAAGGCAAAGTGCTCTTTACGCCTAGTTTCAAAGCATTTAAATATTTTTTTAAAGAAAAACTAGCAAAATTTTATCTGAAATTTGAAAACTTTCAGAAAAGTTTAGATTAAAAATATAAATAAATGCAAAGGATACTATACTCGCTAAAAAAAAGTCTAATTAATGTCATTTCAAATATTTCATAAACATATTTGGCCTTAAATATTATTGCCAAAATTATATTTGTTTTTATATATTTCTTTATTTTCCTGTATAGATAAATCGATCGTAAACAAAACATAATTGCAGTTAAAAATCTTGTTCTTACTTCCATTTCTTTCTTTCTCATATGAAGTTATCAAATTCGGTCAGAGGTGAAATTCTAATCGAGAAATTTGCAATCTAAGTTTCCGTATACAAAAATTTGGGACGAATTGCAGCCTGCCCATCTCTTCATATATATATATTTTAACACCGCTTTTGAGTGAATCTTCTAAAATGTTACATAATTTCAAAAATCTTATATTAAAAATAGAACAAAACTAGGTGTGACGTTTTGTCTATTTGCAAAAACATTCCAATATATATTGTGTCCCGGGTTTTTCTAAAAGCAATATTTGTCACGAATGTAGATCTTTTGTCCCGGATTATACCGGTTTTTCGAAAATTTATAGGTAAATTACCAAAACTTATGAAACCGAACGAACAAGTGCTATTTTTTTAATTAGTTAACTAATTATGAAGAAAGTGGAATAGAATTGTATACAAGGCTTAAAAGCGAAAAGTATAAAATCGAAAAATATAATTATAATATAATATCGTAGATAAAAAAGTATTACATATAATCGAAAAATAAAGTTCTTACAAAAAGTCCGCAATATATTGCAAACAATTACAATGAAAAACCGTTTTTTTTTATATAAATTATTTTTTGAATCATTCTAACGGTTTTTTTATTGTATCCTTAAATTGTTTTTTTTATTGTATCTTTAAATGGCATTTGTTATTTTAAAGACCTACCCCCCCCCCCCCATCCCGGATTTTTATAACTATAAATTGCCGTCCCGGTTTTGACTGGAAAAAATATTATCACGCGTAAATTTCATCATATTTTTCATTAAAGTTTCTTATTTCAAACTGCTGTTCCTATAAAAACGATTATGTGCACCATTATCAATATTAAAAACTAGCTCATTGTTTTGTTTTTTTACAGTTTTTATCATTAGAATAGAACATCCAGAATGTTTTCTTGTCTTATAATTCTTTGTGGTAATTATTGACATAAAAAAAATCGAAATTAAAATTTAAAACCATTAAACAAACTTTAATTAATAATTAAATCAAACAAATATTTGTGGAAGAAGTAATTTACATTGGTGCATATCAAATTATTATACTTTCCATAGAAAATTTAATGTGAAAACTTTTTATAATTATATTTTCAAATAAATAAATGAACGCAATCAAAATACTTCTAAATTCTCATTAAAATACCCCAGGTCTACAGAAAAAAAGATGTCTGTGTTTTTTTATTTTAGTGACTGCTGTACACGAATCTAAAAGTTAAGATTGGCGGTCAAATTACTAAACACATAGAATAAGATTAAATTTTAGTAATCTAGCAATTATTCTGCATGATCATTAAAATCTTAAAATTTCTGTGCTTTCGTAGTCTTTTTCTGCTTAAATAATCTGTATAGAAAACAAACATTATTACAAATGTTTGTAGTAAAAAAGATTATTTGCTGTTAATATGCTAAATGTATGAAAGAAATAAATATTTCAGTTATTAAAAATGATGTATTTTCATGTCCTTTCCAAAACATGCATTAAAAGATTCAAATTTTAAATTTAAGCGACCAGAACAGTTTTAATATAACAATTATTATTAATAGTAAATACAAAGAACTTTATGAAATGGAATATAATTTAGCATTTCAGCATTTTTTCTTCGATAATCCCATAAGAAATGATCTATTAGTATTCCATTCACATCATTTTCCGATATTGTTTGTATTTGATTATCCCTGATTTGTTTTCGAATAAAGTTTTTAATCTGCTCACATATGTAAATAGAAGTACCTCGAATTTCAATTTCATCGTCTGATCCATTTGGCATCAGTTCCTCTGCAAAAATAATTATTAAAATACAAAACTTCAGAATCATATAGTTGTCTAATTTCACTAAACATTCATTCTTCATTCATTTTATATTATAAACAATTATTTGGATACCGTTTTGATAATATTTAAAATACTATTTAAAACTCTGTTCTGAGACCACATTTTTGCCCATCCCCAATATAACTTTTATAAACTTATTCATATAATAATTTATATTATACTACTATATATAGGCATCAGAATTTTTTGTATCATATGCTAAATATGCTTTTTCATTGTCATGAAGCCACCTTAAACATTGAATATTATGTATTCTTACATTTGATGCATGTATTGAATTTTTATTCAAGGATTATTAGAAAATTTTCAGTCTTATTCAAAATAACAAAAAAACATTACCTTTTGCCAGTCTTTCATACAAGGCCTCTGTGTAAGCCATGGCACCAAAATGTACTAATACTTGTGGAACTCTATAATCAGCAAACATAGTGATAGTGTCAATATCATGAAAATATCCTATATCTTTTCCACTAAAACATGACCACACATCACCGACTAAAATCTGTGCCCGTTTATAGAAAGATACACGTTGTCCATTGTACAAGGCTTCATCTCGGAAACAAATAAAATCATTAGTTATCAGCTTCAACAAATTCTGGGCTGAATTTTCTAAAAAAAAACAAATTTTAAAACCATCTACTTAAATATTTTAATAATATATGCATTCAATACTACCAGCCTCTAGAACACAATTTTTAAAAGTGCCCTTATATTTTTCAAGCAACACTTGACCCACTTGTTGCAAGCAATTTACTCTCTCTGGCAATAAAGGAACTTTTGTTACACCATCATCAGATCGCATTAATTTTTGCAAACTAGTTACATCAATACTTGAATAATATTTCGGATTTGTTATATCAATACCCTCTTTCATTGCTCGGTTTATTGCGGCACAAAGTGCAAAATAACCTAGTATAGTGAAAAGTAGTAAATTCAAATTCAGTATAATTTAAATAAATTACATATTTACAATGTGATAATTGAATTTGCCTTTCAATAAAAAATTAGTTTATCATATAATTATATTGAATCTTCCTTGCATCAATATTATAATGATTTTATTTGTCTTTCAAAGATGAGTATAATTTGTTCCAAAAACAATGAAATGTTACACTTTGCTCAATTATTTTTCAAAAATAATTCCATTAATTTCATGAACAATTTCAGCTTTCTATGTGGACCTGCAACGCAATATTTAAATAACATATGACTATGATTATTAATATATGAATATAACTCATGTGCATTTGAAAATTGTTTAGTTGTTTACTACTATATATGAGCAAACAAGGCATGGTCATATTCATCCAATGGCAAATATAATTCTGTTTATATATCTTGCAAGTACAGTTGTCAGTATGTATATATAAGAAAAATACAGACAAAATAGTGTATATGGACAAAATGATATAGTAGGTATTTAAAAATTAGCTAGTTTTAGTAACATTTCCACGACAGTGCAATGTTAAGAAAGCCATAATTATAATCTTATCAGATGTTGGGTGTCATTGGTCACTTTCAAACAAAATGAACACTTATATAATGGACAAAAATACATAATACTGTTTCGTACAGTTTATTTGATACCAAAAAAAAAAAATCAACCCTGTTAAAGATGGTTATCTTTTCTACACTAACTATTTATGAAAACAGACCAAAGAATCAACTGGTAAAAAGAAGAGATTAGCATTTATTGCAAAGACCTCTTTTCCCGTTCTAAGTCTGACAAAGGTTGGTTATGATGTATTTGTTTCCTTTGAGCTCATGGATTATATGCTGATGTCCCAAAGAGGACCAAACTATTTATTTGTGAAAAACCTTCTTAAAAATTAGCACTTCAGTATGTCCTTACTCCATAAGTCACTTCGTGCTTACGATATGAGCAAATTAGAACTATGTTACTGGTTGTCAATGAACCAAAGGTGAGTAAAAACGATTGAGACTGATCGTAATATCATTTAATAAATAAATGTCATTGAAAAACAAAACATATTCATAAAGAGCATATACTTAAAGAGGATGCTTGATATAAAGTACATTTTGCCTTTTAAATATAGTCATACCTCATATGAGGCCCAGTATATTTCAATATTGGCTTTTACAATAACAAAAATAAAATATTAAAAATAATCAAAATATATATTGGTGTACATATTGATAAGTAAAAAATTGGGCAGAGCACATAATAATCAGTTGTCAAAAAATATGTTAATCTTTCATAGGATTCATTCAGACAAGTTTGTTTTTTTGCTAAATCAGTGTATAGTGACCTTGATTATAAAATCTGTCATATGCAGATTTTTTTATATAGTATATTAAATAATATACATTGTTTATATTATAAATAGGTTACTGAAGATAATATTAAGCGGACAAAATCATGATCTAACAATCTCATTCTAATAGAATTTCAGCCCATAATACCTGTGTGGCCATTGACTCTATACTTCGTAGAATTCCCTATGCCAGGTGTCCAAAAACAAAAGTTCAATGTGTCTACAATAAAAATCCAATCAAGAGCCCAAGGGTCCATAGGTTTTGGGTGAAGGTCATGTTGGGAAAAGTTGCTTGGAGTAAGTTTATGTGATACTATATCTTCTAGAATCTATCAATATAAAAACGTGTTACATAGATAAATTGAAGGAACACGATAACGAATTACCATTTTTGACAGTTTTTGAATACCCTCCTCTTTAAATGAAACATTTTTTGCATGTTTTACAATAAATTCTGCAGACTCTCTCGGAAACATTATTGTGATGTTTTATTAAAATTATTCGTAGTCTAATTATTCAACCCTTAAATTAATAATTTAGTTGTTTCAACTATGAAGTACGTAAAAAAATTATCTGACTCGTTTGAATTCAAAGATTATCGTAAAACGTCATTGTGTCAAATTGGGAAGAGAGATGGATCCATAGATAAATAAGCATAAATAGATCGCAATCTCTGGCGATTTGACGCATAGATAAGTAAACATCTATGATAAACATAAATGAGTTGACGTTACCATAGATAAATAAGCATAAGACGTTACATCAATTTTAATTAACGAACTGATCGAAACATGGCAGCACGTGTACAGTATGTAAATTAACCGCTGGTATTTTTTTCTAGATATGGTTCGTATACGTAATACAGTAAAAGGACACCTAAATAAATTATATTAGAAATGAGAACAAAATATATTTGCAAATACATCACACATTTTTTACATAACAATTAAAATTAGTAGTGACATGTTATAAATGTAAAAATTATTATACATAATTAAAACTATTTCACAATTATAAGTAACTAAGAAAAAGTATTTACAATGGAATGAGAAATTTACAAGAAATGAGTAATATTAATTACTTAATGTTCAAAAATGTATAGATCATAGATAAAAGAAGAGTATATAGATCGCTCTCTCGGGGCATATTTCGTTGCCACGTTAACTGTCAACTTGCCGGGGTTAGTTCGAGCTGCTCTCCCTTGGTGCGCACGCGTCGACTGTAGAACGGGTGTGCACAAAAAATACTATAGAAATGCACCAATATTATAGACCGTTTGAATTCAAAATTACAAAAAAAGAAATTGAATTTTAAAAAGCATTTATTTTTAACAATAGTATTTCACACACATGGTTAGAAAAAATTCATCCTTATAAGCTAAACACAAAAGAAATAAAAATGTATATATATATATATATATATATATATATATATATAGGTATATTTATTTATATTTCTAGAGCAAAGATTACTTATAATTACAATTAGATCAAGATAAATACTTTAAACACATCTCATAATTCGATCTCAATAATAAATAAATCAAAAAATTTGAGAAACTATCGGATATCTTTCATTATTCGCAAAAATTTGAGAAGCTATCGGATCTCTTTCATTATTCGCAAAAGCAACAAAATTTCTAGAAACTAAAAAGAGAAAAATAATTATATTCATATAAAAAGTAAAAAATATATATATTTAAAAATCATTTGCAAAATTAATGCATACGATAATCTTCTCAAGCAACTCAGTTTATATTTTTTTCGAATAATGCTAATTAACAATTAAGTTACTGTTTTGTTTCTGTTAATATTTTCTGTGAATGTTGAACAAAATGTCATTATCATCATTAACATAAAAAAGGAAATTATTAATAGTAATGTATAAGTACTTAATAGTTTTCTTATGGCATCTATCAGAAATAAGGGGTGCACGTTAATGGTGTTTTATTCCTCTAAATAAAAAAGAGATTAGCAAATATATACTTTCTTCCATTTGACAGTTCCTGTCAATCTGTACAATGTGATTATCTTTACGATCATTAAACAACGCAGATAATAATATTTCTGTGTAATATCAAAATGCAACTATCACTACTCACAAACTTTTCGTGGAACATAGCCAAACCTAAATTACCCCTTAGCTAGAATTTTATCATTAAGCATGAATTTCCTTCCATTTAATAATTCAGTATCTTTTCTTAGCCGACTTAATATATCATTATGAATACTATTATTCAATGCCAGTGGGAGATCAGCAAATATTTCAGCATGTTTCAGACTGGCTTGTAATTTCTTTATAAATGTTTTTCCCTGTTTATTCGTCTCATATCAATACTTGTGTTTAGTAAACCCGTTTCATAACTACTTCCAAGAGAAAAACTGCTGAAAAAAATCAATATTAAATTATTTATTATAAACCTTTATTATTAGTACAAGAATAATTCTTAAAAACTTACCTATCAGTGAGTTGGTTAGTCTGACGGCAATTTTATCTGTCAATAACTATAACCTTAAAATTCCTAGCATTTTTAAATGTCTGTTATTATGCTATAATAAAAACTTATATCAGACTAGTAGTAATAGATGCAAGTATTTTGAAGTATGCATATTGATAAAAATACTTACTTATTGTTGAAGGCCCGTAAATATTATTAATCATTTTACATACTACATAGGTTCTAGTAGAAAACACTAGTTTTGACCAGCCAAATAGCAAACATCTACAACATCCAAAACAATATTTATTTGTGATTAATGTTTGGTTATTTTATTCTTATTACGTACTTTGTCATTTCTCGCTGGAAATACATGCAATTTTGCATTTTTGGTATTAGTGCACCCTGGAACGTAACACATCGACATTTTGCTTGCAAACTAATCCTAATCACTTATAAACGCAACCGATCGTTCTCGAAATCGTTTGATTGCCCGCGTTGAAATTCTTACCAGATGAGTGCCAAATCGCTGCAAGAGCGCTCCAAGGGAGAGCAGCTCAAACTAAAATCGAGCTACAGAGTTTTGTTCGGAGATTACCGGCCATGGTAGCACATGTCTCGTTTTCGTTTTACTTTGTAAGGAATACATACTTCAAATATATCAAGTTTCAACTTGAAAGTATTTAATTCGATTAGCAGAAAAGACGAAGGCACATCATGTTCACACAATACCTATGTTCATGCACGGAGGCATAATGTGCATCTGTCTAAAAGTCTGTGTGGAGACGAGTGTTAAGAACTGGCAAGACGTTCACATTTCCCCTGGTACGATGCTGGTACATCTCCAAACAAACATCTGTAACCTCCTGATTGGAGAGCTGTATGCATACATATATATACATTTCACTAATTATTGTGTGTATAGTTACTAAAGCTGTATACCATCTTCTGTAATCGTGTATGTAATATATAAAAATAAATGCTTTTTAAAATTCCATTTTCTTTTTTTAATTTTGAATTCAAACGCTCTATATAATATTGGTGCATTTCTACAGCATTTTATATTTGAACCCATGGTCGGCGCTAGCGCCATCTATATTGGGAAGCGAGAACTAACCCATTCTAGATCGGAAAAACGAACGATACGATACGATTGCCACGATATTTCGTGGCAACGAAATATGGCCTGAGAGAGCTGTCAAAAATAATTAATATCTTAAGGTAGGTACGAGTCGCGAGTGCGTCTCTGACGACAGAATAGAGAACTTCTGCAGGAAGGAAATGCAGGAATATTAGTTGCCAACGTCATAAAATTCTATTTTTCTTTAACTTATTGTGCAATAACGATTTAAAATTTTAGTTAGGTAATTGCGAATTGAAATTTAATGCTTAAAACTTTTTAACGTTTACGTGATTAACACAATATCTTCAAACAATTTCAGTTTTTATATCAGTGGTCGAAAATTTTTGTTGCTTGATCTCTAATACTGCAATTCCTTCTTTGCACAAGCTGCTATGGTGATATAGAAATGAAAATGAAATAATCTATTGAAATAAGTACAATTTTCAAAAAATATTTATTTTTAATCAGAAATATTGTATATTATAAAAATATGATTAATATTAATTAGCATTAACTGTAAACATTCAATATTACTTAACCGTACGTCAGCCCAAAGTTTTCAATTACTTAGAACTTGTATTAGTTTAACTATAGTTTGGCCTATGTGACTTAACGATGTGTGTGTGTGTGCGTGATGTGCGTGAACAGATTTTTTGCCGTAAATCGACGTTTTCTCAAAAGCGGCTGGACCGATTTCAAAAATTTAAAAGCCGTTCGATGTATCGCGATGAGGACTAGCGTTTATCAATTTTGCACGACGATCAGCCAAGCCGTTTCTTTGTAAATAACAGGAATGTGAAAAATTTTTTGTCCACGTTTTAGCCCGCAGTTCTGAATCGATTTTAAAAATTCAAAAACCGTTCGAAAGATATTGGTTGGGAATCGTGCTGATGAGTTTTTGGTAGAGATCGGCTGGGCCGTTTTCTTGTAATAAAGTATTAAAAAAAAATTGGACCATTTTTATTATTTTTTAACGGTAGATACCATAGTCTTCTAGATCATATTAAAATATTACGGCCCTACGATAACTCCTTTAGCTTTAAAAATTCGTCAAAGTTTGCAAAAATTAGTATCGTTTTTTTTGGCATTTGTCAAAATTAGATCTTTTATCGACGATTGCTCAAAAACGCCTGATTTCAGAAATTTGAAAACCATTTGATGTGTCTCAATGAGGACTAACGCTTGTCCTCATTTGTGCGACGATCGTCAGAGACGTTTCTTTAAAATTTGGAAAAAAGTGTTAAACTTTTCGACCACATTTAATTATTAATTTAATTAGTTTAATTAGTTGTAACAAATCCACTCGGAATACTTTTAATCGCTCACAAATTAATTTATTTTTTATTGATTAAGTCGATCATTTACACATCGGGAAGTTCATGTAACTTGCCCCAAGGCAAGATACCAATACCAACTAGATTGTTCTGTTATTTAACACCAGGTATACCACGCCAGTCAAAATGACTGGTTGGGCACTTTCAATTCAAAATTTCCATTATATGTAAAATTTGAAATAAAGTTATGACTTTTTAAGTTGTAAGTATAGATATCATCTTATGTATTCAATGTTACTTTATATATATAAGTAACAAAAATAAATTGTTCTACTACTATTTATACCAGTACCAGTCAAAATGTCTGGTGCAAGATTCTATAGAGAAATGTTTGATGAAAGAACCGAAAAAACGAAAGACATCGATCGCATGCGTTTATCGCTTACCTTCTTATCGATGACAATGTCATCGAATTTTTAGATAAACAAATTCATCCACAAGGCAATGCTCAAAATTATCGACTGTATACTACCGAGCGATTTTTCAATAGCACATTCTCTAAAATATAGAATGCGTGTGCCTTTGCGGATTAAGTTTAACTTCGGTTAACTTTATTAAGTTTTACTTCGGTCCACAGATTTTTTTCCAATCTTTTTTCCCATAATTTTTTTACCCAATTTTTTTTTCCCAAAATTTTTTTCCCAAAATTTTTTGGACCAAAATTTTTTTTTCCAAAATTTTTTTGACCAAAATTTTTTGGGCCAGAATTTTTTTGACCTAAATTTGTTTTCTCAAAATTTTGACCAAAAATTTTTGTCCAAAAATTTTTTTGACCAAATTGTTTTGTGACCAAAATTTTTTTGACCAAAAATTTTTTTCGAAAATTTTTTTTCGAAAATTTTTTTTCAAAAATTTTTTTGACAAAAATTTTTTTGACCAAAATTTTTTTGACCAAAAATTTGTTTGATCGAAAATTTTTCCATAATTTTTCAGACCAAAATTTTTTTTACCAAAAATTTTTTTGACCAAAAATTTTTTTCACAAAATATTTTGGACCAAAATTTTGTTTCCAAAATTTTTTTGACCAAAATTTTTTGGACCAAAATTTTTTTGCCCAAAAATTTTTTGACCAAAATTTTTTTGAACAAAATTTTTTTCCCAAAATTTTTTGGACCAAAATTATTTTGATCAAAAATTTTTTTGACCAAAATTTTTTTTCCGAAAATTGTTTGACCAAAGTTTTTTTGACCAAAATTTTTTGGACCAAATTTTTTTTCCCAAAATTTTTTGAACCAAATTTTTTTGACCAAAATTTTTTCGACCAAAAATTTTTTTGACCAAAAATTCTTTTGACCAATATTGGTCCATATCGATCCAATATTGGTCAATATCGGTCCAATATTGGTTTCCAAAAATTTTTTTGACCAAAATTTTTTTCCCCAAATTTTTTTGACCAAAAATTTTTTTGAACAAAAATTCTTTTGACCAATATTGGTCAATATCGGTCCAATATTGGTCAATATCGGTCTAATATTGGTCAATATTGGTCCAATATTGGTCAATATCGGTCTAATATAAAAAAATTTTTTTGACCAAAATTTTTTGGGCCAAAATTTTTTTCACGATACGGATCTGACATACGGTTGCTACTATGCCAAAACAATTTTACTGATAATTTAGTGTTAGCGGTTATCGGTTACCATATCAACGGTTACCAAGGCAACGAAAATCTGAATTTGCTGAAAATTTTGTGTAAGCTCTGACTAACATTTTTCTGGCTGTATTGCACGTCGTGCACAACACAAAAGTTTCAGTAGACTGAATATTGAATATTTTTCGTACTAAAATAATTTTTTCTACCAGGGAAACAGTCACAATTTTGAATTAAAACGGCGAAATGAAATAAAATAAATCTCGTCAAAATCGTTTCGATGTATCAGGAGAACAGTCACACAAAAATTTGGTCAAAAAATTTTTGGCCGAAAAAATTTTGGCCAAAAAAATTTTGGCCAAAAAAATTTTGGTCAAAAAAATTTTGGTCAAAAAAATTTTTGGACAACATAAATGTTGGTCAAAAAAAATTGGGTCAAAGAAAATTTTGGCCAAAAAAATTTTGGTCCAAAAAATTTTGGTCAAAAAAATTTTTGGTCAAAAAAATTTTGGGCAAAAAAATTTTGGCCAAAAAAATTTTAGTCAAAAAAATTCTGGCCAAAAAATTTTGGTCAAAAAAATTTTGGTCAAAAAAATTTTTGGTCAAAAAAATTTTGGTCAAAAAAATTTTGGGCAAAAAAATTTTGGGCAAAAAAATATTGGCCCAAAAAACTTTTCGTCGAAAAAATTTTTGTCAAAAAAATTTTGGCCCAAAAAATTTTGGTCAAAAAAATTTTGGGCAAAAAAATTTTGGGCAAAAAAATATTGGCCCAAAAAACTTTTCGTCGAAAAAATTTTTGTCAAAAAAATTTTGGCCCAAAAAATTTTGGTCAAAAAAATTTTGGTCAAAAATTTTTTTTTATATATTGACCAATTGATATTGACCAATATTAGACCGATATTGACCAATATTCGAGCGATATATACCAATATTGGACCGATATTGACAAAATTGTCAAAAAAATTTTGGTCAAAAAAATTTTCGGAAAAAATTTTTGGTCAAAAAAATTTTGGTCAAAAAAAATTTGGTCAAAAAAATTTTGGCCCAAAAAATTTGCCCAAAAAATTGCCCAAAAAAATTTTTTCCCAAAAAATTTTGGTCAAAAAAATTTTGGTCAAAAAAAAATTTTCCCAAAAAATTTTGGTCAAAAAAATTTTGGCCCAAAAAATTTTGGTCAAAAAAATTTTTGGTCAAAAAAAAATTTTGGTCAAAAAAATTTTGTCCAAAAAAATTTTGGGCAAAAAAATTTTGGGCAAAAAAATTTTGGCCCAAAAAATTTTTGGTCGAAAAAATTTTGGTCAAAAAAATTTTGGCCCGAAAAATTTTTGTCAAAAAAATTTTGGACAAAAAAATTTTGGACAAAAAAATTTTTGGTCAAAAAAAATTTGGCCAAAAAAATTTTGGTCAAAAAAATTTGGTCAAAAAAATTTTGGTCAAAAAAATTTTGGCCCAAAAAATTTTGGTCAAAAAAATTTTGTCTCAAAAAAATTTTCGGAAAAAAAATTTTGGTCAAAAAAATTTTCGGCAAAAAATTTTGGTCAAAATAAATTTGGTCAAAAAAAATTTTTTCCAAAAAATTTTGGAAAAAAAAATTTGGGAAAAAAATTTTGGCCCAAAAAATTTTGGAAAAAAAATTTTAGGTCAAAAAAATTTTGGTCAAAAAGAATTTGGCCCAAAAAATTTGGGGAAAAAATTTTGGTCAAAAAAATTTTCGGAAAAAAAATTTGGGCAAAAAAATTTTGGCCCAAAAAATTTTCGGAAAAAAATTTTTGGACAAAAAAATTTTTGGTCAAAAAAATTTTGGTCAAAAAAATTTTTTTATATTAGACCGATATTGACCAATATTGGACCGATATTGACCAATATTGATCAAAAGAATTTTTGGTCAAAAAAATTTTTGGTCAAAAAAATTTTAGTCAAAAAAATTTTTGGTCAAAAAAATTTTGGTCAAACAAATTTTGGTCGAAAAAATTTTCGGAAAAAAAAATGGTCAAAAAAAATTGGTCAAAAAATTTTTGGTCAAAAAATTTTTGGTCAAAAAAATTTTAGTCAAAAAAATTTTTGGTCAAAAAAATTTTGGTCAAAAAAATTTTCGGAAAAAAAATTTGGGCAAAAAAATTTTGGTCAAAAAAAAATTTTTATATTAGACCGATATTGACCAATATTAGATCGATATTGACCAATATTGGACCAATATTGACCAATATTGGTCAAAAGAATTTTTGATCAAAAAAATTTTTGGTCAAAAAAATTTTAGGTCAAAAAAATTTTAGATCAAAAAAATTTTAGATCAAAAAAATTTTGGTCAAAAAAAATCCACTCAAAAAAAATTTAGTCAAATAAAATGTTGGTCAAAAAAATTTTGGCCCAAAAAATTTTGGTCCAAAAAATTTTGGGAAAAAAATTTTTGGTCAGAAAACTTTTTGGTCAAAAAATTTTGGTCAAAAAAAATTTGGCCCAAAAAATTTGAGGAAAAAAATTTTGGACAAAAAAATTTTCGGAAGAAAAATTTTGGGCAAAAAAATTTTGGCCTAAAAAATTTTCGGAAAAAAATTTTTCAACAAAAAAATTTTTGGTCAAAAAAATTTTGGTCACAAAACAATTTGGTCAAAAAAATTTTTGGACAAAAATTTTTGGTCAAAATTTTGGGAAAACAAATTTAGGTCAAAAAAATTCTGGCCCAAAAAATTTTGGTCAAAAAAATTTTAGAAAAAAAAATTTTGGTCCAAAAAATTTGGGGAAAAAAATTGGGTAAAAAATTTATGGGAAAAAAATTTTGGTGGAAAAAAATTTTTTTGAAAAAGAAAATTGGTAAAAAAGTTTATGAAAAAAAAACTTGGGTAAAAAAATTTTTTGGAAAAAAAATGGTAAAAAAATATTTTGGAAAAATAATTGGTAAAAAAATTTTTTTGGAAAAAAATATGGGGAGAAAAGTTTTGGGAAAAAAAAATTTGGCAAAAAAATTTAGCAAAAAATGTGGGAAAAAATGTGGAAAAAAATTTGGAAAAAAAGTTTTTCGGAAAAAAATCTGGGGATCGAAGTAAAACTTAATAAAGTCAACCGAAGTTATACTTAATCCGCAAAGGCACACGCATTCTATATTTTAGAGAATGTGCTATTGAAAAATCGATCGGTAGTATACAGTCGATAATTTTGAGCATTGCCTTGTGGATGACAGTTTTTTTGTTGATAGTCTTCATTTTACTCAAGAATATATTTTTGAAAATTTCTGTATCTACGTGAATGTTACTTACTTGTATAAGTGTACAAGAAGAATAAATAATTACACTTGAAAATCACTTTGAAAAAAATTTTATTTAGTGTGTTGAAGCTCGGAAAAACTTTTGTTGGTAAAAATCTAGTAATAATTCCGCAATCTGCATTTTTACAATGTAATAAAGAATAAATAGTATGCATTGTCATCGATAAGAAGGTAAGCGATAAACGCATGCGATCGATGTCTATTGTTATTTCGGTTCTTTCATCAAACATTTCTCTATAGAATCTTGCACCAGACATTTTGACTGGTATTGGTATAAATAGTAGTAGAACAATTTATTTTTGTTACTTATATATATAAAGTAACATTGAATGCATAAGATGATATCTATACTTACAACTTAAAAAGTCATAACTTTATTTCAAAAAACAAATTTTACATATAATGGAAATTTTGAATTGAAAGTGCCCAACCAGTCATTTTGACTGGCGTGGTATACCTGGTGTTAAATAACAAGACAATCTTGGTATTGGTATTTTGCTTTGGGGCAAGTTATATGAACTTCCCGATATGTGTAAATGATCGACTTAATCAATAAAAAATAAATTAATTTGTGAGTGATTAAAAGTATTCCGAGTGAATTTATTACAACTACAACTACAACTAATTGAAAGCGAACGAACACGTTATCGGAGTATTTTCTAAAAGCAAATTTTCAAAAATCAATATTTTTTTAATTGAACCAGTTTCCGTAGGACTTAAAATAATTTATTACGTTTAAGACCATGTACTCTATCGTTATCAGTGGCGGATTAAGCTCTCTGGCGCCCTAGACCCTATCCGTTCAGGCGCCCTTTTTGACAGACAAAATTTTACTTTTTTAATTAAACTTTTTTTTTTTATTATTTAGATATAATTTTTAACTTTGCATAGGGTAAGTGTGTGCATATATGTATGTATGTTCAATTCCTACTGATTCTGATTAGTTTTTTGCTAAGGCTGGTCCAGCCGTCTTGAAAATACGAAGCAAAAAGTGCAAATAGAAATCAGAACCTTACGCCCTGAATCTTTTCCTTATGTCGTATTTTTGTAGAAAGTGCTAACTCTAAATATAGTCATTTAAAATTTACCAGCATTTTTTAAAATTTATTTTTTACACTATTTTTAACTATGGCGACTGATGATAAATTAGGGTATACTTAATTATAATATATTTATGCAAATTTTGGTGTAGAAAATTTTATTAGTTAGGCTTTTGAATTTTTCTTTTTTGTATCGCAGAGCCAAAAAAATCGCAGATTCCGAAATAATTGTTAAACTTTTGAAAAAGGGATGAAAAAATACATTTTTTGAAAAAAAAATTTTTGTTTTATATTTAAGTAAACGAGCAAAAAAATTGGGCATTTTCAAAATTGTCAATTTTTATTAATTGGCAAATTTGGGAATTTTTCGATTCGTGAAAATCTATGATGTTTTCAAATAATTTCCCTGTTTTCAAATAATTTTCCTGTTTTCAAAAAATTTTTCGTGTTTTCAAATGAATTTCCCTGCTTTTAAATAAATTACAATACTTTTAAATAAATTTCCCTGTTTTCAAATAAATTTCCCCGATTTCAAATAAATTTCTCTGTTTTCAAATAATTTCCCTGTTTTCAAAAAAATTTCCGTGTTCTCAAAAAAGTTTCCTTGCTTTTAAATAAATTTCCATACTTCTAAAAAAATGTCCCAGCTTTCAAAAAAATTTCCCCGATTTCAAAAAAATTTCCCCGATTTCAAATAAATTTTCCCGATTTCAAATAAGTTTCCCTGTTTTCAAATAAATTTCCCCGATTTCGAATAAATTTCCCTGTTTTCAAAGAATTTCTCTGTTTTCAAAAAATTTTCCCTGTTTTTTAAAAGAATTCCCTGTTTTCAAAAAAATTGCAAGTTTTCAAAAGAAATTGCAAGTGTTCAAAAAAAATTCCAAGTTTTCAAAAAAATTTCTAAGTTTTCAAAATAATTTCCAAGTTTTCAAATAAATTTCCCCGATTTAAAATAAATTTCCCCGATTTAAAATAAATTTCCCCGAATATATATTCAAAATATTGGGAAAAGTTTTTGGGGGATATTTTTCGGGAATATTTT
>NW_020538040.1:47264083-47346338 GCF_003426905.1 Ctenocephalides felis | reverse complement strand
GGGGAAATTTTTCGGAAAAATTCTTCGAGGAAATTTTTTGGGGATATTTTTTGAGGAAATTTTTTTGGAGATATTTTTCGGGGAAATTTTTCGGGAAAATTCTTCGGAGAAATTTTTTGGGGAATTTTTTTGGGGAATTTTTGGGGAAATTCTTTGGAGAAATTTTTTGGGGATATTTTTCGGGGATATTTTTTGGGGGAAATTTTTTTGAGATCGGGGAAATTTGGTTCAAAATAAATTTCGGTGTTTTCAAAAAATTTGGGGAAATTTTTTGGGGAATATTGGGAAAATTTTTTGGGGATATTTTTCGGGGAAATTTTTCGGAAAAATTCTTGGGAAAATTTTTTGTGGAAATTTTTGGGGATATTTTTCGGGGATATTATTTGGGGATATTTTTCGGGGAAATTCTTCGGGGAATTTTTTTTGGGGAAATTCTTCGGGGAAATTTTTCGGGGATATTTTTTGGGGAAATTTTTTTGGGGATATTTTTCGGGGAAATTTTTCGGGGAAATTTTTTGGGGATATTTTTTCGGAGATATTTTTCGGGGAAATTTTTGGGGGATATTTTTTTGAGATCGGGGAAATTTTTTGGGGATATTTTTCGGGGAAATTTTTTGGGAAAATTTTTTGGGGAAAATTTTTTGGGGGATATTTTTCGGAGAAATTTTTTAGGGGAAATTTTTTTGGGGATATTTTTCGGGGAAATTTTTTTGGGATATTTTTTGGGGAAATTTTTTTGGGGATATTTTTTCGGGAATATTTTTCGGGGAAATTTTTTGGGGGATATTTTTTTGAGATCGGGAAAATTTTTTGGGGATATTTTTCAGGGATATTCTTTGGGGATATTTTTTGGGAAAATTTTCTGGGGAAATTCTTCGGGGAAATTTTTTGGGGGTATTTTTTTGGGAAAATTTTTTGAGGGATATTTTTCGGGGAAATTTTTTAGGAGAAATTTTTTTGGGGATATTTTTTGGGGATATTTTTTGGGGATATTTTTCGGGGAAATTTTTTGGGGATATTTTTTGGGGAATTTTTTTTGGTGATATTTTTCGGGAAAATTTTTCGGGGAAATTTTTTGGGGATATTTTTTGGGGAAATTTTTTTGGGGATATTTTTCGGGGAAATTTTTTGGGGGAAATTTTTTTGAGATCGGGGAAATTTTTTGGGGATATTTTTCGGGGATATTTTTTGGGGATATTTTTCGGGGAAATTTTTCGGGAAAATTCTTCGGGGAAATTTTTTGGGGAAATTTTTTGGGGATAATTTTTTGGGGAAATTCTTCGGGGAAATTTTTTGGGGAAATTTTTTTGGGGAAATTTTTTGGAGAAATTTTTTGGGGATATTTTTCGGGGATATTTTTTGGGGATATTTTTCGGGAAAATTCTTCGGGAAATTTTTTTTGGGAAAATTCTTCGGGGAAATTTTTTGGGGATATTTTTTGGGGATATTTTTCGGGGAAATTCTTCGGGGAAACTTTTCGGGGAAATTTTTTGGGGATATTTTTTCGGGGATATTTTTCGGAGAAATGTTTTGAGGGAAATTTTTTTGAGATCGGGGTAATTTTTTGGGGATATTTTTCGGGGAAATTTTTTGGGGATATTTTTCGGGGAAATTTTTCTGGGAAATTCTTCGGGAAAATTTTTTGGGAAAATTTTTTGGGGATATTTTTTTGGGAAATTTTTTTGGGGAAATTTTTTTGGGGGATATTTTTCGGGGAAATTTTTCTGGGGAAATTTTTTTGGAGATATTTTTCCGGGAAATTTTTCGGGGAAATTCTTCGGGGAATTTTTTTGGAGATATTTTTTGGGGAAATTTTTTTGAGGATATTTTTCGGGGAAATTTTTCGGGGAAATTCTTCGGGAAAATTTTTCGAGGATATTTTTTGGGGAAATTTTTTTGGGGATATTTTTCGGGGAAATTTTTTCGGGGATATATTTCGGGGAAATTTTTTGGGGGAAATTTTTTTGAGATCGGAGAAATTTTTTGGGGATATTTTTCGGGGATATTTTTTGGGGATATTTTTCGGGGATATTTTTTGGGGATATTTTTCGGGGAAATTCTTCGGGAAAATTTTTTGGGGAAATTTTTTGGGGATATTTTTTTGGGGATATTTTTCGGGAAAATTTTTCGGGGAAATTTTATGGGGATATTTTATGGGGATATTTTTTTGGGGATATTTTTCGGAGAAATTTTTCGGGGAAATTCTTCGGGGAAATTTTTTGGGGATATTTTTTGGGGAATTTTTTTGGGGAATTTTTTCGGGGATATTTTTGGGGGAATTTTTTTGGGGAAATTTTTTGGGGAAATTTTTTGGAGAAATTTTTTGGGGATATTTTTCGGGGATATTTTTTGGGGATATTTTTCGGGGAAATTCTTTGGGGAATTTTTTTTGGGAAAATTCTTCGGGGAAATTTTTTGGGAATATTTTTTGGGGAAATTTTTTGGGGATTTTTTTCGGGGATATTTTTGGGGGAAATTTTTTGGGGATATTTTTCGGGGATTTTTTGGGGATATTTTTCGGGGATATTTTTTGGGGATATTTTCGGGGAAATTCTTCGGGGAATTTTTTTTGGGGAAATTCTTCGGGGAAATTTTTTGGGGATATTTTTTGGGGAAATTTTTTTGGGGATATTTTTCGGGGAAATTTTTTGGGGATATTTTTCGTGGATATTTTTCGGGGATATTTTTAGGGGAAATTTATCGGGGAAATTCTTCGGGAAAATTCTTCGGGGAAATTTTTTGGGGATATTTTTTGGGGAAATTTTTTGGGAAATTTTTTCGGGGATGTTTTTGGGGGAAATTTTTCGGGGAAATTTTTCGGGGAAATTTTTTGGGGAAATTTTTTGGAGAAATTTTTTGGGGATATTTTTCGGGGAAATTCTTCGGGAAATTTTTTTTGGGGAAATTCTACGGGGAAATTTTTTGGGGAAATTTTTCGCGAAAATTTTTCGGGGAAATTTTTCAGGGAAATTCTTCGGGGAAATTTTTTGGGGATATTTTTTGGGGAAATTTTTTTGGGGATATTTTTCATGGAAATTTTTCATGGAAATTTTTCGGGGAAATTCTTCGGGGAAATTTTTCGGAGAAATTTTTTGAGGAAATTTTTTTGGGGAAATTTTTTGGAGAAATTTTTTGGGGATATTTTTTGGGGAAATTTTTCGGGGAAATTTTTCGGAGAAATTCTTCGGGGAAATTTTTCGGGAAAATTCTTCGGGGAAATTTTTTGGGGATATTTTTTGGGGAAATTTTTTGGGGATATTTTTCGGGGATATTTTTTCGGGATATTTTTCGGAGAAATTCTTCGGGGAATTTTTTTTGGGAAAATTCTTCGGGGAAATTTTTTGGAAAAATTTTTTGGGGGGATATTTTTCGGGGAAATTTTTTTGGGGATATTTTTTGTGGATATTTTTCGGGGATATTTTTTGGGGATATTTTTCGGAGAAATTTTTTGGGGAAATTCTTCGGGGAAATTTTTTGGGGAATTTTTTCGGGGATATTTTGGGGGGAAATTTTTGGGGGAAATTTTTCGGGGAAATTTTTTGGGAAAATTTTTTTGGGGAAATTTTTTGGAGAATTTTTTTGGGGATATTTTTCGGAGATATTTTTTGGGGTTATTTTTTGGGGAAATTCTTCGGGGAATTTTTTTTGGGGAAATTCTTCGGGGAAATTTTTTGGGGATATTTTTCGGGGATATTTTTCGGGGAAATTTTTTGGGGGAAATTTTTTGGGGGAAATTTTTTTGAGATCGGGGAAATTTTTGGGGATATTTTTCGGGGAAATTCTTCGGGGAAATTTTTTGGGGAAATTATTTCGGGATATTTTTTGGGGGAAATCTTTTGGGAAAATTTTTTGGGAGGATATTTTTCGGGGAAATTTTTTTGGGGATATTTTTCGGGGAAATTTTTTGGGGAAATTCTTCGGGGAAATTGTGTGGGGATATTTTTTGGGGAAATTCTTTGGGGAATTTTTTCGGGGATATTTTTGGGGGAAATTTTTCGGGAAAATTTTTCGGGGAATTCTTCGGGGAAATTTTTTGGGGATATTTTTTGGGGATATTTTTTTGGGGATATTTTTCGGGGAAATTCTTCGGGGATATTTTTCGGGGAAATTTTTCGGAGAAATTTTTCGGAGAAATTTTTCGGGGAAATTTTTCGGGGAAATTTTTTGGGGAATTTTTTTGGGGAATTTTTTCGGGGATATTTTTGGGGGAAATTTTTTGGGGAAATTTTTGGGGAAATTTTTTTGGGGAATTTTTTTGGAGAAATTTTTTGGGAATGTTTTTTTGGGAATGTTTTTTTGGGATCGGGGATATTTTTCGGGGATATTTTTTGGGGATATTTTTCGGGGAAATTTTTCGGGGAAATTTTTCGGGGAAATTTTTCGGGGAAAATTTTTCGGGAATATTTTTTGGGGAAATTTTTCGGGGAAATTTTTCGGGGAAATTTTTCGGGGAAATTTTTCGGGGAAATTTTTCGGGGAAATTTTTCGGGGAAATTTTTCGGGGAAATTTTTCGGGGAAAATTTTCGGGGAAATTTTTCGGGGAAATTTTTCGGGGAAATTCTTCGGGGAAATTTTTTGGGAATATTTTTTGGGGAAATTTTTTGGGGAATTTTTTCGGGGATATTTTTGGGGGAAATTTTTTGGGGAAATTTTTCGGGGAAATTTTTTGGGGAAATTTTTTGGGGAAAATTTTTTGGGGATATTTTTCAGGGAAATTCTTCGGGGAAATTCTTCGGGAAAATTCTTCTGGGAATTTTTTTTGGGGAAATTCTTCGGGGAAATTTTTTGGGGAAATTTTTTTGGGGATATTTTTCGGGTATATTTTTCGGGGAAATTTTTTGAGGATATTTTTTCGGGGATATTTTTCGGAGAAATTTTTTGGGGGAAATTTTTTTGAGATCGGGGAAATGTTTTTGAGATCGGGGAAATGTTTTTGGGGATATTTTTCGGGGATATTTTTTGGGGATATTTTTCGGGGTAATTTTTCGGGGAAATTCTTCGGGGAAATTCTTCGGGGAAATTTTTTGGGGAAATTTTTTGGGGAAATTTTTTGGGGATATTTTTTCGGGGAAATTCTTCGGGAAATTTTTTTGGGGATATTTTTCGGGGATATTTTTTGGGGATATTTTTCGGGAAAATTATTCGGGGATTTTTTTTGGGGGAAATTCTTCGGGGAAATTTTTTGGGGGTATTTTTTGGGAAAATTTTTTGGGGAAATTTTTTGGGGAAATTTTTCGGGAAAATTTTTTGGACATATTTTTTCGGGGATATTTTTTGGGGAAATTTTTTGGGGGAAATTTTTTTGAGATCGGGGAAATTTTTTGGGGATATTTTTCGGGGAAATTTTTCGGGAAAATTCTTCGGGGAAATTTTTTGGGGAAATTTTTTGGGGAAATTTTTTGGGGATATTTTTTTGGAGATATTTTTTGGGGAAATTTTTTTGGCGAAATTTTTTGGGAAACTTTTTGGGGATATTTTTCGGGGAAACTTTTTTGGGGATATTTTTCGGGGAAACTTTTTTGGGGATATTTTTCGGGAAAATTTTTTGGGGAAATTTTTTTGGGGATATTTTTTGGGGATATTCTTCGAACAAATTCTTCGAACAAATTCTTCGAACAAATTCTTCGAACAAATTCTTCGAACAAATTCTTCGAACAAATTCTTCGAACAAATTCTTCGAACAAATTCTTCGGGGAAATTTTTGGGGTTATTTTTTGGGGATATTTTTTTGGGGATATTTTTCGGGGAAATTTTTCGGGGAAATTCTTCGGGAAAATTCTTCGGGAAAATTTTTCGGGAAAATTTTTCGGGAAAATTCTTCGGGGAAATTTTTTGGGAATATTTTTTGGGGAAATTTTTTTGGGGATATATTTCGGGGAAATTCTTCGGAGAATTTTTTTGGGGAAATTTTTTGGGGAAATTTTTTTGGGAAAATTTTTTGGGGAAATTTTTTGGAGAAATTTTTTGGGGATATTTTTCGGGGATATTTTTTGGGGATATTTTTCGGGGAAATTTTTCGGGGAAATTTTTTTGGGGATATTTTTTGGGGAAATTTTTTGGGGATATTTTTCGGGGAAATTTTTCGGGGAAATTTTTCGGGGAAATTTTTCGGGGAAATTTTTTGGGGAAATTTTTCGGGGAAATTTTTTGGGGATATTTTTTGGGGATATTTTTTGGGGAAATTTTTTGGGGAATTTTTTCGGGGATATTTTTCGGGGAAATTTTTTGGGGGAAATTTTTTTGAGATCGGGGAAATTTGGTTCAAAATAAATTTCGGTGTTTTCAAAAAAATTTTTTGCTTTTAAATAAATTTCCTGTTTTTTTAAATAGGGAAAATTTTTTTGAAATCGGGGAAATTTATTTAAAAGCGAATAAATTTTTTTGAAATCACGGAAATTTATTTGAAAACAGGGAAATTTATTTGAAATCGGGGTAATTGCAACCTCTGTGAAAGCACGTAATTTATATATATACTAGCTGACCCGGCAAATGTTAAGCTAAGGTTAAACTAGTTAAAAATATTATTAGAAAATCTTTAGTATCAGTGGCGAATTAAGCTCTCTGACGCTCTAGGCCCTATCCGTTCAGGCGCCCTTTTTGACAGACAAAATTTTACTTTTTTAATTAAACTTTTTTTTTTAATTATTTAGATATATTTTTTTGTGTGTGTGTGCATATATGTATGTATGTTCAATTCCTACTGATTCTGATTAGTTTTTTGCTAAGGCTGATCCAGCCGTCTTGAAAATACGAAGCAAAAAGTGCAAATAGAAATCAGAACCTTACGCCCTGAATCTTTTCCTTATGTCGTATTTTTGTAGAAAGTGCTAACTCTACATATAGTCATTTAAAATTTACCAGCATTTTTTAAAATTTATTTTTTACACTATTTTTAACTATGGCGACTGATGATAAATTAGGGTATACTTAATTATAATATATTTATGCAAATTTTGGTGTAGAAAATTTTATTAGTTAGGTTTTTGAAGTTTTCTTTTTTGTATCGCAGAGCCAAAAAAATCGCAGATTCCGAAATAATTGTTAAACTTTTGAAAAAGGGATGAAAAAATACATTTTTTGAAAAAAAAATTTTTGTTTTATATTTAAGTAAACGAGCAAAAAAATTGGACATTTTCAAAATTGTCAATTTTTATTAATTGGCAAATTTGGGAATTTTTCGATTCGTGAAAATCTATGATGTTTTCAAATAATTTCCCTGTTTTCAAATAGTTTCTCTGTTTTCAAAAAAATTTCCCTGTTTTCAAAAAAATTTTCATGTTTTCAAATAAATTTCCCTGCTTTTAAATAAATTACTATACTTTTAAATAAATTTCCCTGTTTTCAAATAAATTTCCCCGATTTCAAAAAAATTTTCTCGATTTCAAAAAAATTACCCCGATTTCAAATAAATTTCTCTGTTTTCAAATAATTTCCGTTTTCAAAAAAATTTTCGTGTTCTCAAAAAAGTTTCCTTGCTTTTAAATAATTTTCCTTACTTCTAAAAAAATGTCCTAGCTCTCAAAAAAATTTCCCCGATTGCAAAAAAATTTCCCCGATTTCAAATAAATTTTTCCGATTTCAAATAAATTTCCCTGTTTTCAAATAAATTTCCCCGATTTCGAATAAATTTCCCTGTTTTCAAAGAATTTCCCTGTTTTCAAAAAAATTTCCCTGTTTTTTAAAAGAATTCCCTGTTTTCAAATAAATTTCCCTGCTTTTAAATAAATTTCCCTGTTTTCAAAAAAATTGCAAGTTTTCAAAAGAAATTGCAAGTTTTCAAAAAAATTCCAAGTTTTCAAAAAAATTTCTAAGTTTTCAAAATAATTTCCAAGTTTTCAAATAAATTTCCCCGATTTAAAATAAATTTCCCCGATTTCAAATAAATTTTCCCGAATATATATTCAAAATATTGGGGAATTTTTTTGGGGGATATTTTTCGGGGAAATTTTTCTGGGATATTTTTTGGGGATATTTTTTGGGGAAATTCTTTGGACAAATTCTTCGGGAAATTTTTTTGGGGTTATTTTTTGAGGATATTTTTTTGAAATCGGTGAAATTTTTTTGGGGATATTTTTCGGGGAAATTTTTCGGAGAAATTCTTCGGGGAAATTTTTTGGAGGAAATTTTTTTGAGATCGGGGAAATTTTTTGGGGATATTTTTCGGGGATATTTTTTGGGAAAATTTTTTGGGGAATTTTTTTGGATATTTCTTTGAAATTGGGTAAATTTTTTGGGGGATATTGGGGAAATTTTTTGGGGAATTTTTTCGGGGATATTTTTTGGGGATATTTTTCGGGGAAATTCTTCGGGGAAATTTTTCGGGGAATTTTTTTGGGAATATTTTTTGGGGAAATTTTTCGGGGAAATTCTTCGGGGAAATTTTTAGGGGAAATTTTTTAGGGAAATTTTTTTGGGGAAATTTTTTGGAGAAATTTTTTGGGGATATTTTTCGGGGATATTTTTTGGGGATATTTTTCGGGGAAATTCTTCGGGGAATTTTTTTTGGGGAAATTCTTCGGGGAAATTTTTTGGGGAAATTTTTTGAGGATATTTTTTGGGGAAGTTTTTTTGGGGATATTTTTCGGGGAAATTTTTCGGGGAAATTTTTTGGGGATATTTTCTCGGGGATATTTTTCGGGGAAATTTTTTGGGTGAAATTTTTTTGAGATCGGGGAAATTTTTTGGGGATATTTTTCGGGGATATTTTTTGGGGATATTTTTCGGGGATATTTTTCGGGGAAATTCTTCGGGGAAATTTTTTGGCGATATTTTTTGGGAAAATTATTTGGGAAATTTTTTGGGGAATTTTTTCGGGGATATTTTTCGGGGAAATTTTTTGGAGGAAATTTTTTTGAGATCGGGGAAATTTGGTTCAAAATAAATTTCGGTGTTTTCAAAAAAAATTTTTGCTTTTAAATAAATTTTCCTGTTTTTTTAAATCGGGAAAATTTTTTTGAAATCGAGGAAATTTATTTAAAAGCAAATAAATTTTTTTGAAAACAGGGAAATTTATTTGAAAACAGGGAAATTTATTTGAAATCGGGGTAATTGCAACCTCTGTGAAAAGCACGTAATTTATATATATATACTAGCTGACCCGGCAAATGTTAAGCTAAGGTTAAACTAGTTAAAAATATTTTTAGAAAATCTTTAGTAACGTTATACCAAGTGAATCGTCAAATTTTAATTTTAACAAACGTCAAAATAACTACTCATTTTCTCAAACTTTGATAATTTTTTAAAATTAAACTACTTGTCGTAAGGCTTTAATATTTCAGTAAGTTCTATAAGACCATGATATATAATATCGCCAGAAAAAAAGTTCCATAAAAATCGGCTTAATTTTTTTTCAACAGTTAATTACAAGAAAACGGCTCGGTAGATTTTTACCGAAAACTGATCAGTATCATTCCCAACTAATATCTTTCAAACAGTTTTTAATTTTTTAAAATTGATTCGGAAAAAAAAAATTCGGAAAAAAAATTTGGTCAAAACAATTTGGTCGAAAAAATTTTTGGTCAAAAAAATTATTGACCAAAAAATTTTGGTCAAAAAAATTTTTGGTCAAAAGAATTTTGGTCAAAAAAATTTGGCCCAAAAAAATTTTGGCCCGAAAAATTTTGGTCAAAAAAATTTTTGGTAAAAAAATTTTTGGTCAAAAAAAATTTGGTCAAAAAAAATTTGGTCAAAAAAAATTTGGTCAAAAAAATTTTTGGACATAAAATTTGACCAAAAAAATTTTGGTCAAAAAAAATTTGGCCCAAAAAAATTTTGGCCCGAAAAATTTTGGTCAAAAAAATTTTGGACAAAATAATTTTTGGTCAAAAAAAATTGGGTCAATAAAAATTTGGCCAAAAAATTTTTGGTCAAAAAAACTTTGGTCAAAAAAATTTTTGGACAAAATAATTTTTGGTAAAAAAAATTGGGTTAAAAAAAAAATTGACCAAAAAAATTTTTGGTCAAAAAATTTTGGCCCAAAAAATTTTGGGAAAAAATTTTAGGTCAAAAAAATTTTGGTCAAAAAGAATTTGGCCCAAAAAATTTGGAAAAAAAAATTTTAGTCAAAAAAGTTTTCGGAAAAAAAATTTGAGCAAAAAAATTTTGGCCCAAAAAATTTTCGGAAAAAAATTTTTGGCCAAAAAATTTTTGGTCAAAAAATTTTGGTCAAAAAAATTTTTTTATATTAGACCGATATTGACCTATATTGGACCGATATTGACCAATATTGGTCAAAAGAATTTTTGGTCAAAAAAATTTTTGGTCACAAAAATTTTTGGTCAAAAAAATTTTGGTCAAAAAAATTTTCGGAGAAAAAATTTTCGGAAAAAAAATTGGTCAAAAAAAATTAGTCAAAAAAATTTTTGGTCAAAAAAATTTTAGTCAAAAAACTTTTTGGACAAAAAATTTTTGGTCAAAAAAATTTTGGTCAAAAAAATTTTCGGAAAAAAAATTTGGGCAAAAAAATTTTGGTCAAAAAATTTTTTTTATATTAGACCGATATTGACCAATATTAGACCGATATTGACCAATATTGGACCAATATTGACCAATATTGGTCAAAAGAATTTTTGGTCAAAAAAATTTTTGGTCAAAAAAATTTTAGGTCAAAAAGATTTTGGTCAAAAAAATTTTTTTATATTAGACCGATATTGACCTATATTGGACCGATATTGACCAATATTGGTCAAAAGAATTTTTGGTCAAAAAAATTTTTGGTCACAAAAATTTTTGGTCAAAAAAATTTTGGTCAAAAAAATTTTCGGAGAAAAAATTTTCGGAAAAAAAAATTGGTCAAAAAAATTAGTCAAAAAAATTTTTGGTCAAAAAAATTTTAGTCAAAAAACTTTTTGGACAAAAAATTTTTGGTCAAAAAAATTTTGGTCAAAAAAATTTTCGGAAAAAAAATTTGGGCAAAAAAATTTTGGTCAAAAAAATTTTTTTATATTAGACCGATATTGACCAATATTAGACCGATATTGACCAATATTGGACCAATATTGACCAATATTGGTCAAAAGAATTTTTGGTCAAAAAAATTTTTGGTCAAAAAAATTTTAGGTCAAAAAGATTTTAGGTCAAAAAAATTTTGGTCAAAAAAATTTTACTCAAAAAAAATTTAGTCAAAAAAAATGTTGGTCAAAAAAATTTTGGCCCAAAAAATTTTGGAAAAAAAATTTTGGGGAAAAAATTTTAAGAAAAAAATTATTGGTCAGAAAACTTTTTGGTCAAAAAATTTTGGTCAAAAAAAATTTGGCCCAAAAAATTTGGGGAAAAAATTTTTGGTCAATAAAATTTTTGGAAGAAAAATTTTGGGCAAAAAAAATTTGGCCCAAAAAATTTTCGGAAAAAAATTTTTCAACAAAAAAATTTTTGGTCAAAAAAATTTTGGTCACAAAACAATTTGGTCAAAAAAATTTTTGGACAAAAATTTTTGGTCAAAATTTTGGGAAAACAAATTTAGGTCAAAAAAATTCTGGCCCAAAAAATTTTGGTCAAAAAAATTTTAGAAAAAAAATTTTGGTCCAAAAAATTTTGGGAAAAAAAATTTGGGGAAAAAAATTGGGTAAAAAAATTATGGGAAAAAATTTGGTAAAAAAATTTTTTTGAAAAAGAAAATTGGTAAAAAAAATTTATGAAAAAAAAACTTGGGTAGAAAAATTTTTTGGAAAAAAAATGGTAAAAAAATATTTTGGAAAAATAATTGGTAAAAAAATTTTTGGGAAAAAAATATAGGGAAAAAAGTTTTGGGAAAAAAAAAATTGGCAAAAAAATTTGGCAAAAAATTTGGGGAAAAATGTGGAAAAAAAGTTTTTTGGAAAAAAATCTGGGGATCGAAGTAAAACTTAATAAAGTCAACCGAAGTTATACTTAATCCGCAAAGGCACACGCATTCTATATTTTAGAGAATGTGCTATTGAAAAATCGATCGGTAGTATACAGTCGATAATTTTGAGCATTGCCTTGTGGATGAATTTGTTTATCTAAAAATTCTCCGTCACTATCATGTATTTCAAATCCTAGGTCCAAACATTTCAGAGATCCGCTGATTGCATTTTCCAAACAAGCTATTATTCTTTTCTATCTTTCAGTTCTTTTTTCGAAGACTGATAATCGCTATGAAAATATGTCGAAATCATGACAGTTTTTTTGTTTATAGTCTTCATTTTACTCAAGAATATATTTTTGAAAATTTCTGTATCTACGTGAATATTACTTACTTGTATAAGTGTACAAGAAGAATAAATAATTACACTTGAAAATCACTTTGAATAAAATTTTATTTAGTGTGTTGAACGAAGCTCGGAAAATCTTTTGTTGGTAAAAATCTAGTAATAATTCCGCAATCTGCATTTTTACAATGTAATAAAAAATAAATAGTATGCATTGTCATCGATAAGAAGGTAAGCGATAAACGCATGCGATCGATGTCTATTGTTATTTCGGTTCTTTCATCAAACATTTCTCTATAAAAAATCTTGCACCAGACATTTTGACTGGTACTGGTATAAATAGTAGTAGAACAATTTATTTTTGTTACTTATATATATATATATATATATAAAGTAACATTGAATGCATAAGATGATATCTATACTTACAACTTAAAAAGTCATAACTTTATTTCAAAAAACAAATTTTACATATAATGGAAATTTTGAATTGAAAGTGCCCAACCAGTCATTTTGACTGGCGTGGTATACCTGGTGTTAAATAACAGAACAATCTAGTTGGTATTGGTATTTTGCCTTGGGGCAAGTTATATGAACTTCCCGATATGTGTAAATGATCGACTTAATCAATAAAAAATAAATTAATTTGTGAGTGATTAAAAGTATTCCGAGTGAATTTATTACAACTAATTGAAAGCGAACGAACACGTTATCGGAGTATTTTCTAAAAGCAAATTTTCAAAAATCAATAATTTTTTAATTGAACCAGTTTCCGTAGGACTTAAAATGATTTATTACGTTTAAGACCATGTACTCTATCGTTATACCAAGTGAATCGTCAAATTTTAATTTTAACAAACGTCAAAATAACTACTCCTTTTCTCAAACTTTGATGAATTTTTAAAATTAAACTACTTGTCGTAAGGCTTTAATATTTCAGTAAGTTCTATAAGACCATGATATATAATATCGCAAAAAAAAAGTTCCATAAAAATCGGCTTAATTTTTTTTCAACAGTTAATTACAAGAAAACGGCTCGGTAGATTTTCACCGAAAACTGATCAGTATCATTCCCAACTAATATCTTTCAAACAGTTTTTAATTTTTTAAAATTGAGTCGGTAGTATAAGCTTAAATGTAGTCGAAAAGTTTAACACTTTTTCCAAATTTTAAAGAAACGTCTCTGACGATCGTCGCACAAATGAGGACAAGCGTTAGTCCTCATTGAGACACATCAAATGGTTTTCAAAATTCTGAAATCAGGCGTTTTTGAGCAATCGTCGATGAAAGATCTAATTTTGACAAATGCCAAAAAAAACGATACTAATTTTTGCAAACTTTGACGAATTTTTAAAGCTAAAGGAGTTATCGTAGGGCCGTAATATTTTAATATGATCTAGAAGACTATGGTATCTACCGTTAAAAAATAATAAAAATGGTCAAAATTTTTTTTAATACTTTATTACAAGAAAACGGCCCAGCCGATCTCTACCAAAAACTCATCAGCACGATTCCCAACCAATATCTTTCGAACGGTTTTTGAATTTTTAAAATCGATTCAGAACTGCGGGCTAAAACGTAGACAAAAAATTTTTCACATTCCTGTTATTTACAAAGAAACGGCTTGGCTGATCGTCGTGCAAAATTGATAAACGCTAGTCCTCATCGCGATACATCGAACGGCTTTTAAATTTTTGAAATCGGTCCAGCCGCTTTTGAGAAAACGTCGATTTACGGCAAAAAATCTGTTCACACACATCACGCACACTCACACACATCGTTAAATCACATAGGCCAGACCAGTGGTGGGTAACCTTTTTGCCGTTAGAGGCCGCACTTAAATTAGGCAGCAATAAAAGAGGCCGCATAAGCTGATAAACCTAAAAAAGTGACTTTTGTGAAAGTATTATAATTTTTTTATAGTTTTAACAATTTATTGCATTATATAGAAAAAAGTAAATAAAATACTTAAAAATTTTAAATATTTTATAAATTAAATTTTAAATGAATTATAAATATTTTAGTTCGTTTTAATTTTATTTAAACATTCACTTTTTATATAAAAATGATATTAAAGTGTTTTGATTTGAAATTGATTTTCATTTTCTTATTGTTACATAATTATTTGAAATAAGAAATTATATATTTTTCTTATACCATTGAATTCACTGATAGATTTTTATTTTGCAAACTAAGATGTTAACGGTTAATTTAGGGAATTTCAAGCTTTGGAAAAGCCAGAATAAATTCATTTGTAAACTTTCGGTATGAATTTTCCTTTTGTTATTAAGGACAATAGTTGTTATAATAAAAAAAAAGATTAATGCATTAAACGCAACGTTACCTCTTGCCAAAAGAAATATACCTAGACTATACACTATTGACAGACATTTAAAAATATAATTTAAAAAATATTATCATTAAATGATGTACCTAAACCATTTAGAGAATGCACGTGAAAGAAATATTTTAATTAAAACATGTATTTATTATGCACAAAATGTATTGTTACTTTTGTGAGTTGTTCTCATTTCAAAAACCTTACTCTATATTTATATTTCAAGATTTAAATATAAATAAATTCTATATATTATGTGCATATAAATACGCAGGGGCGGATTTAGAAATTTGGCACCCATCCCTGAATTTTTAGGTAAAATAGTTTTTATATATCATTTTTCTAAAATTAAAATTGCTATTTAATTGCAGAAAATTTATTATGCATTACATACTATAAATAGTGGTGCTTGGCATCGTGCCTTAAGTCAAATTACTGGAACTTCCCGTACAAAAAATTAAAATAAAAAAAGAACTTTTTTTAAAGCGATCGCCCTGCTTTAGCTGCGTAGAGACAAACTAAAGAAGCGGGTAAGCGTCGCCCCGCAGAATAACGCCTTGCAGAATAAATAATGATACAGAACCCATAGTAAAATGTAAACAAAATTTATAATTATTATTAAAATATATGATAATTTGATGTGCATATGTTTAATGATCACTTTTGACCGCCAAATGTTTCTTTTTCAAATTTTTTATTGGACCATCGAAACCGCTAGACCAGCCTCCCACAAATTTAATCAGTTCTCCGTTTTGTCTATACATGTAAATTTCTTTTAATGATATTGGACGTTCCATTCTTCAAAAACTGAATAATTATTTTTGGGACCTGCTTTGGCCAATAACTAATCAGCACGTCTCGCTATCAATAGGAATCGGATCATTCAAATAAAATTTAATTTTAATAAATTTAATACATAAAAGTTAATAAATTACAAAAAAAATCGAAATATGAAAAAAAGGTTTCTTAAATTCAATTTTCATCATTTTTCAAAAAAATTTAAAACTTTTTATAAAATGTAATTTTCAGTACGGAAAGTTTCAGTAACTTGCCACTAGACGCCAATTTTTAAAAATATATTTTTGTGTTTTATGAAAAAAAGTATAGTTTTGTGTCATTTTATAACTATGGTCTCATAAAATTGCCAATATATCTAGGTAAATTCTGGTTGCTCCGATCTCCGCCAAAGCTACAAATTTGCTTTTGGTTGCGAGAAGTATAAATTTTTATCATTTTACTACGGATACGCATAAAAATCTTCAACCCGGGTGCTAACGATTCTTTTGCACTGTTAATTTTTTTTATAATACTTCTTGTATCATATAATAGGTGATGGCTTGCGAAATCGAAAATATTGCTCATATTAAATAATATTAATATAATATATTACATCTCTATTTCGTATCTGCTTAAGAGTCTGTTTTTCAGGCTAGTAATCTGATGTCATGTTACAATATGACTGTTTTTGGTGGAATTTTTGTACAATAGTTGTTTGAAAGTAACTCTGATATTTTGTACTAGACGGCAAGGGGCCGCACAAAAACCTCCCGGAGGCCGCATGCGGCCTCGAAGCCGCAGGTTCCCCACCTATGGGCCAGACTATAGTTAAACTAATACAAGTTCTAAGTAATTAAAAACTTTGGGCTGACGTACGGTTAAGTAATATTGAATGTTTACAGTTAATGCTGTGTTATGATTAATATTAATCATATTTTTATAATATACAATATTTCTGATTAAAAATAAATATTTTTTGAAAATTGTACATATTTCAATAGATTATTTCATTTTCATTTCTATATCACCATAGCAGCTTGTGCAAAGAAGGAATTGCAGTATTAGAGATCAAGCAACAAAAATTTTCGACCACTGATATAAAAACTGAAATTGTTTGAAGATATTGTGTTAATCACGTAAACGTTAAAAAGTTTTAAGCATTAAATTTCAATTCGCAATTACCTAACTAAAATTTTAAATCGTTATTGCACAATAAGTTAAAGAAAAATAGAATTTTATGACGTTGGCAACTAATATTCCTGCATATCCTTCCTGCAGAAGTTCTCTATTCTGTCGTCAGAGACGCACTCGCGACTCGTACCTACCTTAAGATATTAATTATTTTTGACAGCTCTCTCAGGCCATATTTCGTTGCGACGTTTTTTTCCGATCTTGAATGGGTTAGTTCTCGCCTCCCAATATAGATGGCGCTAGCGCCGACCATGGGTTCAAATATAAAATGCTGTAGAAATGCACCAATATTATATAGAGCGTTTGAATTCAAAGTTAAAAAAAGAAAATTGAATTTTAAAAAGCATTTATTTTTATATATTACATACACGATTACAGAAGATGGTATACAGCTTTAGTAACTATACACACAATAATTAGTAAAATGTATATATATGTATGCATACAGCTCTCCAATCAGGAGGTTACAGATGTTTGTTCGGAGATGTACCAGCATCGTACCAGGTGAAATGTGAACGTCTTGCCAGTTCTTAACACTCGTCTCCACACAGACTTTAAGACAGATGCACATGATGCCTCCGTGCATGAACATAGGTATTGTGTAAACATGATGTGCCTTTGTCTTTTCTGCTGGTCGAATTAAATACTTTCAAGTTGAAACTTGATATATTTGAAGTATGTATTCCTTACAAAGTAAAACGAAAACAAGACATGTGCTACCATACACGTGCAACGAATGAACTTGCCGACTTGCTTGATTGCACCATGGGAGGCAAACATAGAACAAATGACCTTTTTATCATATTAATGTTCCGCTTCTGCGATAGAGGGTTTTACTGTTCTCATTCAAAACTAACGTCGTTTGTCGGCCAACGCGTACATCAAACCGCAGGACTATTGTACGGTGCTACTCGATAACGACCGATCACGAACGAATACTTCAGAAAAACAAAAGAATTAATAATAATTTTCAAAACTCTAGCAGGGTACTAATAAAAGCCGCGTGCGTTAAGAAACTGGGCTGAAAAGCTATAGAGGATTTGAGGCACATTTGAAACAAAACGAAAGTGATTCCAGAATTTTATTATTTATGTACCAGAAATTTTAATCAAGTTCCATTGTCAGAAGAATCACTTTTCAATTTATTATTTCAGTTTACTCGTCAGTAGAATTCCATTTATATTTACTATTTTCTATTTCAGCTCGTCAGCAGAGTCGCTTTTTTATTCTATAAGCCAATATATATATATATATATATATATATATATATATATATATATATATATATATATATATATTAGGGTGGTCCTTAAAATGGTCATTTTCGAATTTCCTTGCTCCCAGGGGCTCAAATGGTTCCAAATAGATAAAAAACAATTCTCTGAAAATTTTAGCTCTTAATATTAACGTTTAGATAGAGCGCAATTCAATCAAAGTTTTGTATGGAAATAGCATGGAAAAATTTTCAAAAATTTAAAAAATGTTTTTTAAATGTAATTTAGCGAACAAATGAATGAATAAAACATATTCATTTGTCGCTAAGTTATACCTAAAACATTTTTTTTTTAATTTCCAAAATTTTTTCCATGCTATTTTCATACGAAGTTTGATTGAATTGCGCTCTATCTAAATGTTAATATTAAGAGTTAAAACTTTCAGAGAATTGTTTTTTATCTATTTGGAACCATTTGAGCCCCTGGGAGCAAGGAAATTCGAAAATGACCATTTTAAGGACCACCCTAATATATATATATATATATATATATATATATATATATATGCCAAAATTATTATTTTTTTGTTGTGATAATCATTAAAAACATTTGTTAACGTTCATTAATACATTAATGAAACAAGATTCAGGAAGTCTTCTAGCAATAAGTTAAATATAAAATATTAAAATAAATATAAATATTAAATTAAAAGAGTATTAAAAGAGTGTTTAAAACTAAACAAAAAAGTTTTAGACTTTTTAAGTTATGAATATATCGATTCATAATTTTGAACATTTATTGAAAAAATAAATTATTATCAAAAATTATTTTGCCTCACCTTGTGCATTAAAAATACTCAAACAAGTATCTTGTGGCTTAAGACACACTTCCTTGGCATCATCTTTAGCATTGCAAACCCTGCGATTCCTTGGGAAAACATCAACATTACAAAGGTTACTCGATTTCTCGGTTTTGAAAATAAAAGTAATTTAATTATTAATTGTACAGGCAATACTGCCCGCTAAGGCTGTTGTGGTTCGAGAGAGGTCTCAGTAGATTTAACATCCCGCAAGCCTGTCCAATTTTCGTATTAATATGTTTTGTGAAGCTTATAGACTCAGCTTCACAAAACATATTAATACACCAAGATATTTGACGTCCTTGGACCACTCAACTTCACAGTTAAATACTTTAATTTTGTCCAAGTCAGTCAGTCTAGTCGTGGCATTTCGGCTCTTTGTAAATAGAATTGCCTCCGTCTTTTGCGGATTGATCTTAATTCGCCATTTGTCAGTATATTCAGTTAGCTTGTCTATGTGTGCCTGTATCCCTGTATCTTTGTAGTCAGTACCGTCGATGATCGTAATGATTTGTATATGGCATTGTCGTCAGCAAAACGTCAGTAGCGTTGTGTCGGCGTCAGTGGGTATATCGTGAATGTAGACGTTAAAGAGTGACGGTCCCAGGATCGAGCCCTGCGGTACTCCCGCCGTCACTTGTTTAACCGTCGAAAATCCGTTGTCTACTTGTACAGTAAAGTTGCGGTCTGAGAGGTATGAGTGTAAAGTTCTTGTTATGTACGGTGGAAAGTTGAGTTGGATGAGTTTATAAATAAGTCCGTCCATCCAGATGGTGTCACACGCCTTCTCAAAGTCGAGTAACACCAATTCGGTATTGTTTCGTCTGTTACAATTGAGAACTGTATTTTCTATGAGTTTTGTCAGTGGGTGTAGTTCTTTGAAACCTTATTGTGTGTCAGGTATGATTTTGTTGTGTTGTATGTGTTTGTTCAGTCTTTTGAGTATTACCTTTTCGGCTACGTTACTCATTATGTTGAGGAGGCTGATCGGTCTGTAGTTTTGTAGTATGTCTGGCTGTTTCCTTGGCCCCACTATTGGAAATATGGTGGAGGTTTTCCAAGAAGCAGGAAAATAGCCTTTTGTCATTAGTCTATTTATTATGCGGGTAAGTAAAATGTAGGCGTTCGTCGGTAGTTGTTTAAGTATTATGTTTAAGTATTAACTAGATAATTCGAACACGAACAAACCCAGTTCGATCATGAGAATTTTTAAACTCATCGCATTGCATATGACCAAATGTAGGTCGGGCAGTGGGATTATGTACCACACCTTGTTTTAAAGTGTATCACACAAAAAAAAATTATAAAATTTTATTTTATATTTTACTATATATATATATATATATATATATATATATATATATATATTAATGTAAAAGGAATTCAATAACTTCAGTACTTCAAATATAATTATACATCAACGCGATTTTTCAGTCTGTGACACGATTCCTTCATTTGTTATTATAAACTAAACCATATCGGAATATTTTTTATGCAAGTAATTTAAAAAAAAAAAAAAATGTGTGCATTAAATGGTTAAACTAAGCTTACATACCAGAAACATTAACTAAATCTTGTTAAGTTAATTCATGTGAAAAATTTATTCCTTTTCCATGCCGTTTGCTCATAATATGTATCCTGAACAACAGCTACTCTGTGACAACAGTAGAAGCTTTCTGAAAATGTATGTGAATTAATTATTTTACTTGAATAAAGATATACTATCAACGTACTAAATATAGTATTGCTATTTTAATACTAAATATCACAGATTATTCACTTGTGCTATCTATGGCACTAACCCATATAACATAACTGACTAATTTCAAAACTTCATATATCTATCAAGAATAGAATATTTTGAAATATTAATATTATTGGTTCCATAATAACCAAATACAGATTTTGAAAACAAGTTTAGCAATGTAATCATTTTGATCTATGATCTATTTAATCAATTTTAAACTACTTGTCAATGAATAAGACCTTTAAATCTTTCTAATGTCTACAAAAATTAAAGCATCAATTTAATCGATGAAATTCTGCTAAAAAAAAACTTATATAATACTTATATAATAATATCAATCCCCAAGTTATTAAATGCTTACATTTATCTTTGGGTTGTCCAAATCATCTGAAAGCATTCTGAGCAACAATTGTGTGTCTAAATTTATCACAAACCGTTTATATCACCATTGAGACAATGAATCCAGACAAAACAGCATAATAATAATAATATTATTGTTGATATTAAAACAATGTTGATTTAGTAAGTTTTTTGCATTAAAAAATACAATTTGAATTATGACAAAAATATTATAAAATTGAATTTATATTTTGTGTGCACTTAATAGAAAACATTTTTTTATGAAGATTATTTTTAAAAAACATTCGATTACTACTGATAAGAAAACATGCTGATTAGTTTTTGGCAAAAGCAGGTTCAGCCAATTTTAATTTTTAAGAAAACCGAGCGTACAATTTGAATGATTCAAAAAACATTTTAATTGTATTGACAAAATGAAGAACTTATAAAATTTTTGGAAAGGCAAACAATAATGATCATTACTCATATGAACATCAAATTATCACATACTTTCTAGATATTTTAATAATAGGAACAAATTTTGTTTACTTTTCTATGGGTTCCGTACCAATGATTATTTGTTAACCAGCGCCGCATCGCCCACGCATTTCGATATTTCGTTTCTACATAGTTACAAAGCAGTCGCAAGCTTTGAAAAAAAGTTCAAAACTTCCAAAATATTTCTAAATATGAAAAAGAATCAAATTTTTTTTCCCGAAATTTTAAAAAAATCAAAAATTGTTTTTTTTCAGAGTTCTAAAAAAAATCAAATCTTTTTTAAAAATTTTAATTTTTGGTACGGGGAGTTCTAAACAATTTGCGTTTAAGGCATGATGCCATGCAACACTAGTTCGTATGTTGGTACTGTTTGTTTGTTGTTCCTACGATGCAGTTATAATTATAGGAAATAATTCTAAATAATTTTAAAACGGTAAAAATGAAAGGCACCAAAGAATTTGTAGAAAACTTATCCGGAAGTGATGTTGAGTTTGAAAATCTTGGTGAGAAAGTGATGTTTCAAGGACTTGTCAGAAAAAAATTGCAAGTAGTTTATCACAGCACAGTTGTCTACTTGTTGTCTACTTGTACAGTAAAGTTGCGGTCTGAGAGGTATGAGTGTAAAGTTCTTGTTATGTACGGTGGAAAGTTGAGTTGGATGAGTTTATAAATAAGTCCGTCCATCCAGATGGTGTCACACGCCTTCTCAAAGTCGAGTAACACCAATTCGGTATTGTTTCGTCTGTTACAATTGAGAACTGTATTTTCTATGAGTTTTGTCAGTGGGTGTAGTTCTTTGAAACCTTATTGTGTGTCAGGTATGATTTTGTTGTGTTGTATGTGTTTGTTCAGTCTTTTGAGTATTACCTTTTCGGCTACGTTACTCATTATGTTGAGGAGGCTGATCGGTCTGTAGTTTTGTAGTATGTCTGGCTGTTTCCTTGGCCCCACTATTGGAAATATGGTGGAGGTTTTCCAAGAAGCAGGAAAATAGCCTTTTGTCATTAGTCTATTTATTATGCGGGTAAGTAAAATGTAGGCGTTCGTCGGTAGTTGTTTAAGTATTATGTTTTGTAGTCCGTCCGGTCCTGGTGCTTTCCTGTTCGGTAATTTTTTAACTATTGTCTTTATTTCGGAAATTGTGGCAGGGTCTATTCGTAAGTCTTTGTCCCTGTGGAGGTCAGTGAAGTCTTGAATTGTCTCCTGTACGTCTTGTTTCAGGTCTGCGTTTTACATATTGGCATTTTGTTTATGTATGTTTTCAAAGTTTTTTGCCAACATTTCCTTGTCTGCTGGTGTCGTTGCGTAATTATTGTCAGTTAATTTGAGTGGAGGTATGGATGTTGGTTTCCGCGCCAGTCTTTTTGCTGTTTGCCAAATTTTGTGTGGGTCAGTATTTATGTTCTCGAGTCTTTTGGTCCAAGTGTTGTTTCGGTGGTCACGTATTTCATTGGAAATAATTTTTATCAGTCTGTTCACATGTTCCTTGAGTAGTCTATCACCGGTACGTTGCCACAGTTTCTTCGTATGATTTTTAAGTTTTATTTTCAATAAAATATGTTCTGGCAAGTCGTTGGCTGGTGTTGTTCTTGGGTCTAGTGTCGGTATAGTCTGTTGTACAGCGTCTGTGATTGTCAGTGTAAGGTGTGTTACAGCCTCCTCAATGTCAGTGTTGGTATCGATTGGCATTGTATGGCGTGTATTGTCTGTTATGATGTCTCTGAAAAATGGCAGTTGGCTCTGGAGCAATCTAAAAATTTGCGTTTGGGAGTCTGGCCGACGTCTAGTGTGTCTGAAATAATCATGAAAACTGGATTATGGTCGGAGTTAAAAAGTGTTTTTGTTATGGGTTTGGATGTTACGTGTAGATTTTTTGTCAATGGCAAAATGGATCGTACTGTGATGGTGTGACTACGGTGGCGTATCTGGTCGGCGTGTCAGGATAGTGTAATTGTGCGTCTGCGGTGTTGTCTTCGGTCAGGTATTCGTAAAGTCTGTTTCCGTTTGCATTGTTAAAGTTACAGTTCCAAGATGTATGTTGTGCGTTAAGGTCTCCTGACATAAGTACAAATCTGTCCGAGTCCAGTAGTCTTTGTAAGTCCGTATGTTCTAGTCCGCTCGCCGGGATGTAAATCAGTATTTTTGACCTCTCTTATATACATTGATAGCTGTTATTTCAGAACCGCCCGCTGTCAGGTTTGGCATTTGCTCGTGTCTGATGTTAAACTTGATCCAAATCGCAGTGCCGCCCCATCCGCGTGCGTCCGTCTGTCTGTCGTTTCTTTTTGCATTTGCAGAAAACCTTGGACTTATGGTCTGAAAAATAGGAAAAAAACTTGGAAAAATTTTTAACAGTAATTTAAAACAAAAATTAGAAATATAAAACAAATATTAGGAAAAGATCTAAAAAAATATTCAAAATAATTTTTTTTTAAGTTTTCAAACAAAGCCCAAAAATTTTCGAGAACTTTTTTTTTCCAAAAAGCCTTGGACCATAGTCCAAAAAAATTTTCAAAATTTTCAAAAAAAAAAAAAATAGAAAAAATCCTTAGATCATAGTACGAGAAAATTAAGAAAAATCGAAATTAAAAAATTTGCAAAAAAAATTTGGACAGTAGTGATGACGTTTGTGAACTCGCTCATTATGCGGCAGCCATTAAAATTTTTAAGAATGTAGGTGTTCCAACAAAGATAAACATAAATATTTAAAAGTAAGATGTAGAAAAATATAGATGTAGAAATTATGCAGCAGTAAAAACATTTATTATTTTCATTATTGAAGTGTATTGATATATATATATATATATATATATATATATATAAATTTAATGAAAAATATAATGTTATAAGCATCACATCAATTATATACAGACGTTGCATGGTACTTTATTATTGGATATTTAGCGATATATATAAATTTTATTAAAAAATTCAATTAATTTTAATATTATTTACTCATCCAATTATAAATATGAAATTTAAAAAAAATAATAATATGAGCGGGAATCAAACCTCCGACAAGAGACGCAAAAATTAGAACTCTATCATCTTACCACTCGGCTACGACTCAAGCGACAGAGTACGTTGCAAGCAATGTATAGTGTTTATACCCTATTTATTTAATTTTTTTTTTAAGTTTGACTATTGCCCGAAAAAGATTTCAAATAAAAATTGAAGAGTTTCAAAAAAAAAAAAAAAAATAGGAAATGAGGAAAAACCTTGTCAGAGAAAATTTCCTAAAAAAATCAGAATTAAAATTTTTCATTCCAACAGTTTTCAAACTAAGCCTGAAAAAAATTCGGGGTAAAAATTTAAAAAAAAAACTCAAAAAAAATTTCAAAATTTTTCGAAAAAAATCTTTTTTCAAAATTCTCAACAAAGAAAAAATTCAGAGAAAACCTTGTGCCAGAAAATTTTCAAAAAAAAAAAAAAAATTTTCACAAACAAAAAGTTAGGAAAAAAACCGACACTTAAAAAAAATTTCAAAATTTTCGAAGAAAAAGCTCAAAATTTAAAAAAAAACATCAGAAAAAAACCTAAGAATATTTTTTAAATATGTTTTTTTTTTTCAAAAGTTTTCAAACTGAGCCCGGGAATTTTCGGAAAAAATTTTAGAAAATATCCTTGAACCATGGCCTGAAGAAGATTTGGATTTTAATTATAATTCTGGCTAAAGTTGTAAAGCTCTCTTATATAATTTAAAAATAAATAGTTTTAATTTTGCAATTCAGTTTATATAATTCTTATAAATTTTAGACAAGATTAAAGTATTTATAATAATCTATTTAAAAACATTTAATATTCCTCAAATATTTTGTTACGGTATTGTTACAAGTCCAGCAATTTGCCTTAAGACACTATGCCATACCACATCACTAGTTAAAGATGTAGTTGCGTTACACTTTATAATAAAAAATATTATAGAAATTTCATGAACTTTTTAATAATAAAAAAAATAATAGCACTTTATATAAATTGATTAATAGATATTTACTAATTGAATAGAAAGTCTTTACATAAATTCATAATATTCAAAGTAAATTAAAAATGAACTTAAAAAAGGAAATTAATAACGATACTCAACCACTTAATGCATACGGCCGAGCTTAGTTCGTTCGCGCAAAACTAGATAATTCGAACACGAACAAACCCAGTTCGATCATGAGAATTTTTAAACTCATCGCATTGCATATGACCAAATGTAGGTCGGGCAGTGGGATTATGTACCACACCTTGTTTTAAAGTGTATCACACAAAAAAAAATTATAAAATTTTATTTTATATTTTACTATATATATATATATATATATATATATATATATATATATATTAATGTAAAAGGAATTCAATAACTTCAGTACTTCAAATATAATTATACATCAACGCGATTTTTCAGTCTGTGACACGATTCCTTCATTTGTTATTATAAACTAAACCATATCGGAATATTTTTTATGCAAGTAATTTAAAAAAAAAAAAAAATGTGTGCATTAAATGGTTAAACTAAGCTTACATACCAGAAACATTAACTAAATCTTGTTAAGTTAATTCATGTGAAAAATTTATTCCTTTTCCATGCCGTTTGCTCATAATATGTATCCTGAACAACAGCTACTCTGTGACAACAGTAGAAGCTTTCTGAAAATGTATGTGAATTAATTATTTTACTTGAATAAAGATATACTATCAACGTACTAAATATAGTATTGCTATTTTAATACTAAATATCACAGATTATTCACTTGTGCTATCTATGGCACTAACCCATATAACATAACTGACTAATTTCAAAACTTCATATATCTATCAAGAATAGAATATTTTGAAATATTAATATTATTGGTTCCATAATAACCAAATACAGATTTTGAAAACAAGTTTAGCAATGTAATCATTTTGATCTATGATCTATTTAATCAATTTTAAACTACTTGTCAATGAATAAGACCTTTAAATCTTTCTAATGTCTACAAAAATTAAAGCATCAATTTAATCGATGAAATTCTGCTAAAAAAAAACTTATATAATACTTATATAATAATATCAATCCCCAAGTTATTAAATGCTTACATTTATCTTTGGGTTGTCCAAATCATCTGAAAGCATTCTGAGCAACAATTGTGTGTCTAAATTTATCACAAACCGTTTATATCACCATTGAGACAATGAATCCAGACAAAACAGCATAATAATAATAATATTATTGTTGATATTAAAACAATGTTGATTTAGTAAGTTTTTTGCATTAAAAAATACAATTTGAATTATGACAAAAATATTATAAAATTGAATTTATATTTTGTGTGCACTTAATAGAAAACATTTTTTTATGAAGATTATTTTTAAAAAACATTCGATTACTACTGATAAGAAAACATGCTGATTAGTTTTTGGCAAAAGCAGGTTCAGCCAATTTTAATTTTTAAGAAAACCGAGCGTACAATTTGAATGATTCAAAAAACATTTTAATTGTATTGACAAAATGAAGAACTTATAAAATTTTTGGAAAGGCAAACAATAATGATCATTACTCATATGAACATCAAATTATCACATACTTTCTAGATATTTTAATAATAGGAACAAATTTTGTTTACTTTTCTATGGGTTCCGTACCAATGATTATTTGTTAACCAGCGCCGCATCGCCCACGCATTTCGATATTTCGTTTCTACATAGTTACAAAGCAGTCGCAAGCTTTGAAAAAAAGTTCAAAACTTCCAAAATATTTCTAAATATGAAAAAGAATCAAATTTTTTTTCCCGAAATTTTAAAAAAATCAAAAATTGTTTTTTTTCAGAGTTCTAAAAAAAATCAAATCTTTTTTAAAAATTTTAATTTTTGGTACGGGGAGTTCTAAACAATTTGCGTTTAAGGCATGATGCCATGCAACACTAGTTCGTATGTTGGTACTGTTTGTTTGTTGTTCCTACGATGCAGTTATAATTATAGGAAATAATTCTAAATAATTTTAAAACGGTAAAAATGAAAGGCACCAAAGAATTTGTAGAAAACTTATCCGGAAGTGATGTTGAGTTTGAAAATCTTGGTGAGAAAGTGATGTTTCAAGGACTTGTCAGAAAAAAATTGCAAGTAGTTTATCACAGCACAGTTGTCTACTTGTTGTCTACTTGTACAGTAAAGTTGCGGTCTGAGAGGTATGAGTGTAAAGTTCTTGTTATGTACGGTGGAAAGTTGAGTTGGATGAGTTTATAAATAAGTCCGTCCATCCAGATGGTGTCACACGCCTTCTCAAAGTCGAGTAACACCAATTCGGTATTGTTTCGTCTGTTACAATTGAGAACTGTATTTTCTATGAGTTTTGTCAGTGGGTGTAGTTCTTTGAAACCTTATTGTGTGTCAGGTATGATTTTGTTGTGTTGTATGTGTTTGTTCAGTCTTTTGAGTATTACCTTTTCGGCTACGTTACTCATTATGTTGAGGAGGCTGATCGGTCTGTAGTTTTGTAGTATGTCTGGCTGTTTCCTTGGCCCCACTATTGGAAATATGGTGGAGGTTTTCCAAGAAGCAGGAAAATAGCCTTTTGTCATTAGTCTATTTATTATGCGGGTAAGTAAAATGTAGGCGTTCGTCGGTAGTTGTTTAAGTATTATGTTTTGTAGTCCGTCCGGTCCTGGTGCTTTCCTGTTCGGTAATTTTTTAACTATTGTCTTTATTTCGGAAATTGTGGCAGGGTCTATTCGTAAGTCTTTGTCCCTGTGGAGGTCAGTGAAGTCTTGAATTGTCTCCTGTACGTCTTGTTTCAGGTCTGCGTTTTACATATTGGCATTTTGTTTATGTATGTTTTCAAAGTTTTTTGCCAACATTTCCTTGTCTGCTGGTGTCGTTGCGTAATTATTGTCAGTTAATTTGAGTGGAGGTATGGATGTTGGTTTCCGCGCCAGTCTTTTTGCTGTTTGCCAAATTTGTGTGGGTCAGTATTTATGTTCTCGAGTCTTTTGGTCCAAGTGTTGTTTCGGTGGTCACGTATTTCATTGGAAATAATTTTTATCAGTCTGTTCACATGTTCCTTGAGTAGTCTATCACCGGTACGTTGCCACAGTTTCTTCGTATGATTTTTAAGTTTTATTTTCAATAAAATATGTTCTGGCAAGTCGTTGGCTGGTGTTGTTCTTGGGTCTAGTGTCGGTATAGTCTGTTGTACAGCGTCTGTGATTGTCAGTGTAAGGTGTGTTACAGCCTCCTCAATGTCAGTGTTGGTATCGATTGGCATTGTATGGCGTGTATTGTCTGTTATGATGTCTCTGAAAAATGGCAGTTGGCTCTGGAGCAATCTAAAAATTTGCGTTTGGGAGTCTGGCCGACGTCTAGTGTGTCTGAAATAATCATGAAAACTGGATTATGGTCGGAGTTAAAAAGTGTTTTTGTTATGGGTTTGGATGTTACGTGTAGATTTTTTGTCAATGGCAAAATGGATCGTACTGTGATGGTGTGACTACGGTGGCGTATCTGGTCGGCGTGTCAGGATAGTGTAATTGTGCGTCTGCGGTGTTGTCTTCGGTCAGGTATTCGTAAAGTCTGTTTCCGTTTGCATTGTTAAAGTTACAGTTCCAAGATGTATGTTGTGCGTTAAGGTCTCCTGACATAAGTACAAATCTGTCCGAGTCCAGTAGTCTTTGTAAGTCCGTATGTTCTAGTCCGCTCGCCGGGATGTAAATCAGTATTTTTGACCTCTCTTATATACATTGATAGCTGTTATTTCAGAACCGCCCGCTGTCAGGTTTGGCATTTGCTCGTGTCTGATGTTAAACTTGATCCAAATCGCAGTGCCGCCCCATCCGCGTGCGTCCGTCTGTCTGTCGTTTCTTTTTGCATTTGCAGAAAACCTTGGACTTATGGTCTGAAAAATAGGAAAAAAACTTGGAAAAATTTTTAACAGTAATTTAAAACAAAAATTAGAAATATAAAACAAATATTAGGAAAAGATCTAAAAAAATATTCAAAATAATTTTTTTTTAAGTTTTCAAACAAAGCCCAAAAATTTTCGAGAACTTTTTTTTTCCAAAAAGCCTTGGACCATAGTCCAAAAAAATTTTCAAAATTTTCAAAAAAAAAAAAAATAGAAAAAATCCTTAGATCATAGTACGAGAAAATTAAGAAAAATCGAAATTAAAAAATTTGCAAAAAAAATTTGGACAGTAGTGATGACGTTTGTGAACTCGCTCATTATGCGGCAGCCATTAAAATTTTTAAGAATGTAGGTGTTCCAACAAAGATAAACATAAATATTTAAAAGTAAGATGTAGAAAAATATAGATGTAGAAATTATGCAGCAGTAAAAACATTTATTATTTTCATTATTGAAGTGTATTGATATATATATATATATATATATATATATATATAAATTTAATGAAAAATATAATGTTATAAGCATCACATCAATTATATACAGACGTTGCATGGTACTTTATTATTGGATATTTAGCGATATATATAAATTTTATTAAAAAATTCAATTAATTTTAATATTATTTACTCATCCAATTATAAATATGAAATTTAAAAAAAATAATAATATGAGCGGGAATCAAACCTCCGACAAGAGACGCAAAAATTAGAACTCTATCATCTTACCACTCGGCTACGACTCAAGCGACAGAGTACGTTGCAAGCAATGTATAGTGTTTATACCCTATTTATTTAATTTTTTTTTTAAGTTTGACTATTGCCCGAAAAAGATTTCAAATAAAAATTGAAGAGTTTCAAAAAAAAAAAAAAAAATAGGAAATGAGGAAAAACCTTGTCAGAGAAAATTTCCTAAAAAAATCAGAATTAAAATTTTTCATTCCAACAGTTTTCAAACTAAGCCTGAAAAAAATTCGGGGTAAAAATTTAAAAAAAAAACTCAAAAAAAATTTCAAAATTTTTCGAAAAAAATCTTTTTTCAAAATTCTCAACAAAGAAAAAATTCAGAGAAAACCTTGTGCCAGAAAATTTTCAAAAAAAAAAAAAAAATTTTCAAAAACAAAAAGTTAGGAAAAAAACCGACACTTAAAAAAAATTTCAAAATTTTCGAAGAAAAAGCTCAAAATTTAAAAAAAAACATCAGAAAAAAACCTAAGAATATTTTTAAATATGTTTTTTTTTTCAAAAGTTTTCAAACTGAGCCCGGGAATTTTCGGAAAAAATTTTAGAAAATATCCTTGAACCATGGCCTGAAGAAGATTTGGATTTTAATTATAATTCTGGCTAAAGTTGTAAAGCTCTCTTATATAATTTAAAAATAAATAGTTTTAATTTTGCAATTCAGTTTATATAATTCTTATAAATTTTAGACAAGATTAAAGTATTTATAATAATCTATTTAAAAACATTTAATATTCCTCAAATATTTTGTTACGGTATTGTTACAAGTCCAGCAATTTGCCTTAAGACACTATGCCATACCACATCACTAGTTAAAGATGTAGTTGCGTTACACTTTATAATAAAAAATATTATAGAAATTTCATGAACTTTTTAATAATAAAAAAAATAATAGCACTTTATATAAATTGATTAATAGATATTTACTAATTGAATAGAAAGTCTTTACATAAATTCATAATATTCAAAGTAAATTAAAAATGAACTTAAAAAAGGAAATTAATAACGATACTCAACCACTTAATGCATACGGCCGAGCTTAGTTCGTTCGCGCAAAACTAGATAATTCGAACACGAACAAACCCAGTTCGATCATGAGAATTTTTAAACTCATCGCATTGCATATGACCAAATGTAGGTCGGGCAGTGGGATTATGTACCACACCTTGTTTTAAAGTGTATCACACAAAAAAAAATTATAAAATTTTATTTTATATTTTACTATATATATATATATATATATATATATATATATATATATATATAATGTAAAAGGAATTCAATAACTTCAGTACTTCAAATATAATTATACATCAACGCGATTTTTCAGTCTGTGACACGATTCCTTCATTTGTTATTATAAACTAAACCATATCGGAATATTTTTTATGCAAGTAATTTAAAAAAAAAAAAAAATGTGTGCATTAAATGGTTAAACTAAGCTTACATACCAGAAACATTAACTAAATCTTGTTAAGTTAATTCATGTGAAAAATTTATTCCTTTTCCATGCCGTTTGCTCATAATATGTATCCTGAACAACAGCTACTCTGTGACAACAGTAGAAGCTTTCTGAAAATGTATGTGAATTAATTATTTTACTTGAATAAAGATATACTATCAACGTACTAAATATAGTATTGCTATTTTAATACTAAATATCACAGATTATTCACTTGTGCTATCTATGGCACTAACCCATATAACATAACTGACTAATTTCAAAACTTCATATATCTATCAAGAATAGAATATTTTGAAATATTAATATTATTGGTTCCATAATAACCAAATACAGATTTTGAAAACAAGTTTAGCAATGTAATCATTTTGATCTATGATCTATTTAATCAATTTTAAACTACTTGTCAATGAATAAGACCTTTAAATCTTTCTAATGTCTACAAAAATTAAAGCATCAATTTAATCGATGAAATTCTGCTAAAAAAAAACTTATATAATACTTATATAATAATATCAATCCCCAAGTTATTAAATGCTTACATTTATCTTTGGGTTGTCCAAATCATCTGAAAGCATTCTGAGCAACAATTGTGTGTCTAAATTTATCACAAACCGTTTATATCACCATTGAGACAATGAATCCAGACAAAACAGCATAATAATAATAATATTATTGTTGATATTAAAACAATGTTGATTTAGTAAGTTTTTTGCATTAAAAAATACAATTTGAATTATGACAAAAATATTATAAAATTGAATTTATATTTTGTGTGCACTTAATAGAAAACATTTTTTTATGAAGATTATTTTTAAAAAACATTCGATTACTACTGATAAGAAAACATGCTGATTAGTTTTTGGCAAAAGCAGGTTCAGCCAATTTTAATTTTTAAGAAAACCGAGCGTACAATTTGAATGATTCAAAAAACATTTTAATTGTATTGACAAAATGAAGAACTTATAAAATTTTTGGAAAGGCAAACAATAATGATCATTACTCATATGAACATCAAATTATCACATACTTTCTAGATATTTTAATAATAGGAACAAATTTTGTTTACTTTTCTATGGGTTCCGTACCAATGATTATTTGTTAACCAGCGCCGCATCGCCCACGCATTTCGATATTTCGTTTCTACATAGTTACAAAGCAGTCGCAAGCTTTGAAAAAAAGTTCAAAACTTCCAAAATATTTCTAAATATGAAAAAGAATCAAATTTTTTTTCCCGAAATTTTAAAAAAATCAAAAATTGTTTTTTTTCAGAGTTCTAAAAAAAATCAAATCTTTTTTAAAAATTTTAATTTTTGGTACGGGGAGTTCTAAACAATTTGCGTTTAAGGCATGATGCCATGCAACACTAGTTCGTATGTTGGTACTGTTTGTTTGTTGTTCCTACGATGCAGTTATAATTATAGGAAATAATTCTAAATAATTTTAAAACGGTAAAAATGAAAGGCACCAAAGAATTTGTAGAAAACTTATCCGGAAGTGATGTTGAGTTTGAAAATCTTGGTGAGAAAGTGATGTTTCAAGGACTTGTCAGAAAAAAATTGCAAGTAGTTTATCACAGCACAGAGTGTGAATTTGAAGATAATGAATTTAATACAGATGAATACCTCAAGACACAACACCATTAAAATTACCATTATTATTTAATAAAGTTTTATTGTAGTTATAATGCTTTGAATCCATTGATGATCATCTAATTTCTTTAAAAAATCCTTTACACTTATCAGAAAGTTCATGCAACTTGCCCATGCCTCGCATATTTGTAATGCTATTTGTACCTAGTTAAGTACTTAGGTTTACTTGGTCTTAATTCATTTTCTTTTGTATCACTTACTCTCTAAATGAATTACATTTCCTTTTGGAGAACATATATCTTGTAGATTTAATTTTCACAGTTTATTTGAGAAATTGCAATTGGAAAATCACCAACCTAATGAATAAATGTGTGAAATTAATAAACAATATCAAAATCTGAATTATAATATATATATATATATATATATATATATATATATATATATATATATTTTGAATAGTCTTGAATTTGATGTTGATATATATGTTTAATTTGAGTTTAAAATTCGGGCATAATATCAATAAAAATAGTATGAGTTTTTTTAAAAGTTTATTTATTTAAAATCCGTACGTTTGGGCTAGCCGTCATTCAGTGGTAATCAAATTAAAATTTTGTATCCTAATATAGCATATAAAACCATTATTAATCCAAGGTATGAGTATGTGCACATTGATAAAATATAAATTTTTTAACATCACAAATAGTAAAACACACAAATAAACATGATAACTTAACAAGTTGTCAAAACTATGTGTTTACTCTTCGGAGTTTAAGATAGAAATGTCCATTAGAAGTAGAGGACTTATATGATGGCTGAGATGCTAGCCGAAACACATGGATTTTAAATAATATATTTTAAATATATATATGAATATTAATTATCAATACTTATATTGTAGAATATAATTTCTGTCTTTATGATCATAAATTATTGTATTCATTGGCATTATCATTAGCTAAGAAACAGATAGAAAAGACCATATAAGTTAATAATATAACCCTAAGATATAATTTTTCAATAATGATTTGAATTGTTCGAATAAATTATAAACTTCTTTAAAATAAAAACAATAAAAACTTGTAAACTATCTCAAAAAATATGCAGCCAAATGCTAATACACAAGACTAATATTTTCTCAAGGTTTGCAGACCAAATTTACTAATTAGATCTATTGTTACTTATATCTTTCTCAAGCAAACTTATCAAAAATATTAGTTTTATTGTTAAAACGGTCATTATTTTACCAAAATTTAATCTTTGAAATTTCGTTTGGTTTAGTTAAGTTATTGATTAAACCCTCTAATTTTACTATATGTAGAACCTATGTATTCTACATAGGTACCTTTCTACATATTCTACCTACATATTTTACTATATGTAGAACCTATTCCACAAGAACATATTTAAATAACATTAACACATTTATTTAAAATTAGATATATTTTAAATTCCATACTAAATCTGGGGCGCTTCACAAGTAATGCATGTTTTGTAAGGTCACTATCATGTGTTGACTTGAATGACAATGTAAGAAAACACATATTTCTATTGAAAAAAGTCACACAAACTGAATAAATAAATAAACAACAATTAAATATTTATAACATTTACATTTTAGTCAATAAATAAACTATAATTAGAAAATAAACTAGAACTATTCTGAACATTTTAGCATACCTCAGAAAGAAAATGTGTGTAAGTGTGTTTTGTGTGTCAGCAATTTTTTGTCCATGTTTTCGGGCGCTCGGATCAACCAATTTGAATGGGTCAAAAAACATGCGATTCCTATTGATAGGGAGGTGTGCTGATTAGTTTCTGGCAAAAGCAGAAAATAGAAGTCGAGTTTTTGAGAGAACAGAGTATCCGATTTGAATGATTTAAAAAACATATGTAATGATCGGGAGAAGTAGTGATTAGAATTTGACAAAGGCAGGTCCAGCCATTTCGAAGATACGGAGCAAAAAATGGCAGTTTTTAAGAGAACTAAGCATCTGAATGATTCAAAAAACTTTAGTTATGTTAGTTTTATTTCTTCTTCTAGTCTGATTTTAAAACGTATAATCAAAATAAATATTTCTTTCCATTTTGTTTTATTTATTCCAATATTATATATATATATATATATATATATATATATATATATACATATACATATACATATATATATATATATATATATATATATATATCAACACCAGTTTTTCATTCTTTAATAATATTGTGTTATATTATGTAAAATTCAAGAAAATACACTATAATAATATTTTTTAACTTTGACTCTATATTTTATAGCAATACATATATTTTTAAATCGCCTTTTCACAAAAATATATTTAAATTCGAAAATCATTAAATTTTTGTAAATATCGCTTTCAAAAGGTTTTAATCACAATATGCTTAAAATTGTTTTGTATTGAATTTTTTTTTCAAGTAGCTAATAGTAGTAATATAACAAATTACTTGAAGTTTCGTATTAACTCACATTATACATTTGTTCCAATTAAATATATTTTTTCTGTTTTTTATTCCATTTTTGTTTAATACTTGTTGAATAGTAGTAAAATAACAAATTACCTGAAGTTTTGTATGAACTCCCATATTCACTTGGTTTTTCGAAGTATTCATATTGTTCTTCTTTCCTATCTCCGGACTCTAAATCTTTTTGTTCAGACTTCGAGTAGATTGAAAATTAGGCATGAATATTAAATACAATAGCATTACCTTGAAAGAAACAAATTTGAATAATAAATAACCACTAACGCAATCATAATTACTTTGACAGGAGCAATGCTTAGAAGATAAACATCAATTTTGACAGGCCATAACGAATAACATGCGATGCGAATAACCATGCTCACGCGCAGTGAACAAAGCCCCAATTCATAATTTCAGTGTTACCAATGCTAGTACATAAAACTAAATGAGCGCATCTCAATCTGTGTTTAGAAAACTAGACAACAGAACTTCATAAAGTGTTCTTTGGTGTTCATAAACTAGTGATGCATGGTATCGGTATTATGGATGGTATTATTAATACAATCTTCATAAAATATCTGATAATTTGATGTGCATATATCTAATAATCATTTTTCACCGCCAAATAATGTTTTTTTTAACTTTTTATTAGATCTCCGACCTGGCTTCCCACAAATTTAATCAGTTTTTTTATTTTGTCAATACAAAAAAAATGTTTTTTGAATCATTCAAATTGGACGCTCCCTGTATCTCGAAAACTGAATTACCATATTCAGTGCTTTTTGCCCCGTATCTTTGAAACGGCTAAATCTGCATTTTCCAAAAACTAATCACCACGTCACCTTATCAATAGAAATCGAATATTTTTTTATTCATTCAAATCGGTTGATCCGAAACAATATTGGTATTTTTGTTATAATAAATGTATGATTAGAGAATTTTAATATAAACAATTATTACAAATTACAAAAAAAATTATAATCAACATATATGTGATTGAAATAATCTAAGATCCTACAAAGATAACAAAAGTTTCCAATTATAATATTTAGCATTTATTAAAAAAAAGAATTTGTAATATTGAAAAATAAGAATTTACCTTTCCGTGGGGTAAGTTATAGTAATCGCAAAAAAAATCAAAAATGAAAACGTTTATATATCTTCAAAGCCTTTTGAATATTTTGGTATACCTTAGAAAAAATAAATGTATGTGTGTGTATGTATGTGCGGATACAATTTTTCTTCGACGATTTCGAGAACACTGATCAACCGATTTTAATGATTCAAAAAACATTTCAATCCTACTGATAAGGAGACGTGCTGATTAGTGTTTGGCAAAGGTGAGTCCAGCCGTTTCGACGTTAGACTGCGACACGGCGCTTACGCGTCATGATATTTTTCCTATGGGTTGTTTGCTACTTGTGTTTTTTATCAATATTGTAGAATACAAAATTCTCTACAAATTTTGTTTGAAAAAATTTTTCATACGGTGAACTGTTTTCGAGATAGAGGGCGGAGAGCGCGCGGTCAGAGCATCACTTCGGTCAACCGGTGCCTCCGGTCAAAAATGCCCCATATATAGTTGATGAACTATCGATAGATCAATGATTTATGAACATTTTTTTCTAATCTATCCACTTTTTATTTAGTATTAATTTATTTAACAACACTTACCTGCCCATGTAATTGCAGAATTGTTAATGAAAGGAATAGGAATTATATTTGAATTTAAACCTAATTAATATTAATAACTTCGTACATGATAAAAAAAACAAATAAATTATGAATTTATCTTTATATTAAAAAATATCATTCAATACATTTATTTTTATTAAAAGTAAAAAAATGGAATAAAGGGTGCAAATCTATAATTTTAATCATCTTCTGAGATTAACTTTTCTATAGCTATTAGTTACCAAGTTTCTCCAAATTAGACATGATTATCCAAATAACACCTCAAATAAAATAATAATCTCAAAAGTAACGAATGCAATTTGAGCAAAAACTTAGAAAAAATGTATTTACCCATCATTTCTACGTTCATATCAAAACAAATTCATCTCTCATTCTTGTAAACCGGTACGCATATGGAATTTTGCACAGGTACAACTGAAATTACAAGCTCAAAGAAGTTTGAAATTTAAGCAACTGACATAATCTAAACAAATTCTACCACTTAAATATGTAATATAAATAAACCTTAGTAAGAAAAAAAATCAAAATCATAATACCAACATAAAATACTTACAACTGAGTCGAAAATACTAGTAAAAAAAGCTTATTTTCACATTATATGTACTTTAGAAAGTCAAATAGTTCTATTTAATACCAGTTGTTGCAATTTATAAGTATCGTTATATAAAGTTCATTAAACGTTTTGTTTTAATTATTAATTATATTTCTGTATTATTTAAATCTTTTTTGAATGCTGATTAATAAATAAATAGGCATTAATTCAGTTACATGTCTTGTATTACTTCTAATATTTCAATGTGTTTTATTAGTCTGGTTGAAGACAAATCTGTAGTATGAGAGCATCACCATTTAAACCTCTGCTTTCATGCATCCTGGTCCTGTGTTTCCGTAAGTCATCAACCATCTGTATTCTTTTTTTCCCATGCTTTTAGTCCTATTTTATCTTCGATGACGTCATACAGAAGCCACTCTTTTTACGGGAAGGATCCGATCCAGTTTCCTTTCTTTTTAATGATCGTACTCAGTAGAGTTCTTTCTTTGCCTACTTTCTCACGACTTCTTCATTTGACATATAATGTAATCTGTCTACATAATCTTTTCTATTCATCTCGAGCATCATATTAAAATTTGCAAATTACATAAAAATTCTAGTTACCCAACCTCATTACAAATCCCGCGCTAGGTTTTTCTCGCCTTCAGTCAGGACCCTTTCAAATCTTTAAATCCGATGCTGGACTTAGAGGAGATTCCTTCGGATCGGACCTTCGACATAATTTGGATCTCTCACCGTAATGTAGAAGGTTTTATATATGTTTTGGTCATACGTTATTAATTTCGAAGGGTTGCAGTACCTTTACTTGTACATACTAGTACAATGCAGAACGATCACACATTCGATATTGAAGAATGTTAAAGTAAAAATAAGACACTTGAAAATTATAAATCAATCAGGATATTCAATGTAAAAGCTACTTCAAACAGTACTGCTTCAGCAAATATTGCATTGCAAATTTAGGAGCTACTGTGCTTTATAAGCTTCATACAACTTCTTCCATATGTGTCATCGCACATTATTTGAAGATTTATTTTATTATTACCATTTATTTAAATACGTTCGACATTACATAATTTACTACAATTATATAACTATCTTTTTTGTATATTAATAAAAAATCTAAAACTTGTGATCTTGTTATACATACATATTGATTAAATCTCTATATATACTAAGATAATTTGACATCTCAAATCTTATTTTTTGTTCCAATTTTTTTGCACTATTTCAACCGTAACTCTGAAACAACTGATCTGTCTGTTCAAAAATATAATTATAGTCCCTTCACATTGAAAATATGAAGAAATAACATTTAAGAAATGATAAAATCCATATTGAAATATATTCGAATGCATTATTGCATGAAACGCATTCATTTCTAAGACCTTTCTTTTTTAAAGGAAACCCAAGCACATTAAACGCAAAGAAACCGTCGGAATCAAGAAATCACGGTCCTTCTGCGGTCGAATGGTCGAATCCGCACGCATTTCACACGTGCTCCAGGCGCTTTATGATGATCTTGGGAACACAAGAAATGTTATGTGACGCACAATACGGTTTCTTATTAATACACGACAACCCAAGCTATATAGAAACTACCACTGTCACATATAAACCTGACCCGCATGTCAACCGTAAACATCGAACGATGGCCTTCCTTTGCCTTTCGGGTCAGAAGAAAACGTTGAATAAAAATTGGATTGTTTGCATCGATTCGTTGAATAATCTCAGTACCATATACACCATTTTGTTTGATAATAGACGATAATTTTGTTTCAATACTTTCGACAAAATTCTGCTTAAATTCAATTGACATTAACCATTACAGTACTAACTAACGATCTATATTTTTTATGTATCATATTACAACAGCAATCAAAACTTTATGCCTTATAACTTCTCGGTTTATCCATTCATATTTGATTTCTTTATTATTAGAATTTATCTAATAGGGCTGACTTATTATTTAATTAGGTGCGGCAATCCCCGGGAAGGGCTATTTCCGCTTGGAAACATATTTAAGATTTATATTCCCAAATGAAAATTGATATCGCTACTGCTCGATATCAGGGTTATTCGTGAAAACCTACGCGCTAACCCCTATGCCACGAAGGCTCCTAAACGTTGATATATGGAAGTTGCAAATTTTTAACTTTATTTAATTATGGTTAGAGTTATGGACTTCAATCCAGTTCGGTTAGAGCTATGGTTCCAGGTTCGATACCCGCTTAGAACAACCTGATGTCAAGCCGCAGTTACATCGGTTTTCAGTTGAAAATGTAGTTGGCCATATGCTTAGTATGGTAAGTGTAAATTGTATTTACTCGGCATTGCTGCATCAATTGAAATTTTTTTCAGTAGTACAGAAATTGTGACATCACATAGAGATATATAACTAAAAAATACTACACATTTCTGATATCGCCAAAAAAGTCAAGTAAATGTAATAATTAACAGAAAATTTTTAGGAATAAAAACGTAAAATACTAAGTAAATACTAGGAGCTATTTTTCACAATACTGATGCTGAACAAATACACATTGCAAAACAAAATCAGTGTCATTCATCGACGCATGAAAACTGCATATTTCCTCAATGCTGCCGGAACTCAATAGCGACTATGAATTATTAAAATGGTTTTCAGAAAATTCTGTATAGAATAGAAGTGGAAGCAAATCTGATTTAAAAAAAAAGAAATATTACATGTATCGGATATCGCTGCATTCATATGAAACATCGTAACAGTTTGAGTTTACAGTTTATGCAGTTTTGAATTCGATATTATACTTCTTCAGAGAATGATATCAAGTTATTAAGTTTACGCATAGTAATTCTAACAAAATCTGAACAACTTTCAAATGTACCTTAGACACATAAAAAAATATATAATATTTATATAAAAAATACACTTTCATAATAAAGAAACGATTTTTAAAATTTAAGAGAAATATTTGAAAAAAGTTGTTGAATTTAAAAAAAAAACTTTTGAGAAAATATTGAAAAAACTGAAAGTGAACTGAATCTTTATGTCATTGCCAAATGATGACGAATTCTTCATATGTTATATTTTTTAATATTTGAAAAATCCTCATACACTAGTTGGTAAGTTAAAAATAATTTTTTCATTGCCAAAGGAAGACGACTTATTCTGTTCATATAAAAGTCCTTGCAAACAGAGGAAGTATAATAAAGGTTCCTTATATCTCATGCATACTGAAGTTCGAGTTGCTCGCCCTCGTAGCAAAATGAAGCTTCGACAAATGAAACGACTTAACGTCTTTCCTAATGGCGAAGGTGTTGCGTTAATTAATTCTAAACTCTTCCTTCACGCACTTTGTATAACTCGTTTACCTGCCTACATCTACTTTAACTAAATAAGAGCATATCTTCAAATTATATTAAAACTATAGTCTTGAAATGTACTTGCAAACGTAAGAATACACTAACCAAATATTTTAATAAATATGCGATTTCTTGTTAAACGAAATGGGTGTAGTGACACCTATATAAAGTTATTGTTAATTTGTGCTACTAAAAATAATAAACTTTAATCTTGTAGTACCTTAGTAACTTAATATTAGTGAGTTATAAGTATCACGAAGAAAAAACATGTATAATCAGATACAATTGATAACAACTAAACAATACTGATTTTGAGATAGGGTCCAAAGGGAAAAAAAAGTATGTTTATTTGAATAAGTTGTCATCATTGCATTGAGATAGCGCCCCATATTTTGACGTTTGTAGCTATTGCTTTTAACGTATATAGCAATATCCGTTTGACAAGAAAACGGCTCGGTAGATTTTCATCTTAAACTAATCAGTATCATTCCCAACTAATATCTTTCGAACAGTTGATTTCTTAAAATTGATTCGGTAGTATAAGCTTAAATGTAGACGAAAAGTTTATCACTTTTTTCCTAATTACAAAGGAAGGGCTTATCACATTGTCGCACATTGACGATTTTAAAAGGCAGATTGACATAATACATCGAATACATCGAATACATCGAATGGCTTTTAAATTTTTGAAATCGGTCCAGCTGTTTTTGAGAAAACGTCGATGAAAGGTCTAATTTTGACAAATGCAAAAAAAAACGATTCTAAATTTTCCAAACTTTGAAGATTTTTTAAAATTAAATGACTTGTTGTAGGGACATAATATTTTAGTATGATCTATAAGACTATGGTATCTACTGCAAAAAAAATCATAATGAAAATCGTCGAAAAAAATGTTTAACACTTTATTACAAGAAAACGGCCCGGCCGATCTTTACCAAAAATTAATCAGCACGATTCCCGACCAATATCTGTCGAACAATTTTTGAATTTTCAAAGTCGATTCAGAATTGCAGGCTAAAACGTGGACGAAATTTTTTTTCACTTTTCTGCGATTTACAAAGAAACGGCATGATCGTCGCGCAAAGTTGATAAACGCTAGTCCTCATCGCAATACATCGAATGGCTTTTAAATTTTTGAACTCGGTCCAGCCGTTTTTGAGAAATTGTCGATTCACGGCAAAAAATCAATTCACACACACACACATACTTTTTCCAAATTTGGTTTCATTCGATAGAGAATGGCTTGAAACGTCGAGAAAACATGAAATTAGCGAATCGGATATTTTGATAAAAACATAAACTTCTCCTTCGGGAAGTTAAATATTACAATGATAATAAATCAATAAATTTCTACAAAGACATTAATTAAATAAATTAATCAATCTCAACCTAACAACAAACAATTTACATTTACATTTGGATGGTTTATTTTTTCGCCAATTTAACAGGGTTTTAGGGCAAAAATGCAAAAAACTTTTTTTAGAGAGACTTATTTGCTTTCTTTTCTCTCTCCCGCTTTCTTCCTTATACTATGTGTAAACTACTTGAGAGCTTTATCAGATTTTCTTAAATAAAAATTATAATTTAGATATATTTTAATGAATATTTTGTTGCGTAAATATTTTTTTTGGTTTAAACAATTAACCATTTTTAAAGCTTTGTTTCAACTGGATTGGTTTATGTTTGGAATAGATATAAATCATTTTGATGCAAATTTTAAATTTTATTTGTCTAGTTAATTGTATTTGAGTATTTTGTTTGAAATGCATAGGAAACCAAGTTAGAAAAATGCATGCATTTAGTTTAACGACAATACTTAGAAATGTTATAATTGTTATATTTTGATTAATTATATTATAATTAATTATATTATAGTTAATTATATTATAATTATATAATAATAGATAAAATTAATATTGAAGTGAGATTCTTGTAAAATTGTTTATGGCTATAGCTATAGCATTACTAGATAGCAAATAAAATAAAAATATGAATTTCAAAATAGAAAATGAACCGGGTAAATAATTATTTATTTATAATTAAATGTATCAATTTAATTAAGGATTTATTTATTTACTCATAAGCATGGTTTAAATAAATATTATTAATCAAGAAATCAAAAAACGTTTCAGATCAAACTTGATATGAAACAGAATGAATTGCGAATATGCGTTATCTGATTGTGGAGAATAAATTACACCATTAATCAGCCGGACCTATCTTAGCTCCGCAAAAGTGCTCTGAATTAAACAACGACAGTCTTAAATCGCGCTAATTAAAAGGCAACCATAGCCAGAAGCCTAGATATTAAGACGAATGCGGAAAGATTACCACGTGACGGTTCTTCTACAACATTATCAGTTGTTATACACATTCGTTAAATCCAACATAGAATAATAATTATTTATGATTCTGTTTAATAATGAAAAAAAAAACTAGTTTGGACTAACTAAAAACTAACTTTGGAAAAAATAGATTTTTGATAATGTTGAAATTTTTGATAAAAATAACATTTTTTATAGTTTGAAATATTTTGGCAATTTTAAACTTTTTTTTAAAGCAATCGCGCAGCGTTAGCTGCGTAGAGACGAAACATCGAAGCGCGTAAGCGCAGGGTGGCTATCAAACATTGGTATGGAACCCATTGAAATGTAAACAATATTTGTTATTATTAAAATCTCTATGATCCTACATAAATATAAATATCTGATAACTTTATGTGCATATGTCCGATGATCATTTTTGACAGCCAAATGGCATACTTTTTTACTTTTTTTTATTGGATTTCCGATTCCGCTAGACCTCTCCAAAAATTCAACAAGTTCTTCATTTTGTCAATACAAATAACATGTTTTCTGAATCTTTCACATCGGACGCTTCGTTATCACAAACACTAAATTACCATTGTTGGTGCACTTGCCCTGTATCTTCGAAACGGTTGAACCTGCCTTTCAATGCCAAAAACTGTTGATGTTCCTTTTCTTTTGGCCGTTTGTTTACGTTTGATCGTAAACTCTGTCGCCATTGGTCGCCAAGTTAAATTCAATTGAAAACTAAACCAGAAACGGCCAGACCATCAACAAAAACTAATCAGAACGATTTTCAATTAATATTGTAGTAAACTAAAATTATTAGTGATTTCTCTAGCAAAAATTTGGCCTACGTGAGACTCGAACCAACGAACCCTGAGATTAAGAGTCTCGTTTTTATTTACAACTGGCCAGTTAAGGACATTTGGTAAATAACATGTACATTAAATATATTGCCAGGTTTACACGTTGTCTTCTGACAACACTCGTGCACACAGGTAATTATGTAGTTATCGACTATAGGCAACACCTGTGGTCAATGATAAATCACCAAAATTGAATCTTAACATATATTGAAAGTTGTATGTAGATTCAAAATCATCAAAATAATTGTAAAACAAAACAAGCGTTATTTTGTGTATGATGTAAGTAACATATAATAATAATATGTAATATTGATGCACGTAATATTAACATCGTTAACTAAAAAATAGATTTAGAAGTGAGATTGCTAACAAATATTTGCTAAGGCATCACAAATATTTGAAAAAAAACTAGAGTAGCTATGAACATGAACTTCTAAATTTCACAAGAAACTCAATTGGTTAAAATTCCAAGTTATTGAAAATTTTATTATCTTGAGTCGTTAAGGTATCTTAAATGCAAAGTACTATACCAATAATAAATGATATAAAATGAAGTTAGGTGAAAATCATATGTTATTGAGCCAAAATTAACTCGTCAAGTCTCTTTTGCCCTATAAAATACGGACAACATTTGATATGGATAACGATAAAACGCAATACATTAACTTAATTGAGATATAAAAATACGCTGAATATAAACAACAATATCCTCACATTTCGCTTTTATCAAAGATATTTATCAGTTATATCAACATTTAGCTAGACGAAATTTTATTTCATTTTCATAATGGAAAAGTATCATTAGCCTAATGGTGAAAGTCAATATTAATTGAATTAATTCACAATAATTTCTTGTAATTCAAGTATGAAATATTATATGTATAATATATCCATATCTTTATATGATTTGATAATTGTCATAACATAGCCATGATGAACATACAAATAATGGCTCATATTACCATGTTAATAGTTTTAATATGAAAATGAATAGAAAATAAACTACTACTAAACAATTGGACTATGGTTACATTATTATAGTTATGTTGCTTTATAATTAAAATCGTAATTATATTACCTTCATCATTATAATGAAAATTATATAACAAGATACTACTAAATAATTATATGAAATAAATTTAATACTATTGCTTTTTATAAAAAAAAACTAGCTGTAAGTGGAATTCTGTCTTAAGGCAATTAGGGCATTGTGCCTTAAGGCAAATTGCTGGAACTTCCCGTACCAAAAATTATTATTTTTTTTTAAAAACGATTAACATTTTTGAAAAAAATTTACTTTGAAAAAATGAGATTTTTGAGAAACTATAAATTTGACAAAAAATTACTTTTTTTTTTAAAAAAAAAAAAATTTTTTAAAAAATTTTTTTAAAATTTTTTTTTTTGAAAAAAAAAATTTTTTTCTTTATTTTGACATATTGTGGAAGATCTGAACTTTCTTTTCAAAGCAATCGTACTGCTTTAACTGCATAGGGACAAAATATAAAGCGCGTAAGCGCCGCGTCGCTGTCTAACGCATGAGCATTGGTACGGAACCCATAGGAATATTAACAAAATGTATAATTATTGTTAAAATCTCTATAAAATATCTGATAATTTGATGTGCATATGTCTAATGATCATTTTTGACCGCCAAATGGCCCATTTTTTTACTTTTTCCTCTATATCTCCGAAACCGCTAGACCTACCTTCATGAAAATTTTATCGATTCTTCATCTTGTCAATACAAGTGAAATGTTTTTTGAATTATTCAAATCGGACGCTCCGTTCTCTTAAAAGCTGAGGTACCGTTTTTGGCACTTTTTGCCCCATATCTTCGGAACGGCTAGACCTGCCTTTGCCAAAAACTAATCAACACGTCTCCTTATCAATACGAATCGAATGTTTTTTAAATTATTCAAATCGGTTGATCCGTGTTCCCGAAATCGTCGACGAAAATTTGTATCCGCACATACATACACACACATACATACATACACACACACATACACACACACACACACACACCACACACACACATACATCCATTTTTTCTAAGGTATGCCAAAATGTTCAGAAACCTCTGAAATGTAAAGATATATAAATATTTTCATTTTCGATTTTTTTGCGATTACTATAACTTGCCATACGGGAAGTTAATAAAAATCTCTTGTTTTTTAACTTCCCGTAGGGTAAGTTATTGTAATGGGCCGAAAATCGGAATTGAAAATTTTCACATTTCTCGACGTTTTGAAGGTTTCTGAACGTTTTGGCATACCTCAGAAAAAATGGATGTGTGTGTGTGTGTGTGTGGTGTGTGTGTGTGTATGTATGTATGGATACAAATTTCCAGTCACGTTTTAGGGCGCACGAATCAACCGATTTGAATGGTTCAAAAAACATTCGATTCCTATTGATAGGGAAAAGAGCTGATTAGTTTTTGGCAAAGGCAGGTCCAGCCGTTTCGGAGATACGGAGCAAAGAGTGCAGAAAATAGAAATCGAATTTTTGAGAGAACGGAGTATCCGATTTGAATGATCTAAAAAATATTTAATTAGTAATGATTGGGAAAAGTGTTTATTAGTTTTTGGCAAAGGCAGGCCCAGCCATTTCGAAGATACAGAGCTAAATATGTAAAAAATGGCAGTTTTTGAGAGAACTAAGCGTCCAATTTAAATGATTCAAAGAACTTTCTGCTTGTCTTAACAAAATAATTGATTTTGGAAAAAAAATTTTCGTTCCATTTTTTTTTTTTTTTTAGTTTTTTGTATATCGAAAATATTCCAGATTTTATTTTTAATTCTAACTATAGTTCTAATATACTTTACAAATAATTTCAACTCTGCAATTCAGTTTATATAATTCTTAAAATATTAGACAATGTTACAATATTTATAATAATCTATTTGAAAACATTCAAAATTTCTCGAACATTTCGTTACGGTATGGGAAGTTTCAGCAATTTGCCTTAAGGCAGGATGCCATAATTGCCTCAAGACAAAATTCCACTTACAGCTAGTTAAACAATTGTTTATTGAAAAAAAATTGATCAATTTTTGACTATACTTGATTTTAAAATAAAAAATGCAATTTAATTACTGATAGTTTTGTAAATTTTCACCCACTTTTACGCTGGTTAATGCAAGGATTGGATACCTCAATTTAATAAATTTCAAGGTGATTGGTCGATCACGTTACTTATTTAAATGTGATATTATATTATGGAAATAAGAAAGTTTTTCACTCCTGATTTATGCCAAACCTATGAAGGGTGCATGTTGATAAAAAAACGGTTCAATTATGATAATAGAAATTAATAATACGGCAAGCTGCGAATGGATATATTTAAAAGCGCGAATCAAAATTATTTTTTAACTAGTGGTGTATGGCATCGTGCTTTAAAGCAAATTGCTGGAACTTCCCGTACCGTAACGAAATGTTTGAAGAATATTAAATGTTTTCAAATAGAGTATTATAAAATATTGTAACATTGTTTAATATTTATAAGAATTATATAAACTGAATTGCAAAGTTGAAATTATTTGTTTAAAGCATATTAGAATTTTAGTCAGAATTAAAAAGAAATCTGAACCATTTTTGATATACAAAAAATATTTTTTTTCAAAGATTAAAAAAATTTGAAACATTTTTTTCTCTCCAAAAGCAATTATTTTGTTAAAACAAGCAGAAAGTTCTTTGAATCATTCAAATCGAACGCTTAGTTCTATCAAAAACTGCCATTTTTTGCACATTTAGCTCTGTATCTTCAAAATGACTGGACCTGCCTTTTCTAAAAACTAATTACCTCTTCTCCCAATCATTATAAATTGAATGTTTTTTGGATAATACAAATCGGATACTCTGCTCTCAAAATCTTATTTTCTATTTTTTGGTCCTTGCGCCCGAAGATTTGAACGAAAAATGCGGATACACAAAACACACACGCACATACACACACACATCCATTTTTTCTGAGGTATGCCAAAATATTCGGAAACCTTCAAAACGTGAATATATAAAAAAAAATTTATTTTCGATTTTCGGCCCATTACTATAACTACCCTACGGGAAGTTAATAACAAACATATTGTCTTTTCTTTGCTATTCATGCACGTAGCAACATTATTGGTTTTAAAGAAGCCGTTCATAGGCAACATAAAATGCAACAGGCCACACAATCAAATTATTTTACAATTGCACTGGTCTCAAAATAAAGAGATCATACATATAAATTATATATGAACATATTTTATGCAACTTGATGGTAGTTTTCTGTATAAACAATGTCGGTATAAAACAAAGCCCAAACAGAGCATATGTAAAAAGTGAAATCCACGTCACAGCGTTAAGAACAGACTCTAAAGCCGACAGATTTATGTTTCTCTGCGCGCGTAATAAATTGCTGTAAACAGCACTCGCGCATTGGCAATTTACATAAAAAATGAAAACAGAGGATGCCGTACGAGCGGTTGCATATTAGAGTCATCCGCAGAAGTAAAAACTTCTGCAGAAAGCAAAATGATGCTTTATCAAACGCTTCGCAAAGTTTGTTTAAAAACAAACAGTGCTACGTGATATAGAATCAACAATGGGAAGTGTCTGAAAGTTATTACCTTTGGCTCATTGAATTCTTTATAAAACTCAAGAATCATAAGCAAAAAAACTTTGGATATGAGGAATTCAAACTTGTCATTTAAAGTTTCTTACGATCATTTACTAATGTACAGTTTTAATCTAATAATTATTAAATTAAATTTTTAATTTAATCATATTACGGAAAGACACGTAGATAATTTTGTATATATGTACTTCATGATTTAGGATTCATCAGCACTCAGAAAGTTCTAGTTTTCTGAATGCTGATTTTTTGCAATATGGCACAAAGTATTTAGGCAATTTATTTGGTATATTCGAGTATTTTTTTAAATGCTTAGTGTGTAAAACATCACACTGAAAATGTACGTTTGCCGTACAAGGTTGGCCCCACACTGGTATTTGAACGATTGATCAAATCTATGTGGTAGGGGAGATTGGTTATGATTGTGCCACTTTCTTTGTAATAGTCATTATCACCTGAGCATTTTACATAAAATCAGAAACTGCACGTTCCTTGGCACTTGATCTATTTTATACTTACAGAAAATGAGCTTCCACAAACCAGGCAGATTCTTTCTTTTATTGTTTTTTCGTATTTTATCTTAGTTCAGATAGATTTTTTCAAAACCGAAAAAGAAACAAAAAATATGTCATGACCATACCTACAAAATTTGTCACAATTGTACCCAAAGTACACTTTTGGACACAAATCACCGTTATGATCGAGCGTAACTATCTACGCAAAAACTAATTGTTGGTTTTTAATTACTAATGCTTCACTTATAGCAAAATAGCAAGTATAATCAAACTGTATTCAAGTAACAGTTATTATTAAAATAAATCAAACGAAAGAGCTTACATTTGACTCTTCGTAAAAGCAATGCGGTCTACATTGCGGTAAAAGCAATGCGGTTAATGTAGGGCGCTAACACAATGCGATAATGGAAACTTGTTAGAAAAAACATACTTCATATTTCTTTCTTTGGACTCTATTGTAAAACCAGCTTGGCTGTAGTGACGACTGTCACTCCAGGTTGAATACAAGAAATATTGATATGGCATAATTTGTATAATATTTACAATTAATATATAGCGTGTGTTTACTAATACTCAAATTCATAATGTTGAGAATTTAAATATAACCATACGTTATAATCAGAGAATATAAATGTAATCAATATTAACAAAAAGCAGACAAATAAAAGACATAATTCTTGGTGCACTTCGTCAAAAAAGTGTGTTCTTCATATATTATAATCAAACAGAACTCACAAATGCCACTAATTTTTTTCAAATATTTTTTACGATATTTCAGGATGATTTCACCGGACGCTAGGTATGTAGATAAAAACTACAGGCCTTCGCTTGTATAGCTTGTTTCATTTTTAATAATTGAATGTACACCGGGTCAAATGTTGTACAAAATTAAAACAAACTAGTTGGTATTGGTATTTTGACTTTAGGCAAGTTACATTTAACTTCCCGATATGTGTAAATAATCGATTTAATCAATAAAAATAAATTAATTTATGAGTGATTTCATTACACATAATTGAAAACGAACGAACACTCTATGGTTATACCAAGTAAATCGTGCAATTTTAATTTTAACAAACGTCAAAAAAAACTACTCATTTTCTCAAACTTTGATAAATTTTTAAAATTAAACTACTTGTCGTAAGGCCGTAATATTTCAGTAAGTTCTATAAGACAATGATATACATCGCCAAAACAAGTTTCATAAAATCGGTTTAAATTTTTTTTCAACAGTTAATTACAAGAAAACGGCTCGACAGATTTTCAATTAAAACAAATCAGTATCATTCCCAAATGATATCTTCCGAATAGTTTTTCATTTTTGAAAATCGATTCGGTACTATGAGCTTAAATGTGGAAGAAAAATTTAACATTTTTTTCCAAATTACAGAGAAATGGCTTGACCGATCGCTGCACAAAACTGGGAAACATAATCCGCATCAAAATACATCGATTAGCTTTTAAATTTTTGAAATCGGTTCAGGCGTTTTTGAGCAAACATCGATGAAAGTTACAATTTTGACAAACGCCAAAAAACGACACTAATTTTAGCAAACTTTGACGATTTTTTAAAATTAAACGACTTGTCCTAGGACCGTAATATTCTAGTTTGATCTATAAGACTATAGTATCTACCGTCAAAAAAAATATCACGAAAATCGTCGAATTTTTTTTTAACACCTTATTACAAGAAAACGGCCCGGCTGATCATTACCAAAAACTAATCAGGTCGATTTCCAACCAATATGTTTCGAATAGTTTTTGCATTTTCAAAATCTATTCAGAAATGCGGGCTAAAACGTGGACGAAGAATTTTTCACTTTTCTGCCATTTACAAAGAAACGGCCGATCGTCTAACAAAACTTAGGAACGCTAGTCCTCATTGAGATATATCGAATTCAAATGGCTTTTAAATTTTTGAAATCGGTCCAGCCGTTTTTGAGAAAACGTCGATTTACGGCAAAAAAACTGTTCACACACATACTTTTTCCAAATTTGAAATTTGAAATTTTCGGCTTCAAACGTCGAGAAAACATAAAATTAGCAATTCGGATTTTTTGATGAAAACATAAACTTCTCCTTCGGGAAGTTAAATATGACTATGTTTTATTTATCGTTGCAACATTTTATTATTTTCATAATCGAATGAAATTTCATAACAAAATATTATATATCTATAATATTAAGACTTGTAAGTCTTAAATTTGTTGATATTTGTGTATTTTCGAATAGGATCCGGCTAATGATATATACGCTTGCATATTTATTTAGATTAAATAAATATGCATTTTTATGAAACGTTGTATGACTAACATTTTAAAATATTTTTTTACTGAAAAAAGTAATTGAATTATAAAATTTTATTGAAGTTTGGAAATAATGGGTCACGCTTTTAGAGCATACAAGCGTGAGTTTGTGCATTATACTTGATACAAATGCAGATATGTGAAAGATATCAATTGGAAACCGCATTGATTATTTAAAGTGAAAGTAAAAATTACATTTTTGATATAATCAGTTGAAATAGTTTTTCTAAATAGCTAAATCGTAATTGTAACATAGTAAGTCAATTATTTACACCCGATAAGTAGATGCAACTTGCTTTAATGCTGAATACTATTTACAACTAGTTCATTTATTATTTTTTGAGTATGAAATTTATTATTTCTTTAAGTAGTTATTTATTAGTTTTTTTAAGTATAAAATAGAATATATAAAATTTCGTAATGACAAATTTAGTTAATATTCAGCCTCTAGTCAAAACAGTGCCGCAGTTTAGAATAACATCCCCGTGAGGTAAAATTTAACAGTAGTGTCACATAGTTAGTCCCGTGTCAAACATCATGACACGAAGGGCTGCGACAAAAGGGAGCCTTCAAGTATATCCGGTTGACGTACCCAAGCAAGTGACAACCCTAAGATATATGACGATACACACATATTAGTAATGAAGTCGAAATTGGCACTTTAAGGAGCCGTTGATATGATAATAATTAATCACTAATGTTGATACGTCACCATTAGTGACTGATCAAGCTAACATGCATTTACATGTAATAGAATCGTTGCTTATGTTAAAAATGTAGTAATACATTTATAGTTAAAAATGTAATACTCAAGATCAATACATTCTATACACTATATTATCATTACTTTTTTCGTTATTATTTATATTTATTTATTCGCATACAATTCAATATTAAAACATTATTTACACTAAAAATAACCTAGGAGTGAGTGACATTTTTCCTGAAGGCAAGTTGCGTGAACTTCCCGATATGTGTAATAATTGACTTAACCAATCGAAATTAATTTGAGCTACAATTTTTGTTGAGCTACAACTGTTTATAAACGTTTCGAAATAAAATTAATCAAGGTGATTTTTGAGCTGAATCTTGCTTTAGTCAGATTTTAGCAAGATTTGAGATAGATTTTAGTAATATTTAAGTCGGAATGAACTCAAAAGCAAGATATAATTCATGTTAGAACCTACCCAGGATCCACTAGTATCTATAGTTAGACTTTATCTAGAATCGAATAAAAATCTTATGAAATCCTGGTAAGAACCTGATAAGACCCCCCAAATATTCTGGCAAGAACCTGGTAAGATGCAGTTAGATTTTCCTCTAATCTAGTAGGATTAGTAGAAATCTAATAAGCATCAAGCCCTGGTGATTAAGAATCTAGCAAGAATCATATAATAATAAGAATTGAAAATTCTAGTTAGTATCTAAGGAAAATTAAGTAAGATTCTGGTGAGTCTTCAATAAGGTTCTAAAAAGACTGCAGTAAGAATCGAATGAGAAAAGTAAGTTTGTAATAAGAATCTAGTACGGATCTAACGAGCATCCAATGAGAATCAGGTCTGAATTTAAAAGATACTCATAACGATCTAATGGGAGTCTACTATACGAATTCTGTTGAATTCTTATATAAAATCTAGTTAGAATCTGGACGAAATCTAGTAAGTTTTAAGTTGAAACCCGACTAAAATTTAATTCGCATTTATTTATAATCTACTTTGAATGGTGAATTAGTTGAATAGTTTACCCAAAAAGATTGTAGTAAAAATCAGGTCTGAATTTAAAAAAACACTCATAACGATCTAATGGGAGTCTACTCGAATTCTGTCGAATTTTTATAAATATCTAGTTAGTATCTGGACGGAATCTAGTGAATTCAAGTTGAAACCTGAATAAAATTTAATCAGCATGTATGTATAAACTACTTTGAATGGTTAATTAGTTGAATAGTTTAGAATCTAATCAGAATTTATTTAGAATCTAAGTAGGTTGAAGTAAAAATCTCTCGTTAGTTTTTTACTCGTAAATTAAGCATAAAAAACTAATCAGCGCAATACACAAATATTATATTTAACTTCCCGTAGGGTAAGTTATAGTAATCGTAAAAAATCGAAAATGAAATTTTTTATATATCTTTACGTTTCAAAGGATTCTGAATATTTTGGCATACCTTAGAAAAAAATGGATGTATGTGTGTGTGTGCGGACACATATTTTCGTCGACGATTTCGGGAACACGAATCAACCGATTTGAATAATTCAAAGAACATTCGATTTGTATTGATAAGGAAACGTGCTGATTAGTTTTTGGCAGGTCTAACCGTTTCCAAGGGGCAAAAAGTGCCAAAAACGGTGACTCAGTTTTTAAGAGAACGAAACGTCCGATTTTATTAATTTAAAAAAACATTTTACTTGTATTGACAAGATAAAAAACTGTTCAAATTTTTGGGAAGGCAGTTAAAAAATGTCATTTAGCGGTCAAACATGCTTATTGGACATATGTACATCAAATTATCAGATACTTTATAGAGATTTTAATAATGTGTACATATTTTGTGTAATTTTTTTGGGGGTTCCGTACCAAGATATTTAATTACGGTACGGGAAGCTCCAGCAATTTGCCTTAAGGCACGATGCTATGCGCCCCACTAGTTTCTAACGATTTTATTTGATATACAAATTGATTTGATATACAAATGTTATAAATCAATAAACTATAATACAGCGTTAGCTTTCAAGTATATTAATGTACATCACATACTCGTATATTACGTGTGGATTCTGCACCAAGTACCAACAACTAGTCGGTAACAATTGGCTTTGGCCAAACGCAAAGCCTTTGTATAGATATTATTACTGCGGCTTTGTAACTACCGTTAGCGGTATAAACGACCAAACTTTATTATTGGCGTGAAATACGTCGACGTGCACGGCGCTTATCTGTGTCAATCAAGCAATACTGCAAATAAAACCCTTAAAAGTATATTCATTCCTTTATCGACTTATCGTTAGTTAGGCGCAAAATATAATAAAACCTCAAAACTGTCAGAAACTGTGTCATCTAATCATCAGGATTCAAAAAGGACAATCATTATGTTGCCATCTAGTGAATCAAAAATAGAATGGGACAACTATAAAAGTGCTTTCTAATAGCCATTAGTAAAATATAATCAACATGAAAAACAATGACCATCAAAACAGATTATAGAATGTGAAATTGTGATTGGTGTTTGTTCCAATGCTTTATTCTATTCTATTTTATAGTTTATGTTTTAGGAAATTATATGTTACTATATGTTACAATCCAAAGTTTGCTTCGACAGCGATCAAAATACGTATATAATAAATGGATTTTCAAAGTCTATTAATTTAGAAAATTTTAAATTGAGAATTCAATAAATGGTCCTAATCCTAAAAAACTTGGAGCAACTGTATCATTTTTACTGTAATCTTGGAAATGTTATTTTCAAAATCAAAAAAAAAATAATCACAATAACCGAAAGCTTTGACCAAAGCTTTAGATTGTCCTTTAAGCTCACAACTTTCAAACTGCACAGAATATACTTTCACCCCGTTTCGTATTGACGTTGAGTGCTGGGACACCTTGTATATATATATATAAATATATATATGTTTATATGTATATATAATTAAGAGGTCAACACACGTTACAATAACAATAAATTGGCAATACGATTTAGTGATATCAATTTATTTTATTGAAGCTTAAGACAAATTGCTGTAACTTCCAAATTTTCAAATTCTTTCTATAAATATATCAACAAACATAAAATTCCTAATTCGTAATTATCAATAAAATATATATCTTTACAAAAGAACATTTGTGTTCGATAAGAATATTATTTCTCAGAAATCATAATAGCTGTAATATTCGTTATAGTTATATGAGTCAAGTATTTTAGATATATGTTATCTGTATTGTAATTTAAAATGGACCTATGTGAAAACAATTTGGTAGCATTACTTAAACATTATTATGAATAAAAACAATCCGTCATTCTCGAAGCCCGTATAATATTTTCAGCTGAGTCAGCAGACGATCATTAACTGGCCCGTCTAGTCATTTCATTGCCATGATGGCTACATTGCCGATTGGTATAATGTAAAGCTACTAGTTGCATTTTGATTATTTAATGAATATTCCATTTTTTGTTACTATAGTTGAACTGGTACATGAATCAATACAAACTGCCTTCAGTATATTCAAAATAATTAACTATCGTACGTTTGATCGAGTTAACCATTTTTGCTTGACATTTGTTTATCTTTATATTTTTTGCACCAGAGTAAGTCAAAATCAAAAAAAAAAAACTCATAACACTTTTACATGTCGCCACCTATACATTGCCAAATAATACATTAAACATAAATCTACTGAAAATAATGTTCATAAATATCGGCTATAAATATCTATGTAGCAATAAACACGGACGTAAAAACTGTATTAAAATGAAACATATGGAAGCAAGGTTCACTGCGTATAACATCATGCATATATATATATATATATATATATATATATATATATATATACAGGTTAATCTTACAGGTTAAATGCAATCTTCTTAGTGAAAATCCCAAGTAATATATTGAATATTTAATGAGGAGCAAGGTGGCACAAAAATTATATAATGTCTGGTTTATTATAAAATACAGAGATCGTGGGCGTTAAGCAAGTGCTTAAAATTTGTATTAGAACAGGCAAATGTACCTAAATATAGCGGCGTATTGATGGCAAGTTAACATTTAATTATGTTAAGAAAAAGATTCTATACAAATTTGATCACACATTTCGTGTTTAGAATAAAAAATTGTCATGTTTCTCTAACGGCTTGTACGTTTTTGAACAGAAGTTAGTGGAGTGATTTAAATTTATTGCTTCAAATATAGACAAACATATAATGTGTAATTCGGCCAAAATTAATGTCAAATTTAATACTTAATTGTGATAATGTGTAAACCCAGATTTTAAATCCACAAAAAAAATCATTGAAAATTAATTTTGTAATATTTGATCATTATTATTTTCACTAATTAAACTACTTTTTATTAATGATATCGCGTAATTAGCACCATCAATTAATTCAAATAGCGTTTTTCTGTTCTGTTTGAAGATCTCCAGAAATATAAAAAACTTTGTTCTAATTTATTTCATTATTTATTCTAATTTATTTTATTATTTATAATTTGCATTTATAATTTACTTTGTTCTAATTACATAAATCTTCACAACCACCATAATTTAAAAAAAATGTATTTCGCTTCCCATGCTGTCCATAAGCTCATCCTTAATATTATTGAAAAAATATATGAATATATCGTTTGAGTTCCAAGGTAATCAAATTATTGAAAACATATTTAGCAAATATGATACAAAGGGCATTTATGGATAATGCCAAGTTTTTGGTAATTTGTTTACAGGTGGGACACTTATTTAACAATCGTACATTTTTATACCTATATATTTTAAAAAAAATGACATACCTGTATATTTTTAAAAGCAATCAGAACTTAACGAGTCACTTTAGCTGTTGTGCTAAGTTCTTAACGAGGTGGTTTTATAGATGGCAACCCAAACGGTTGTCCTATCTATATGACAAAAATATTCTTACAATTTCTATAACAGGTAATAATAATTTTTTATTGATGCACCAAGGTCAGGTGAACGCCATTTTAACAATTTATCACTTGGAAACATATTCTGAACCATATTTCCAAGTAAAAACTGATTTGACTACTGTTAGATATTAGAGTATTCGAGGCATATATTTGTCTCAAATTTATTCGGTTTCATTTTAATCTATTTGAACTCAAGAACTCTACTGGCGCACAGGTAGCAATTCCATGTTACCTATTGAAAGCAAGCTACTAATATATAATATTATAATAAAGTCGATATGGACCTACGGTGTAAAACTATGGGGATGTGCAAGAAAATCACACATTGATTCAATTCAACGAGCTCAATCAAAAATCGTCAGGCATATCGTAAACGCTCTATGGTATGTCAGTAACAAAATTATTCATGACGACTTAAACATACCATTTGTGAAAGATGTAATTAGCAGTACCAGTAATTGCCATTTTGAGAAGTTGGAATCCCATCCCAATGAAATAATGAAACATCTTCTTAGAACTTCGCTCTAGGAGACTCAAAAAAAAAGTTCCAATTGATTTGAAGACAGATCAAATTTGATAAAGGCCAGACCTTTATCATAGAAACGCAAAAGCACAGTAGCTCATTGAATTTTGTAAATTCTGATTGCTGTTAAATAAAGTATAAAAATAATCTATTTCTATTGAATAAAAAGATATATAACATATCCGTTTGGATTTATATTCAAGAACAATTTATGTAATTCTGCTTCAGTCTCGAAATTTCCAGTAATTCTTATATATTCAAGAATTTGAATTCAAATAAACTCGTATGTGGTTGATTTTGCAAACCCTTAAGTCTAAATTGGATTGTCCAGTTTATTTTCTGTTTATTGAGTTGAATTCTATTTTCGCATATCTTACGGAATTCAGTTCTGAGAATTCAAGACAGAATTATTTAAAAATTTGAAGCTCTAGTATAGAGCAATTCATATAATCTTCTCGCTGTCGTCTGAACTATCGTGCTGTAGTCCATTCGCGACACATAAAATATTAATAACATCGTGTATTTTTCTTTTAGTCACGCTCAATTTTATAAAGAATGATCCGGATTTATTTAATATGTCTTGGATGTCTTATGAAGAATACAATACAAGATATAAGCTAATCAAAAGTCGGAAATATAAACTTTGCAGTATTTTATATAGCTTTTGAGACTTTCTAGAGGAAATATTTCACTACAAAATATGTGGTGGTAACAAGCTCAAGCACAACTTATACACTTGTCTAGAATTCGATACGAGAACAAATAAATTAAAATAAATACTTAAATATAATAAAATTAATTTATTTCTAATCAAAATAAATAACTTTAAAAATGAATAATGTTTAATTTTTGAGTGTTTTTTCTAAAAAATTATATTAAATTAAACTAAATAACAAATTTACCATTTTAAATTCATGAAAAACATATTAAATTGTTTGAAACCGTATAAATGATTAAATAAAAAAATATGATTGACAAAACACGATAAATTAAATAGTCAGTGTTTTTTTTATATATGATTTATTGGCTTTATAAGCTAGTACATTATCCATATACTAAATTACATAATATCTACACTATCTCTTAAAGTCTAGTCTTACGTATATGTATATCATTGTTTATCAAATAGTCAGTGTTATAATATCGATAAATATTTATTCTGATGTACATAATGTGGAAAACGATAAATAAACAATTTAATGTGCTCTAAAATATATACAAAAAAGTTACAATTTTTATCAAAACATTTATTTTCCAAACAGACCACATCGGCTTGATGTAATTCAATGCACCTTTACTTCAATGCCTGTATAATTAATATGTAAAGATAAAACTACCACAGATTTTTGTATGATATTAAATTAAAAACAATTTTGATTGATTTTAATTTTTTATTGATATGAAATAAATAAGATTTTTGGATACATGGTTACTATATTATACATAATATTTTTTTTAATAGCTCATAAGATTAATAAAAAAGTAAAAGTTGGTTCAATTTAATAAATTATGCAAACTCAAAAAATCTTTGTATGATGCGTAAAATACAATTAAATAAAAAATTAATTTTATTATTGCACAGTACAAATAATTTAGTGTAATTCGTAATTTTTATCAGTATACTTTAGAATATTACTTAATTGAAATGATACTTACTTTTTGTAATCAATACAAGATATAAATCTCAAATGATATTTAGCATTAGATATGTTACAGAATATAGAGAATATGGACTTTCTAGCTTTAAATGAAATTTTAGGAAACGTTGAAAAATTGTAAAATTATGTAACTCTAATAGATATTCGATGTTAATAAAAATATTTTATATCTATTTTTAATTTTTATTTGTCATTTATTCTTTACTAATTATATTTAATTAATTTCAATATTAGTCCTTTTTCTGGTTTTAACAGCTAAATGATTAGTGTCGGTTACAAGGTCCGCCACCATTATCTCAAAAAGAAGTAGAGATCGAATGTTTTTAACAACTATGTCTATATTTATAGCCATCACCTTGATTCTTATTACGTCGCTATCCGGAAATAATTGTCAATGTTTCAAATTCCATAAAACAAGTATTTTCTATCGTTGTTTATTTATTAGCTGTGAGCAAGCACTGTTGTTTAGTTTTCGAGACCTTAATATAATTCTTACTATATGTTTTACAAGATGTATTGTTATTTTTAAGTGAAATTCAACAGATATTATATAACATATATAAAAACTAACATGTAGGTTTTTTATTTTTATTTTTTGTTTTGTCAGTCAAGACATATAGAGTCTTATAATACGAAACTACTTGCATAGGTAATAAAAAGAATAATTAAATAAAGTATAGAATATACATAATAAGTAACAAAAAATAGAAAACTAAAGGAAAATAAAAAATAAAGTGAGAAATAAAAATTTGAATGAAAAAAAAGTAAAAAAAACGACATGTAGGTTGGGTAAAAAGCATAAGTACAAAAAATGTGTAACCAACTAAACCTTCGCCGTGGCAAAACTGTAAAAATAGTATAAAATAGAGTAAATAAAAAAGTAAAAATAAGTTAAAAAATGCAATTCACAAGAGTTAAATTGAATTAATAGTTATTCCAACGCTGCTGATAAACATTTCTGCTGAAATACCAGATCAAGGTTATATACAGTGTTATCATTGTAAAGAATGTGCAGCTATAATCTTGTCAAATCGCTTTAAAAGTAAAAATAAAACATTGGGTCGATTTGCCCTCTAGCTGCCCCATTTAATTGTCATTATGGGAATGACAAATTTTAGAAGTATAGGAAAAAAACACATTTAAAAATTAACTGGAAATAATTCTAAACATAGTTTGTTGTTTCGATCGTGTTATGTGTTGTTAAGTAGTTCATTGGACGGTAGTCAAATTGGACCCGTGTGCCTCGCTTCACCCCATATATACATATATATATATATATATATATATATATATATATATATATATATATATATTGAAATATGTGAGTTTGGTGTTGATATATTTTTTGATGAGTTATTTAGAATCGGGCAGTAACACCAAGTAAAAAACTTTTTACACTTTCGCAAAATTTGTAAATACAACTCATTCAGTATTTAGACGTTAGTTAATCTGTATACACTAGAATGTAACCAAAAATTGTCAAAAATAATTAGTTTAAATGGTCCAGTTATTAATAGCTTGGTTTATCACAGTGTATAAGTGTAGTGTATTTTTGTATAATTAATTTTCTGTAAGTATTTGTGTATAAGTTTTATAACTTTATATTATTTTCCTCCTACATTATATAAAATCTTTTAGTTTTTCCAGTGAATAACGGTCTTGATGAAGACCGAAACGTATGGATAAATAAAGTATTTCAAAACAACTTTAGTTTCTTTACTTGAAGTTACTGCCCGATTCTAAATAACTCATAAAATATATATATATATATATATATATATATGTGTGTGTGTGTGTGTATATATATGTACATATGTTATTGTCAGAAATTTTATTATTAGAAAACTATGTCGAATAAATTTAATTTTATCGACAAATAATAGGTATAATCATGGATAAACAAATATAAATGGGTACTAGCTGTAAGTGGAATTCTGTCTTAAGGCAATTAAGGCATCGTGCCTTAAGGCAAATTGCTGGAACTTCCCGTACCAAAAATTATTATTTTTTTAAAAACGATTAACATTTTTGAAAAAAATTTACTTCGAAAAAATAAGATTTTTGACAAACAATTAGACAATAAAATTACTTTTTTTTGAAAAAAAAAATTTTTTTTTAATTTTTTTTTTTTTTGAAAAAAAAATGTTTTCTTTATTTTGACATATTTTGGAAATTCTGAACTTTCTTTCAAAGCAATCGTACTGCTTTAACTGCACAAAGACGAAATATCAAACCGCGTAAGCGCCGCGTCGAAGTCTAACGCGTAAACATTGGTACGGAACCCATAGGAATGTAAACCAAAATTATACTTATTGTTAAAATCTCTATAAAATATCTGATAATTTGATATGCATATGTCTAATGATCATTTTTGACCGCCAAATGGCATTTTTTTTTACTTTTTTCATTAGATCTCCGAAACCGCTAGACCTGCCTTTATGAAAATTTGATCGGTTGTTCACCTTGTCAATACAAGTAAAATGTTTTTTGAATTATTAAAATCGGACGCTTCGTTCTCTTAAAAACTGAATTACCGTTTTCGGCACTTTTTGCCCCGTATCTTCGGAACGGCTAGACCTGACTTCGCCAAAAACTAATCAGCACGTCTCCTTATCAATACGAATCGAATGTTTTTTGAATTATTCAAATCGGTTAATCGGTGTTCCCGAAATCGTCGACGAAAATTTGTATCCGCACATACATACACACACGCACACACACACACACACACACACACACACACACACACACACATACATCCATTTTTTCTAAGGTATGCCAAAATATTCAGAAACCTCTGAAACGTAAAGATATATAAAAATTTTCATTTTCGATTTTTTTGCGATTACTATAACTTGCCCTACGGGAAGTTAATAATCGAAATGAATTTTTAAAAATCAGTATTATTATCTATTTCGCTAAAAAGTTTTCTGCTAATTTTTTTGTAGAAACGCAATGCGCTTGCCTAATGCGGACTATATGCCTCACACACATTTAAAGAAAGTCCTGTTTTAGTTCGCATAACGCCCTCACACACTAGAATACTAGACCGTATTCTATTCGCCGCATCGTGTTACAGAGCTGCCGGTAGGAATATGTTTCAGGATTGCTAACAAAAGAGTTACGGACATGTATTTTTATCCACATTGGCAGTCATATCGCATTCGCGATTGAAGATATTTGCTGTAAAATTAAAATTTTCTCACGAAACTAGTGGTGCATCGTGTCTTAAGACAAATTGCTCGAACTTCCAGTACCAAAAAACAATTTTGTTTTCTTTAAAAACAATATTTAAAAAAAAACTTTTTTGAAAACTTTTAAAAAGTTTTGAAAAATTTGAATTTTTTATATTTCCAATTTTTTTTATGCTTTGATTTTTTCTGAAAATTTTGAATTTTTTCAAAGCAATTGTGCTGCGTGGCTGTTTAAGAGAAGAAATATCGAAGCGCGTAAGAGCCGCATTGCAGACTTACGCATAAACATTGGTACGAAACCCTTAGAAATGTAAACAAAATTTATACATATTAATAATTTTTTAATAAAATATCTGATAATTCATTGTGCATGTCTAATGATCATTTCTGACCGCCAAACGGCATTTTTTTTACTTATTTCACTCGATCTCTGAAACCGCTAGACCTGCCTTTGCAAAAATTTAAACGGTTCTTTCTTTTGTCAATACAGATAAAATGCTTTTCGAATTATTCAAATTGGACGCTCCGTTCTCTCAAAAACTGAATTACCATTTTTGGCTCTATTCGCTCCGTACCTTCGAAACGGCTAGACCTGCCTTTGTCAAAAATTAATCAGTACATCTCCTTATCAATACAAATTCAATGCTTTTCATAACTAATACAGGTATTTTTTTACTTTAGTAGAACTACATATAAATGAAACTACATAAACATATGAAATAATTATTTGAATTTATAAATCTTAATTTGAATTTTTTAACAACAATATTTGAAAATAGAGGGCAAAATATGTATAACCAGTCATTGCCATAAAAATCCATAACAAAAGTATTTTTCTTCATTGTAGTTTTCTTTTGGTTGCAAGCACTGTCATTTAGTTTATGAGAACCTAGTCTATTTTTTAAGTAAACCTTATTTAATTGTTTTCAAAGATATATTGTTAATTTTAAGTTAGCTTCAACACATTTTTTTATATAACCTCTGTAATATCTTACATGTGAGTAGGTTAAAAGGGACCAACTAAACCTTTACCCTGACAAAAAAATGGAAGAATAGTGAATAAAATGTAAATTTATCTAAAGAAAACAATTTTCCAAGTAATAAATTGAACTAACAGTTATTTTAACTCTGCTAATGAATATTTCTGACAAAACACCAGATCAAGGACATATAAAATGTTATCTTGTAAATGCAGCCATGAAGCTTAAATTTTGCATTGGTTCAATAATATAACTATTATTTCGTAATCGTGAACTAATTGTGAGTAAAATGTACTAGCAAAAATCATGCCATTTTTAGGTTTTTATTTTTCTACTCAAAATTTTTAAATAATCCTGATTAAATGTGTCAACTTTTAATGAAACTTGCCAAACCACTTCAGTACTTTTTTTTTGCAAAGAAGGGCCTCTCATAGTCAAAATTTTGAATTTTTAGTTCAACAAGCCATTCATGGTTTCAAAGTTTATATTTACAAACTTTATAAAAATTAACCAAAATAGTTGAATATTGGTCATAATTTCATTAAAGCTCTAGGTTGCATTCAAAAGCTCATAATTTCACCAAAGCTCTAGGTTGCACTCAAAAGCTCATAATTTCCATACATGGCGAGATTTTTTTTTTCTATTTTTTTAGGACAGTTAAGGTTAATACCCTGTTTAAAAAAAACACGGTATAATATATTTTTTTATACAACTCCGAGTCTCAGCTCCAACGTTATAAGGATATCATATCAAAAATGTACTGCACTAAATTGCGAAAGAAGTATATAATACAGCAAACGTCGCTCATAAAGAAAGCACTAAATTTAATTTGACTAACATCCTAAGACCATGTTACATAAAAGAAGCTACTGCTATTAAATAACCATTAAACATTCGCTTCTGTGTTAAATTCAGAAGAACGTACGAATGAACATTTTGAATCAAAATAAAACTGAAGTTGAATTGATAATAACTGGTTACTGGAACAAATTTATGATAGCACAGAAGTTTCAAAATATTTAACGATGCAGGTATTTGAATTTTAGAATTTGCAAGTAGAAACCAATTTCATTCGGAAATTTTGTTAAAAAAATACATTCACTTTTTTCCAAGCACTAATACTTTCAATATTTTTAACGAAATTTCCGAATGAAATGGGTTTCTACTTTATTATTATGTAACAGGTCAGCTGTCATTCTATAGGGATAGTGTTTGAAAGCACTTCAATAACGTTATGTGTATTCGCATGAGCCCTTCTTTTATACGCGCGATAAAACTGTCAAATTTTCTTAGAGATATAAAACACATCGTACCATAAATTATGGTCTATATGTTCTAGTTTGTTTAAAAGAATCAAAGAGTAAAGGAAAATTTTGTTCCCTTAAATAAAATTTGGAATAATAAAAGTTTATGCTGTAATAAAATATTATAATCAAACATATCATTAACATAACTTAAACTTCCATAAAGACAAGAGAATCACATATTTATATATAAAGTTTCATTTTCGAGTCATGGAACGATTCCAAAGTTATTAAAATAAGTTTTAGTAATTAAAATATGTTTGTACAATTTTTTTATATTTTATAATATGCATAAATGTTTTTTCATTAAACAATATCATTGTTTTTTGTGATTATTATATTATATATATTATAAGTGTTTTTTCTGGTTTGGTATTTATTGATCTTTTATAATTGTTATCTTTTAGTAATTTTGCAGTTTGATAAACTTCGTAAAACTAAACTTGAAATACAAAATTCAGTTTATATTATGGATTATAATATATCAAAATATTGTAACTACACATATCATCAATAAAATATAACATTTGAAGAAGAGAGTTATATACTAATATTATATATAAAGTTTTATTTTCGGCTCCTGCAATGTTTAAGAAATTAAAATTAAGTTTTAATAATTTTCTAAAATGTTTTCGCAAATGTACATGATTTGCATTTTACTAGCGTCTTACTGAATTATGTATATATATATATATATATATATACATAATTTAGTATATATATATATACAGGGTGTCCCAGACCTTAACGTCAAGCAGAAACTGGGTGATTGTAGACATTTTAACTGTCCTAAAAGAACGTAGAAAAAAATATATTTCACGTTGTTTGGAAATTATGAGCTTCTAAGTGCTACCTAGAGCTTTGGTGAAATTATGACCATCTCTTGGTTATTGTGGTTAACTTTTATTCATTTCATTCATTTAGACTTTGGAACCGAAAGCGTGAAATAACATTTCTAAGAATTAAAAGTTTTTGTTGAACTATGGATTTAAATTTTTTAAAATCGTCGACTTTGAAAAGCTCTCCTTTAATAAAAATGTACTAAAGTGTGTTGGCAACTTTCATCAAAAGTTGGCGTATTTAATCAGGATTGTAAATAATAATTTTATTATTAAAAAATTTCGAGTAAAAGAATAAAATCGTAAAAATTACATTACTAGAAACCACACAAGTAAACTGACATTTTAGAGTTTGTACAAAACAGTAACTGTCAAAATTTGGTATTCTTATATTACAATTATTGAAAATACTACTGTTCCATGGTATAAGAATGTGCACTATAGTAAAATATATATTTTTTGATATTACAAGAAACCAAAAAATAAATAAATACTTAGTAGGATATCGAATCTATGTACTACGTAACATAATACATACAAATTTGGATCGCTGCGGCTTTTATTAAAATTCACCTGATCGCAATTTGAATCTGATTGACAACCAACACCAACAAATATATTATATATATATATATATATATATTATATATATATATACATATATATGTTAAAGTTTAATAATCGGGCATAACATCAATAAAAAACATGAATTTCTTTCGAAAATTTAATTTAAATCCATACGTTTCGGTTATAATCCTAGCCTTCATTCAGTGGAAACTAAAAATAAAATTAAAAAAATTAGTCCATGGTATCAAGATATGGTAATGCACTACACTATGTATTATAAACATTAAACTTGTAATTACACAATATTTTCACAAAATACTAATTTAAAAAATCACAATTGGATAGTGTGTTGTTCGTAGTCTTTAACACTAAGATTAACTAATTTTTTTAATTTTATTTTTAGTTTCCACTGAATGAAGGCTAGGATTATAACCGAAACGTATGGATTTAAATTAAATTTTCGAAAGAAATTCATGTTTTTTTATTGATGTTATGCCCGATTATTAGACTTTGTTAATACATATGTCAACATCAAATTCAGAATCATACAATATATATATATATATATATATATATATATCAGAAAATTGTTTTTTATCAATTTGAAACCATTTGAGCCCTTGGGAGCAAGAAAATTCGAAAATGTCCATATTAAGGACCACCCTAATATATATATATATATATGTATATATATATATATATGTATATATATATATATATATATATATATATATATATATATTAGGATTGTCCTTAATATAGACATTTCTTGGCTCTTAGGGGCTCAAATACTTCCAAATGATTATCTGAAAGTTTTTTTAATAATAATGAGATAGTCAGTCAGCGCTCCAACCAAAGTTTCTTAGGAAAATAACATGTGTAAAATTTAATTTGTCTAAGAATTTTATAACTTAGCGACAAGTAAATGAAAATTTTGAGAATAACGTATTTGCTTATTTAGATCATAAATAAAAAAATTACAACAAAAATTTGAAATATTTTATAAAATAAGTATTCACTTAAGAAAAAGAACCAAAAAACTTTAGTTGGAGTGCGGACTATCTTAAAGTTAATATTAAAAGTTACAACTTTTAGAAATTTTCTTTTATCAATTTGGAATTATTTTTTATCGGTGAGATTTCTAGTTGCCATTACCTTTATACTTATATGTATTTATAAAAAAGTAGACAACTAAATTTTAAGCGTTTATTGTTAAATCGTCCATGATAATTATGGAATACAATTTTCTGCGGTATTTAGTATTAAGATGTATTCAATGAAAAAAATCTCGCTTTAAAAATCTGCAGTGGACTTTAAGCAAGGGATAACGTTTTCATCTGCCTCACTCGCTATGCGTCGGGTCGCTCGTTTTTATGTATGTTTGTGTGCGTTCGCAAATACTGTATTCTCAATACATTCGCGCATATCTCTCACATAAAGGCCCCGTTTGTATGTATTATGTTACGCAGATCTCTTATGGCGCCTGTGTTGGTACATTTTGGTACATGTGCGGAATGAAGCTGCGCCGTAGCCGGGTTGACGGGGTCCTCTACGATCAGTAGTCGATCGGCGATCGCCGCGTAGCATCAACCACATCGCCACCGCGTAGCACTGGCCGATCGCTACGGCTCGAAACCCGTACCATATAGAACACACACCACATACGTTAATGTTGGCATAAATACATTTCCAAAGAATTCATACACATTCTCAAAAAACCAACGTCTAAGATAATTATTTTATTTAATTTTTATTTTCAAAAAAATATATACTTGTGTCTACGTACGCGATTCGAGCCGGTATGTATTTGTCTATGAGTGACCGCTGTGCGAACGTGCTAAGTCACGAAAGATAGTTGCAAAAAAGAACAAAAGTGACAGTAGTAACACGACGGTATACGTCATGGATGATAAGAACGCGTGACGTTTGTTGTTCTAACGAACCTTCAACATAAACTTCGATTTTATTCCAAACAAAAACATAATTAGCGAATGTTTTCGTTAAATCGAAGTTTTAAGTTCTAGCGATAGTATCTTAGCATGATATAAATATAAATAATGTTTGATTACGTAAATTTGTATAAAATATAAACGTGTAGTTGTTTAATTCAGTGTGAATGTTTATGAAAAATTGTATAAACGTATAATAAAAAAAAGTTATATAAAAATGAGCAATAAAAATAAATAATATTAAATCTAATAATTAACTAGGATTTTAAAATAAATGAAATATCAATATGGAGAGGAAAAAGAAAGCAATACTATATTATATGATTGGGATTTTGTATCTCATCCTAATAGAAGGTAAGTTTTTTATTTGAATGCATTGATTTAATATTCCTATTTCGAGAGATTCTATCATTCTTGAAATCTTGAAATCCATGAATATAGAGATAATGCCTTGTATTAATAAATGAATAAAGCAAGAATAATACTTTGCAACGAGATAAACGAGATATAATCCACATAGATCATAACAAGATAGACATCATATCTAAGACAGAACATTATCAAATTTAAAAGCTCGTGAAATAATAATTTTGCTGGTGTGCTATTACATATGAAGTGAAATAAATTTTAATTCATATATTTATTAAATTCAATGTAATTTATATTTAACGTAAATAATCAACAAAATGATATATTTTCTCATTCATTTCATCAACAATGATTTTTTTTTTTTTAACTCAGTTTTATTTAGCAATCAGAAATACATAAAGATTCCTATGAGCTAAAATGACAATATTTTAAGAGCGATGCCTAAGAAGAACTCCAATGAGAACTTCTCAGTTTTACAATTATATGATATTATATTAGACCTAATCGAAGACTAAGTCTAACAATGAGATATATTTATATTTTTGTGTGTATATATACAGAAATATTCTGTCATGTTCTAAACGTCGTAATTGCTAACACAATACGACGATCTAAATTACCTTGGTAGATGTCAGAGAACACCATGCTATTGAGAAAAAGTAAATAAAAAATAGTTGCTAGTGTTGCGAAGAAAAAGTTGGTCTAAATAGTGACACGTGTTGGTTGAGAACGGTCTGCAGTAAAGGGAGATGAGTAACAAACTCTTACAAGTTTAGAAGAAAAAATGAAACAAGTTGATGGAGAAACTTTATACCGATAAATAAATTGCTTCGAAACAGTAAGGCTACCTTATGAACCGACTACTTTAAAAGTTGAATGGATTTACATGTTTTGCGAAAGAAAGATTATTGACGGCTTGTAAATTTAATAAAAAAAGAACAATATAGGCGCATGTATCAATTTACATATAAATCACAGTGGAAAAAGCATGATATCGAAACTAGATACTGGGAAATAATAAACACGTTGAAAAATAATAGTAGTAAATGTAATGAAATATGTGAAATATGTGAAATATTTTATAACTAAGCAAACATGTTGACTTATTTGGTTGTCATTTTATAAAAAATCTTTGTCTAATTATTCAAATTTAAACTTATATAAATGAGCTAGGGACTGGTTGACATCTAGTAAACACTTTTGTTTAAATTAATGTATGTATTATAGTAATGTATTTTGTTTTACTTAATGTATCTTTCCATGAAATAAAAACGGATAGTTGCCGTAATTATTCCTCTACCAAATCAAGTAGAAATAATTCCACAACTGTTGTTCATTATTTCACAATAAATCATTTTCTAGAAAAAATGCGTTTCAACTTACCCCGTGTTTGGGGCTAGTTGTACGTCTACCAAGTCTAGTAGTAACAACAACAAAATGGCAATAAAACATCTGTTCACGCCAAATTAGACGTGACAACGCTGCACTCATATTTTTCTAAGAAAATATTACATTTGCAACAACGCATAGGCAATTTGCATCTCAAGATCCAACTACAAAAGGGTCCTGCTAGATACCTGAAGGCGGCACTAACAATATAGTCTTAACCCGGTCGCCAAGCTATCCACATTCAAATATTCCAATATTATATCAATACTAAAACTTTATCACAAACAGTGTAAATTATATTCTATAAATAAATAAGTGTAAATCTATTTGTTATCAATCAATATTTACATTTAAAACGGTTGATAGAGCCACTAATTCTATCTGGTCCTTGAGCTTACAACTTCAACAAAAAAACATTGGTCCAAAACGAACCGGATGCGTCACCAGTGCGAAGAAAATAATTAAAATCTTAAATCTAAATCAAAAATTAAATAAAGTGAAAGTTCTAAACAAGACAGGAAGTTCTAACTTTGGCGCTACACCTACGAGCGAGCACAGCAAGCAGCGAGTATATCAGGTTAGTCAAGCATTCCTTCCTATCAATCTTTCCTTAATTTAATATTTAGAGTTTTAATTCAATCTGTGTCAAAATGGAATCATTAAATAAACTCAAAATGAAACAGCGAGTTACTAAAACACGTTTAACAAAATACGAAAAAGTGTGCAGGCAAATGTCGGAACTACCTGCTTGCGACTTAAATATTGCAGACATAAAACGCCTTATCGATGATGTGAAGCCTTTGTTTGAAATCTTTGAAAATACCGTAATTAGTATAACAGCATTACTAGAAGACGAAAGTCAAATTAATAATTTAATAGAAATAGAGTTAGATGAATTTTTTGAAAAACATAATGATTGTTTATCAACTTTACTTAAACTTAGTCAGGCAGCATCAAGTAAGTCGGATACTAGTTCGAATAGTAATTCTAATGACACTACTATAACAAATAATTCGAACAACATAAAACTACCTCAAATCAATTTACCTCAGTTTGACGGCTCTTACTTAAATTGGCTACAATTTTATGATTCGTTTTCTTCTTTAATTCATAATGATTGTAACATCGGTAATTCTCAAAAATTTTATTATTTAAAATCATGCGTAAAAGGAGAGGCGGCAAGCCTTATAGAATCCCTACCGGCAACTGCCGATAATTATATAATTGCATGGGATTTACTGAAAACGCGTTTCGAAAACAAGAAAATAATCGTAAACAATCACATTAAAAAATTATTTGATCACCCGCCAATGCATAACGAATCAGGTAAAGACCTTCGTAATCTAATAGATGCGTTTAATAAACATTTAAGATGCTTAAAAATGTTACAACAACCCGTCGATCAATGGGACGCGTTATTAAATTATCTTGTAATTTCTAAAATTGATAAGAAAACTCATCAAGAGTGGGAGATGTTAATGAATAAAGGCTCTGAACTAGTTACATTTTCCGAACTTAGCAATTTTTTAAATCAACGCTGCACAATATTAGAAGCAATTAATCCGACTGAAACAAGAATCGGAAACTCCAGTAAATTTAAAGATATAAAACCTAATTATGCAAAACATACCAAGTCTTACGCTACATCCACTAATCACAAAAATATTTGCCCAATTTGCAAAGAGCCATTTCATTCACCGTTCAAATGTCAAGGTTTTCGGACACTATCTCCAGAAGATAGAGTAAGCAAAGTAAATCAATTAAAACTATGCACGAATTGCTTACGTTACAATCACAACAGCGATCAATGTACTTCTTTAAATCGTTGTGCCTTTTGTAATTCAAATCATCATAGTCTTCTGCATATAGACTCAAGCCAATTACCAGCTGTTAATAATACACCACAAAATGTTTCGTGCCATACCGAAAATGATTCAAGTCAAATCATCTTATCTACAGCAGTAATTAATGTATTAGATAGCAATAATAGATATAGAGCATGTAGAGTATTATTAGATTCGGGATCACAATCCAATTTCATCACGGAGAAGTTTGCTAATGAGCTCGGTTTACTTAAACAATCAATAAATATGTCAGTCCGGGGAATAAATCAAAATTCAACGGAAATTAAGTCAAAAACAACAATTACTTTAAAATCGTGCATTAATAACTTTTCATTAGATCTATCCTGCTTTATCTTAAATAATATAACAAATAATTTGCCGACGGTATCATTCAATAAAAATATTTTAAATATCCCAAATTATATAAAATTAGCAGATCCCACATTTAATAAAAGCAATCAAATCAATATTTTAATAGGTTCGGAAATATTTTGGAATATATTTTGTAAAGGATATATTCATCTAGGAAAAAATAGACCTATTTTGCAAAATACACAATTCGGGTGGGTTATTGCTGGCAGCGTACCTCTCAACAATTCCAGTTCTTTTACGATATGTCATCATACGGCTAATTTAGAAAATCAAGTTCAAAAATTCTGGGAACTGGAAGCGTGTAGCGATATACAACATTTTACCGAATCTGAAAAACAATGCGAACAGCATTTTGTTGCCAATACAACGCGGGCAAACGACGGGAGATTTATAGTTAAAATTCCGTTTACAGACAATATAAAAAAAATAGGGAATAGTAAGCAAATCGCGTTTAAACGTTTTATTTCACTTGAAAACCGTTTACGAACAAACAAAAATCTATTTAACGAATACAAAAATTTCATGAATACTTATATAACACTAGGGCACATGAGCGAAGTCAACGAATCTTCCGAACCCGCGACGTGTTTCTATTTGCCTCATCACGGGGTGGTAAAACCAGACAGTTTAACAATGAAATTGCGTGTAGTGTTCGATGCATCTTGCAAAACCGATGCAGGCCTGTCGTTGAATGAACTACAACTTGTTGGACCCACAATTCAAAATAATATTTTTTCTATCATACTAAGATTCAGAAGACATGCGTTTGTACTTACAGCTGATATAGAAAAAATGTACAGACAAGTTTTGGTTCACGAAAACGACAGAAAAATGCAAAGAATATTCTGGAGGGACAATCCTAGCAGCAAATTAAAAATTTATCAATTAAATACAGTAACATACGGAACAGCATCTGCGCCGTTTTTAGCCATACGCTGTTTGGAGCAGTTAGCCAGAGAAAACATAACTAACTATACAAAGGAATGCGAAATTCTCAGAAATGATTTCTACGTTGACGATTTATTAACGGGAACTGATAACATATCCGAATTATTCACTATTAAAAATAACCTTTGTAATATTTTAAAACAAGCTAAATTCAATCTATATAATTTTAATTCTAATTATTCAAAACTTTTAAATGCAGATAATCCAACTTTAAACATCGGCGAACAAACTATCAAAACTTTAGGTATATCTTGGAATTCGGTAACAGACAGTTTTGAATTTGACTACAAAAATATAAGAATAAATCAAATAGTTAGTAAAAGATCCATTTTATCGGCAACAGCGCAAATGTATGATCCTATGGGCTTTTTATCTCCAATTATCGTCATACCAAAACTAATAATTCAAAGCCTATGGCGATTAAACTTATCATGGGACGAGCCCATTCCTTCGGAACTAGAAAATAAATGGAAACAGTTTTGTTTCGAAATAAAATCTATTAAAACCTTAAAAATTGAAAGACATATATTTTGTAATAATCGTATAAACACAGAATTACATGGCTTTGCTGACGCATCAGAGCAAGCTTACGGCGCGTGTATATATGTACGGTCTATTAACAAATATTCTGAAATCAAAATCAAACTAATAGCGGCAAGATCTCGAGTAGCACCATTAAAAAATATTACACTCCCCCGTCTCGAGCTTTGTGCGGCACAACTGCTAGCAAATCTTGCGCAAATAACTAAACATGCATTAAATATCGCGTTTGACAAAGAATTCTATTGGAGCGATTCCACAATTACTCTTTCGTGGATAAGATCTCCATCTTATAAATGGAAAACCTTCGTTGCCAATAGAGTTTCTGATATTCAAACAAAAACAGACGCAAATAACTGGCTACATGTCCGATCGGAAGACAATCCAGCGGACCTCATATCACGCGGGTGCTATACACATGATTTATTGAATTCATCCTTGTGGTGGGCAGGCCCATCTTGGCTACAAAATCTAACTGAAACACAGCGACGTGCAACTGACAATATCTTAATTCCTGAAACTGATGTCGAAAGTCAAATCACAAGTTTGACTTGTACAAAAATTAACAATAACGAACATTTTTTCTTATACTCTTCCCTTATTAAACTCGTGCGCGTAACTGCTTTTTGTTATCGATTTTTACAAAATTTAAAACTAAAGAAGAAAGAAAAAGAACTACTGTATGGCCCACTCACGGTCGATGAATTCAATAATTCACTAAACAAGTTAATAAAAATATCACAATATGAAATATTCAAACAAGACATAGATATAGTCGCGCGTGGGGAAGCATTACACAAATCGTCGAAATTAAAATCATTAACACCGTTTTTAGACAAAAATGGAATATTGCGCGTCGGCGGTAGGATAAAGAATTCAAATTTACCATATGATAAATGCCATCCGATAATACTACCAAAAAATCATCAATTGACTATTCTGATAACTAGGCATGAGCATTTAAAACTGTATCATTGCGGAGCACAGATGTTATTAAATGCGTTGCGTAATACTTATTGGCCTATCGGAGGCAGAAACCTGACAAGATCGATCGTGAAAAAATGCGATACATGTTTTAAGGTAAAACCTACATTTATTAATCCAATAATGGGCAATTTGCCTAAATATCGCGTTACACCGCAGTCACCTTTCTTTATATGCGGAGTAGATTACGGAGGTCCTATCTTATTAAGAGATCGTCAAACAAGAGGATACAAAAAATTTAAGGCTTACATATGTTTGTTCGTGTGCCTTGTTACAAAAGCAATACATATCGAATTAGTATCTGATTTAACTACGAATAGTTTTTTAGCCACTTTTAAACGATTTATGGCGCGACGCGGAAAACCTCGCGAAATCTATTCCGATAATGGAACAAATTTTATAGGCGCAGCATCAGGATTAAAGGAGCTTTATAAATTTTTACAACAAAAATCAAATCAAAATAAGATTGTTAATGATATGACCAACGAAGGCGTGTCATGGAAGCACATTCCACCAAACTTTCCTCATTTTGGAGGAATTTGGGAGGCGGGCATAAAGTCGTGCAAGGCTCATTTAAAGCGAGTATTGGGTAATGCTATTTTAACTTTTGAAGATTTTTATACGGTTTTGACACAGATCGAAGCAATATTAAACTCGAGACCAATCTCTCCCTTAAGCTCCGATCCCAATGACTATGATCCCTTAACTCCTGGTCACTTTCTTATTGGAAAATCCTTAACATCTGCTCCCGATCCATCCGTGCTTGAAACCCTTGATAACAGGCTTTCTCGGTATCAACGACTACAGAAACTTGTGCAACATTTTTGGAAGCGTTGGCACAAAGAATACGTATCGGAGCTGCAGACAAAAACAAAATGGCAAGTTCAACCATCGCAACCAGCTAAGGTAGGCGATATGGTAGTGGTCAGAGAAGACAATTTACCTCCACTACACTGGCGATTGGGGCGTATTCTTGACACACATCCAGGAGATGATGGACTTGTGCGTGTTGTGACAATCAAGACACAAAATGGTGTACTCAAACGTGCAATTAATCGAATTTGTGTATTACCAAAATCATAGACAATATAAATCAAACCAATAGACTGTTATTAACTCAAAGTGTTGAACTATAATTCTAATTTTGAAATCATATACCCTATATTATTTCAAGGGGGGGAGAATGTTCACGCCAAATTAGACGTGACAACGCTGCACTCATATTTTTCTAAGAAAATATTACATTTGCAACAACGCATAGGCAATTTGCATCTCAAGATCCAACTACAAAAGGGTCCTGCTAGATACCTGAAGGCGGCACTAACAATATAGTCTTAACCCGGTCGCCAAGCTATCCACATTCAAATATTCCAATATTATATCAATACTAAAACTTTATCACAAACAGTGTAAATTATATTCTATAAATAAATAAGTGTAAATCTATTTGTTATCAATCAATATTTACATTTAAAACGGTTGATAGAGCCACTAATTCTATCTGGTCCTTGAGCTTACAACTTCAACAAAAAACAACATCTGATAATTTATTCTCTACTTATTTTTAAGAAAGTTGGCTTGTTTCTAAGTAATTCTTTTCATAAATCTACTCAAACTATAATGAACACAATTAAAATGTATAATGCCTCTTATAATATAAATCAAGGTAAACCACAATTAGTATTGTAATATAGAGTCTCTTCTGCTACAATTTTCTTATGCCCACACCTTGCAAACTATACATTCCATTTAATTTTCTTCACTTAAATCAGTATATTATTTTTGTAAGGTACAACTAGTCCCAAGGTTCTGTTTCAACTAACTCCATATGTGATTTTTGTTTTAAAGTTTTACATTAATTTAAATAACTATTTATACAATTTAGCAATCAGAAAAATTGTTACACATTGATAGATAAGATTGATAGCAATTAATCGAAATGAAGTAAAACAAAATTAAAAATTAGTGTATAATAATAACGCAAACCGAAATTTTATGATATTTTATATTACCTATCAAAAATGACGGACCTGCAAATTTCTTTTTATTATGTTGGTCCGCGAGACAGTAGTTATGACAATATTATGCATGATAGTTTACACGTCCAATGAAGGCAAAAAATATATATTTTTATATCGTTAAAGATCTTATTGAAAAAAAAAATATATATATAATTAATAGTACTCTGTTTGAAGGCAGGGCTATGGTATGAGAGCACCACAAATCAATAAGTCCCTTTCCCTCCCTTGTTTATTAATCCCACTACTATTTTATTATCATTGTTAAATTTTTGCACTTTTATGATTTTTTCTTTCAAATTTTCTGCTTTCATACCCTCTGGTCCTGCGCTCCGGTTTTTGGTTTCATGTATTTTCTCTTCTTGCGTATTGAAGAAAAAAATACTTGCACCACTAAACTGTTACACTATGGTTAGATCCAACAAATTAATAACACAAAAATTGAGTAAAGAAATGAACTAAATTACTATTATAATTTAATACTAAAATATAATATAAAACGTTAACATTTTCAAACTACCATTAAGGATAAATCGGATATAGTTTGATCAATATGGATATCTATATGAAATTACTATCTCCATGGTATGTGAATTTAATGGAATTGTTTGATATGATTTTACACAAAAGCCATTACGCAAATGTCAATACAATAAAGTTTTGGGTATCGAATATTTGCGGTGCTTTGGGTCCGTTAAAGGTTGCCCAGGCTTTGGCGCAAGGCATTCTAAACAGTTCGGGTGAACCATTCATGTTATTGCATACCGCTCGCTGCATTTGTCGTGTCGAACGTTTCGGCTGCCGACACCCGACATACATTCTCAAGTCCTTAGAACACGACAAGATATTGTGCGAAACATCTTCTACTGCACATTGAAGATACAATACAACTTTCAAGGGGTTACATGGGTTTCACGGTTTCAAAAAATCGACTATTTTTTGTTTGTTTATTAAATTCTATAACGTCTCTAGAATATTGCCCTAAAAATTTCAAATTGATCCGACTAATAGTTTTGGAGATACAGTCTTGAAAAGGTGGATGCTCGAGGTCCACCTTTATTGCCTCTTAAAACTTTAAACGCGTTTTTCTCAAAACTATGTTTTCACAGACGGTTGTCAAGATTTCTCACAAACTAATCACCCGATCTTGATGAAATTTTACACAGGTCTTCGAAATATCATTTACAAAGTTTTGAACTAAAGGTTTCTTTTTTTTTCAAATTACAACTTTTAAAAAAAAATCGATAAATTTTTATCGAAATCTGCATTTTTTTATAAAAACGTTTGCCAAAAATCAAATATTGATTTTTTTGCTTTCCCTTCGTCCAATACCTAGTTTATTGTCTTAACTAAAACACGTATTTTTTATTTTTATTTTGGATGATCCTGAAAGAAATTCTGCTGACAACGCGGAGGCACCTTTTTTTCGAGGAACTGCCGGAAATCTCGTCGTAATGACCGCCATTTTAATTTTTTTTTTGAAAATTTTACAAAATGTTTATTAAGTATGTATCTTTTAAATTAAAAAAAAAATTATTAAAATATTTCATTTTATATACGTGAAATAATATTGAAAAAAGGCCGTTTTTGCCCGAGAAAACCCATGTAACCCCTTAATATCATGCAGAATGCTGCTAAATTGCTCATATTTTGTTTATCATAATTATTTTTAATATGTTCGAAGAGTAAGGCGCGACACAAAGTCCAATTTGACTTTCAGCAATTACATTGTGGTAACCAAACCAATTATATCAGAACAAATAACACATATCAAACAAACAACAATCTTGTGAATAGAAATGTGTTGTGAATAGAAATATGTTTTTTGCTGTTTTTTTTCAAAAATTTGTTATCTGGTCCTTTTTACCTCATAGGCAAGATATAATGAATAAAATAAGGTAAAATTGGCCAAGAGACAAACAGGTCCATAGTCTTATTTCTAATTTTAAAAGAATTTTACTAAATATTTGCTATATCAATCGATGCGAAATACAAATTTCATGGGTAATTTTTCTTTTTAAATGATAACCTCGATCTGGCATTTTATCAGAAATATTCATAAGCAGCGTTGAAATAACTATTTATTTATCACTTGCAAAATTGTATTTTCTAACTTTATTCACTTTTTGTTTTACTATTTTATATTGTTTATACTTTTACTAAGGTAAAGGTTAAGTTGGTTCTCTTAACCCTACCCACGTGTAAGCTTGTTAAATAGAGGTACAATAGAGTAGAATAGAGCTTAAATAAAAAAAATACCTGTTAAATCTAACTTAAAATTTGTATTGTTAATTTCATGAAACTCATGAAATAATTAAATAACGTATACCTAAAAATTATATTAAGGTATCGTGAACTAAACAACAGTGCTCACAACAAAAAAAAACTAAAAACGAAAAAAAAAGTTTTTTCTCTCTTCTTCCAAATAATGTTAAAAAGTTTTTAACTTCACTTGTTTTTAAGATATCGGTGGAGAACTTTTTTCTCGAGGTCCTTTAAGCCGCGTTCTACCTTACTTTTATACTTCATTAAGCCATATTTATTTTAACTTACACAATACAAAAGTGTTCAATTTCGAAATATCTGTCGTTCTAATCATTCATCATATTTTGTCATATAGGTAATTAATTAGCGTTACAAACTTTCCGTTACTCATTACATCAAACATCTATTTGATGTCACACAAAACAATTAAAAGTAAAAGGCAATATATAAAATCATTTGTACTCGTACGTACAATTAATGTCATGATCGAATATGACTTATGAATTGATATGTTGTTATCGATATCTACTTTTTCACTTTTAGTGCTTGAAAATGCATATTTTTTTAATAATATATTACACAAAAATAAAAATAGCATTATATGTAAAATTTGTTCTAGAAAGGAATGACTACCACTGATCACAATATATCATAATAATATTATGCGATACTAATTATAATGCGTTCATTCAATTTAGATTTAAATGCTGAAGAGACTTTATATGATGCACGAAATGTTATGACGATATATAAAACAAGGAATTATTACCAGATTTTATTGCACCAAATAAATCGTTCGTTAAAATTTTAGCATTATTACCAATCAGAGTTTATTATAAAGAAATTTCTTTTCTCATTTATTTAAAATAAAGACTAAATATAATATATAATATACAACCACTTATTAAAGAGGTTATTTAAATATTAAAATAAATATTAAATTTTGAACTGCTTCCATAGGAGAAATGTATCGTGGCTAGAGGGGTAAAATATCGTGGCGCAATATTCGAATCTTGTCTTTAGATGGACCGGGCAATATTTGTTTTCAAAATTATGGAAAATTTGGAAAATTCATCGGAAAAGTGTTTTATATGGTTTATTACAAATAATAAACATGTTTACCATCTGATTTACGCCTCTAATTTTATATTTACACGAATTATACATGATTTTTAAATGTGGGTTTCATGCATTTTTTTTCTGGGCGACCAAGATTCGTTTTTCAGTATTATCGAACTTGGGAAATACATGGTATTTATAAGGATCACGAAAAAAATTAACTTTAAATAATTAATTAGCCCCAAAATCATGATTAAGGCTTTTAAAAAGTCATATGTTCGATCGCAATTAATAGTTTGATACATTTTTCTTATAAATTCAATATAAATTTTAAATGTGGGTTTTATGCATTTTTTTTCTGGGCGTCCAAGATTTGTGTTTCTCCAGTATTATCGAACTTGGGAAATACATGGTATTTATAAGGGTCACGAAAAAAATTAACTTTAAATAATTAATTAGCACCAAAATCATGATTAAAGCTTTTAAAAAGACATATGCTCGATCGCAATTAATAGTTTGATACATATTTCTTTTAAACTCAATATAAATTTTAAATGTGGGGGTTATGCATTTTTTTTCTGGGCAACCACGATTCGTTTCTTTAGTATTATCGAACTTGGGAAATACATGGTATTTATAAGGGTCACGAAAAAAATTAACTTTAAATAATTAATTAGCCCCAAAATCATGATTAAGGCTTTTAAAAAGACATATGTTCGATCGCAATTAATAGTTTGATACATTTTTCTTATAAATTCAATATAAATTTTAAATGTGGGTTTTATGCATTTTTTTTTCTGGGCGTCCAAGATTTGTTTCTCCAGTATTATCGAACTTGGGAATACATGGTATTTATAAGGGTCACGAAAAAAATTAACTTTAAATAATTAATTAGTCCCAAAATCATGATTAAGGCTTTTAAAAAGACATATGCTCGATCGCAATTAATAGTTTGATACATATGTAGCGGGTTGCCAACACGCATAGCGGCTTGTCAACACGCATCACATGTCTCTGGACAGATTGGCCCATATAGTGACAGCACTGAGAAAAACAAAAGGAAATTCAAGTGTCAGATCGGACACGGCTTTTGTTTCTCCCTAGTCGAACTTGCCAAAATGTATAATTTTCAAAACCTTTCTTTTTTTTATAAATACTGAAATAACATCTACGTTTTTGTAAATGATCAATATAATCACACATAGTGTTATTACTATTGTCATAATCCATATTTTGGTGACCCCGAGAGTGAACTAGCAACACACATACAAGAAGGTAAGAAGATCAAGACATATTTGAAGATAAAAAAAATAAATTGAAGTCTAAAGAATTATTAAGAAAAGAATTTTAAAATATAAATAATTATTATAAATGGCTCACAACTTCCATAATTCGAAGAGCATTCTAAGCATACAACTGAGACTCCGACCACGCACTTCAAGATCAACAACAACACGTGCTCAATAAATCACTTATTATCATGGTAAATAAGTCGATAATAAGCACCATGGCAACAGACAGGGAGCAAACAATTTGGCAACCCCACATACACTCAACCGCTAACTCACCAGCGAAGGGCCACATACACTCACTCAACTCGCTACTCACCAGCGAAGGGCCACATAACAATCAACCCGCTAACTCACCAGCGAAGGGCCACATACAATCACAATCTACCGCTAACTCACCAGCGAAGGGCCACATACAATCAACCGCTAACTCACCAGCGAAGTGTCAAATATACTCAGCCGCTAACTCCAGCGAAGGGCCACATGTACTCAACCGCTAACTCACCAGCGAAGGGCCACGTAAGCAATCAAACAAACTCAACAAGCCAACACGGCAATTTATCACACAATCTCAACCAAAAGAAATTTACAAGGAAGGAGTTCAAGAATGGCAGTCAGAGATGCGAAACAATCTTTTTCATTAGGGCGGAGTGATGTAGCGGGTTGCCAAACACGCATAGCGGCTTGTCAACACGCATCACATGTCTCTGGACAGATTGGCCCATATAGTGACAGCACTGAGAAAAACAAAAGGAAATTCAAGTGTCGATCGGACACGGCTTTTGTTTCTCCCTAGTCGAACTTGCCAAAATGTATAATTTTCAAAACCTTTCTTTTCTCTATTATAAATAAGAAAATACCAATCACATTTATTAACGATAAATATGACAACACATAGTGTCATGGATATTAATCATACATAAAATAAACCAAATATAAATAATATTTTATGGAATTTATTATGACTACAATTGATATGGTATATATGGACTAAGCCTCCATACATATTTCTTTTAAACTCAATATAAATTATAAATGTGGGGGTTAT